>NC_050516.1:29365684-29370250 GCF_002922805.2 Oryzias melastigma
TTGAAATCAAACATTTATGAGAAAAAAGCCAATCAAGACTTAAATTCATGATAAAAAAAAAAGTCAACATTTAATTAAAAAAATTGCATAATTAAGAAAAAAAGTCAACATTTTATGGGAATAAACTCTAGGAATTATAAGGAAATAAAGTCAAAATTTTAAAATAATTATAATTTCACAGGTTATGAATTGAGAATTTAACAGTTTAAAGATAGTGAATTATTTTGCAAAAGGCTATTTACTCTGAAAATAGAGACAACAACAAAAAGAACCAATATCGTGTTTCACTATGAGAGATCTAGAGCGTATTGTAAGCGACTACTTAAGAATTGGTTTCACAAATAAGGAAATACTAGGTCATTTCGTGAGTCAACATTATGACGGAGTATTTGGGTCACTATGACAAATTAAGTTTAAAATAATATATGAGAATAAGTCGTAATTTTACTATAAAAAGCCACGCTTTTTCAAAAATACTATTGGTTATGTAAGTCTCCATCCACATTACGTGTCGAATAAATCCATGTCTGCAGCCGCAAGGCTTTACTTTACCATTGAATTCGTGTGCCATAATGCATTTGGACCTCTCTAACTACACGCCTGCTGGAGTTTCACTCCTTGTGGGTCAAGAATCTTCTTCTGAAGAGGTCCAGTTACCTGTAATATATGTCCTTCTACTGATAATAATACAATGCTGGCTCACTAAAAAGCTTATATTTTCCTCATTTGTGAAACCAATGCTGAAGTAACGGTTTACCACGTCTCTCATACTGAAAGACGCACTCTGAAAAAAAATCACATTTTCTGTGTTTTTAACGTGTTCTTGTGACATTTTTCTCATGACGGAGGACATTAATGAACAACATTTAACATTTATAACTCTATTCTAGTAAATGTATTTATTTATTTATTTGTTTGTTTTATGGTGGCCCTAATACTCCATCGTAATCATCAGATCAATATAATTAATTTAAACATTTGTAATTTGCAATAATAGTATATCTTCCTTTTCTGTATGAAGTGATTACTTAGAGCTTAAAATTGAAGAGCAAGCCCACTCTCCCTGGAGTTTTTACGTTTTTTTTGCACACAGAAGCGAGCATTGCACCACAGCTGGTTAGAAAAACACAACTGGTTACAATATTCAGTCAACCAAAACACAGCTTTCTAGTTCCTGTTTGGCAAAAACATCAACATGATAGTTTATTCAGTTGTGGTTGTAAGAATTTGAAGAAAGCTTTTTTCATCTTTGGTAAGCAGGAGATAGTACAAACACATGAGGACGGTGATAATTCATTTTAAAGCTACCAGGGAACTAACGAACAGGGAAATGTTGCACAAATAAAATAGCAACTGCAAATGTGCTACGTTTGTTCATATTGTGTGCATATCTTGGGGGCTTAAGCTAGTAAGCTCCGCTGCATCGAGCTAGCAAACTCCGCTGTAGCAAGCTAGCAAACTCCACTGTAGCAAGCTAGCCAGCTCCGCTGTATTGTGCTAGCGAGCTCCACTGTAGCAAGCTAGCAAGCTCTGCTGTATTGAGCTAGCGAGCTCTGCTGTATTAAGCTAGCGAGCTCTGCTGTATCGAGCTAGCAAGCTCCGCTGTAGCAAGCTAGCAAGCTCCACTGTAGCAAGCTAGCAAGCTCCGCTGTATTGTGCTAGTGAGCTCCACTGTAGCAAGCTAGCAAGCTCTGCTGTATTGAGCTAGCGAGCTCTGCTGTATTAAGCTAGCGAGCTCTGCTGTATCAAGCTTGGAAGCTCTGCTGTAGAAAGCTGGCAAGCTCTGCTGTATTGATCTAGCGAGCTCCACTATAGCAAGCTAGCGAGCTCTGCTGTATGAAGCTAGCAAGCTCTGCTGTATGAAGCTAGCAAGTTCCGCTTTATTGAATTAGCGAGCTCCAATGTAGAAAGCCAGCGAGCTCCGCTGTAGCAAGCTAGGCTGTAGAAAGCTAGCAAGCTCTGCTGTGTTGAGCTAGCGAGCTCTGCTTTATTAAGCTTGCAATCTCTGCTGTATCAAGCTAGCAAGCTCTGCTGTATCAAGGTAGCAAGCTGTGCTGTATTGAACTAGCGAGCTCCACTGTATCAAGCTAGCAAGCTCTGCTGTTGCGAGCTCCACTGGAGAGAGCTAGAAAGCTCTGCTGTTTTAAGCTAGCAAGCTCTGCTATATCAAGCTAGCTAGCTCCGCTGTGGCAAGCTCTGCTGTATTGAGCTAGCGAGCTCCACTGTGTCAAGCTAGCAAGCTCTGCTGTGTTGAGCTTCCGAGCTCTGCTGTAACAAGCTAGCAAGCTCTGCTGTATTGAATTAGCGAGCTCCAATGTATCAAGCTAGGGAGCTCTGCTGTATTGAGCTAACATGCTCCACTGTAGTAAACTAGTGAGCTTTGATGTAGTGAGCTCTGGTGTTTCGAACTAGCAAGCTCTGCTGTGGAGAGCTACTGAGCTCAGGTGTATCAAGCACCAGTGTATTGAGCTAGCAAGATCTGCTGTAGCAATCTAGCGAGCTCCACTGTCCACCGGGCGACTGGCTAGCATAGCGAGCCAGCCCACTCCGTGCGCACTTAAGCCAACGTGGGCAAACACAGGTAGGGCCACAAAGGATACTGTGGACAAACCCATTAGGGCCCCACATTTTTTGCCCACTTTGAAACCATAGGGAAGACTAATTTAATTATCAATAAACTGAGCTTATGAACTACTGGAAAAAAACTAACACATTTCTGAAATATGAGCATTTTGACTGAATAAATAAACTAAAATTTCCAAACAAATATTTCTGATCTCCCCAACAGTACTCAAGGGACTCCAACTGATCGTAAACCAGGTATGCTCACACACAGACTCACTACATTCCTCTGATGTTAGTTAAACTAAATAATCATTTCTCTTTTTTTCTCTCCAGATCCTCAAAGCTATGATCATATTTTTGTGATGATGTGTACTGGCTTTGTTTTTGTCTCAGTCACCCTCGTTGCCTTTGTGTTTTATACTTGGTCAAAGGAAAGGAGGAAGCCCATTCCAAGTACGAAATTAAAAACGAATTAAAACATTACACAAACTAAAAACATCTTTTAATGTTAACATAGGATCACATCATTTGTTTTAAAGTGAAAACTATGGAGCTAAATTGGGGCTAATATTATTTTAAACACTCCCTAAAAAAACAAAAACAAACTGAAAATAATATTGGTGTTTCGCCCAAAAAAAAGTAAAATGTCTGAAACTTTTTCCTATTCCTAAATAAACCTAATTATTTTCAGCTTCAAATGTTCTGTTTTTTAGGTTTCAAAACTTAAAATTTCAATTTCAAAACTTTCTTTTTAGTTTCAAATCTTTTTTTGCACTTAGAACTCTTTTTTTTTTCATTTTCAAAATGTGAAAATTTTAGTTTCAAAACTTATTGCCGTTGTGGCATGTGTGGGCGGGGCTAACACGAAGGACCAATCAAAATCGATGAGGGTGGTAACCAGAGCCATTTTCTGACTGTAATTATCCAAGTACTCAGAGTCAGTGAATGCACCGAAAACAGAGAAAAATGTTTTGAAATTGAAATTTTGAGTTTTGAAATCTAAAAAAATCAACATTTGAAGCTGAAAATTAAGCTGAATATTTTTTTCAATTTGTTTTATTTGGGTTTCAAATAATATTGGCCCCAATTTAACGTATCTGAATTTAGTCAATTCGCCAACAAGAAGCAAAAAGATAAAGACATCAGTGAAATGGTTCATAAATAAATGCTTAGTAGATAATGAAATAGTGATGTCATTTTAATGATATTTTTCTCTGTATCAGATGCTGTCCAAGTACCAACAGCCAAAATCAGTGACTTTCACCTCTCAATGGAAGAGAGTGGACAGCAGCTCATCACCCAGGATGACTCCCCAGAAAGCAGCAGATTTGACTCGTGTGACTTGAAGGAAGCGTCTACTTTATCAGTTTGATACAACTTTGTCAGTTTCTAAGCTGAAAGCAACTAAAAAGGCTCTGCAGGAGAGCTGAAGGACTGTGGAGTAAAGCAGCTTAAACCGCTCTCTCCCTGCATCCCTATAAACTGTCTGACTCCGAAGAAAAGTTGTTTGTGTGTTTTAGATCCTGACAATTATCGACCAGCATCCAACCTGTCATGTTTGAGTAATATTATAGGAGGAAAAAAGTCGTTTTTTTAAGACCCGCTCAGATGAAAACAGTGTTTTTAACATTGCATTTTTCTCATGACTCAAAATTGTATTTCTAAATATTTCTTTTTTCAAGGTTTTGAATTGGGAGTAGATGAAAAAATGCAGTTTGAAAAAGATTGTCCATTTGTAGACAAATAGATCCATGAACGTCTTTGTTTTCCTCGTCTGAGCTGGAATCTGGATCAAAAATGTACACATGGATAGCTACAACATTGCTCTCTATTTTTGTTGCACTGGTAATGTTATTTTGGGATTATAAAGGTCTGTAAACTAGTGGGAAAGACTAAAAAGAAGGATGATGGGAAATGAGGGAAGGCTTACTCCACGCCAACTCCTCGACCACAACTCAGAGGTGAATTCTAATGAACTACTGTCGCTCTACAACACTGTTT
>NC_050516.1:29370388-29381683 GCF_002922805.2 Oryzias melastigma
CTCTCAATGGAAGAGAGTGGACAGCAGCTCATCACCCAGGATGACTCCCCAGAAAGCAGCAGATTTGACTCGTGTGACTTGAAGGAAGTGTCTACTTTATCAATTTGATACAACTTTGTCAGTTTGGGTAATGTTTGGGATTAAACTAGTGGGAAAGACTAAAAAGAAGGATGATGGGAAATGAGGGAAGGCTTACTCTACGCCAACTCCTCATCCACAACTCAGAGGTGAATTCTAATGAACTACTGTCGCTCTACAGAAACTATGTCCTAGATAACAACACTGTTTTTTGTCTAGTATCGACGCTGGGAACAATTATTTAGAAGACAAACACAGAATTGTGAAAGATCTCAGATCGGTTTTAGATTTAATACATGTACTGAAGTTGTCCAGGTCAGATCTTAATGATATCAGGTTCACCACTCGCATCAACAACCAAAAAAAAGCTACAAAAATCATATGAAACGTCTGGTTATATATTTATGTATTTATATATCTTTAATCTAACTTTGTAGTTGCTTTGAAAAGTAAAATATTGTGATATTTTCACTAAGATTCTAGTTCCATTGTGGCATTGTCGAAGATCAAAATACAACTATATATGTATTTTCAAGATGATAACAGACTTCCAACCTTTACTTTTACACTACTAAGGAAGTTTTTTTTTTGTACAATTAGAAAAAAACAAACACAAAAAACAAACAAGGTCCAGAATTCTACAGTTTATCACAATAGAAAAGACATGAGAGGTTTTATAGTTTCCTTTAACCTGTTTGTTGAATCATTTTAAAGACTGTGATGCAGCAGAAGAGAAAGATAGGAGACTAAAAGATGGAGGAGACACAGGAGATTTAGACTTCGTCTCTTTAGACAAACTCACTCTTCATCGTTTGGACAAAAACAAGCAGATGCTTTGATTAACTTATGGTGTTAGAAGAGCGGCTGAGCGAGGTTGGTGCAGGCTCTTTAGCTGTTACCATGACAACTTGTTCTACTACGGATAAAATAGTTGTGAAAAATGATTTAAATGTAACAAATACATATGTGAAAAATATAAAAATACATTAAAAATACATGTTATATGTATATAAATTATTAATAAAATTAAATTGTATTTAAGTAATTAATTGCAATTAAAGTAATAATTTGACACCCCTGATTTTTATATCATTTTATGTACTACATTATGTAACTACATTAAGTGTGTTTTATCATTTTTATTTTTCATTTGTGTTGATCTTAATTTTGCTTTTGAGAATGAAATTGTTTTTATTTGTAAAACACTTTGTGTCACTTATGTATGAAAAGATTTTTAGAATGAACTTTTATTTTTTTCTATGTAAAAAAAATGCCTTGATTTTGATATTTGTGTAAATATTTCTTACCTGTAGATATTTAAGCATATTTTAGGAGTTTGTTCAAAAGAAAATGTAGTTTGAATCTTCATAGCTGTTAACGTGCTTGAACACGACTCTTTTCCCTGTCTGCTTCAGTGTAATTATGAAATAAATTATATATTTAAGTGTGATTTCCAAGGAAATCTCAATGCAACTCTGTTTCATAAAGTTGCACAGCATAACATAATTAATGCTCCTGAAATGTACAGTCGAAAGTTTAATTTTTATTTGTCATTGAAAAGTATTCAGTGTAACATGTTCTTGCAAAGAAAACAAAGTTCAAATAAACAACTGGTGCTACAAAAAAGTGATCCTGGAATGAATCTACAGACTAATAACTTTTAATTCATCAAAGTAACTTTCTTTGACAGATGTAACCGCTGAATGTTCAAGAAAATGTGCTGAGCGGCAGTGACGTGTGGCTGTGAGGCACTGACTCTATCAGCACTAAATGTCCTCAATACAAGTTAGAAAATATAGGATACAAGATGTTTTTCAATGCTGAAAGTGAAAAAATCTGCCAATAGAACTAGTAGAATTTTGTGCTGTATGATTTCTTGAAATTAGTTTTGGTTTCCTACATTTTTAATACAATATTAAATCATAAAATTAGCTATAAAAACACTCATAATTCTCTGGTAATTGGAAATATGTATTAAAATAAGAGTGCTTTGGTAAAAAAAAAAAAGTTTTTTATCTTTAAAGTAGGTATACACTTCCCCCCAAATATATCCTGCTTCAAACTCTACAATAATACAACTATTCCTACTTTAAATAAGAATAAATAATAATTAAAGTTACACATTTTAAAAAATGACAAATAAAACTTTCCAGTTTGCTTAAATCAAAATTGGCTGTTGACTTTTCACCACCACAACTATATTTGCTGAAAAATATTAAAGCAAATAAAAAACATGTTCCATCAAATGTGATGTTTTAAAGATCAAATGACTGAAAATATTAAAGATTTATTGTCTTACAACAACTTACTACATCCTATTGAAAAGTTACTGCAAGTACGTCTTGTCTTTAGAACCCAGTTAGATGAAAATAGTGTTTTACAAATGTGAGCTACATGGAAAATACATGACCTTTTATATGAAAAGTGAGGACATGTAATAAAAATGTTGATGATTTATTTAATAAATGAATACAGTGGTAGAGTACATAGTATTAGTAAAAGAATGAGATTGTGAAATGTACCATGAAACAGCTCTGTGGTGCCTCACCTTACAGCCTACTCTGTAATTGATCAAAAAGTATGCAAAATATAGAGATTTTTCATTATAAAAATGACTGAAATTGTTCAAATTATACAGAAATTGCACTCAGCACAGATCAGTGGACAAGTGTGTATATAATCATTTATTCCGTCATGCGGGATACCAGGTGAGGCACTGCTTCCCTTGACCGAAAGTCTCTGCTAAACTTGTCCTCTGATTCAGTCGAGACTTTGGATTTGCCAGAGCTCTTCCTGTCAGAGTTCCTCTCAGTTTCTGATGTGAAGGATTGAACATCCTGACAGTAATAATGTGCATAAGTGGCCAAACCAGTCAGGTGACCTCAGAGTTATGGCGCATTTGAGAGGTTTCCTGTTTTTGAGGCAGATGAATTGAAACCGTGTGGTGCTTAAAAATATGATGACACTTACATTAAATGAATATTGAAATGTCAGGAGGATGTAAAGAGGTGTTTTCTCTGATGACATATTTGATTAAAATCTCCTCTGAGTTGGACATTAAAAGATTAAAGGTGATACTGATCACTGCTGTGGCCAGATCATTCTGCTTTTTGAAGAAGGTCACAATCATCTCTTTAGCTTTGCAAATGTGATCTGTCACAGCAATCCAGATCTCCTGTGGAACCAAGTCGAGCTTCTGTGAAGAGCAGACAAAAGAACGGTGTCATCTGCGTATATGCTGTATATACCCAGATAGCTGTTTGGATTCCCACTTTTGTGCAGAATGAAGACAGCTGATGTGCAACACAGTCCAGAAAAAATGTTGTTCAGTTTAGTAGCCAGAATGGAGTAACATGTAGTGAGGTTTATGACTGGTGAGGCACTGATGTCATCAGTCAGATTTACAAACATATGAACCCTACAGAGTATCTCAGAGATGCCCAAAGCTTTTCATTTAAAAGGTTGAAATCTAAACGGGATCCCAGTCTGTGGGTCAAATATGATATTTTTTTGCATGTCATGAAATAAAAGGAAAAAAATAAAGAATATGGTTTAACATGTTTCTTTTTATTCTGTATTTGTATTATTTGTATAGGTAGCACACATTAGTAAGAATAAGAAGTAACTTGGCTAGCTGAAAAAGACTGCTAAAAGCATCAGAAGTGACCGTGAAGGCTCTTGGGAATTTCTATCACAAAAAAGCCCAGGGCTGACTCACATGTGTGGTTTTCACCTGTAGCTGCAGGTACAGAAAGTGCTAAAAGCGCCACCCGGAGGCCGAAAGTATATTACAGCCGTAGAGTTTTGGAACACGGATAAGAGGTTTTAACTTTTTAAGACATTTAAGTTGTGGGATTTTGGTTTCAAACTTCATAATCATAATTAAAACTCTAATGGGAATCCTTTTTTTTAATAAAAAAGTCATAGAGGGGACTTTAAAGTTAAAGTTCTATTAGCTGTCACGCTCCTAAATGTATAAAATGTGTTCTGCGCCTTTTATCCGTCCGCTGGACGAGTGGTGAGCTGCAGAGACAGCTACGTTCAGCAACTATTTATTAATTTAACTCTAACCGTAACCATAAACTAAACCATAGCCCTTCCTCTGGGTCTGTGCAACCAAGGAAAAAGTTCAGCCCTGGCCATACGTTTTTTGAAAATTATGTGCGAGTAGACACTATCTTTTATTTATTGTTTTATTTATTTTTCATGTTGGCTGAAAATGGCATAATTATAATTAAAAGATCACTGGGAATAGATAAAAAGATAATCAGAGTGGGACTAATGATACTGGGTGTCATATTTGCTGTTTAAAATAACGTATTGAGCATGGTGTCCAAATAGGTTACTAGTTGGGACACTAGTTTGGCCTGCACTTTATAATTATTTGTAGAAGTTATAGGAAGGGAATTCAGACGCACAATCACCAGTGTATGGAGAGAAATAAGTATCACACCAATGTATGCGTGCGTAATTCTTGATTTGTGACTCATATAATACATTTTGTGCAAAGTACAAAAATGACAAAATTCAAAAGAATACAAAATACTATTTACTAGAGCTGTCAGGCGATTAAATTTTTTAATCGCGATTAATCGCATTGTCGATAGTTAACTCGCGATTAATCGGAAATTAATATGTGGTCTTTTTTTTAAGGAAAAAAATGTGTGCTTCGTAGAATTTAGCAGTTCTACATTTATTATGAAAACAAGAATGGCAAAATAAATAGTTTTCATCAGAAATACTTTATTTTGTAACATTGTATTGAGATAAACTTTCTTAACAATAAAAGGCTGTAACATAAAATGCCTAACAAAAGCCCAAGTGCAAGTGAAGGGCATTTTAAATTCAAAACTTCAATCAACGTTCAGTAAAATAAAATAAAAAACATAAAAAATAACATTTCTATAACACTTTCATGTTCATTTTTTGTCAGGACCAAATCTTTTCCTCCTCTGCTGAACTACAGTAATAAATGAAATAGAGATTTATCATTTCCAATTAACTTTTGTTTTTTAAAACATTAAAGACTGAGAAAAGCGGGATACTCTGTGGATAGTTTGACAGTCTGTTACTGCCGCCGCGTTCTCTGGCTGCAGCTCGATGCAGCGACGTGTCCAGCGGAGCTCACGCCATGAATATGCCGGCAGACAGACCGCTATGCTGGGGCTGGATCACGCTTAAACCTCCAGAACATTTAAAACGTCCCCCGGTGCGCTTGCTGTTCGGAACGTCAGGGGTCCGCAGCTCTCGGGACGCAGCGCCGGACGCGACCCGGTACCACCAGACGTGGTACTGGACGTGAACTGGAGCCGGGTTAGGATGCAGGAGCTCTCCGCGTCCTGGCGCCGGGCCGGTTCTAGCTAGCAGCTCTGTGGTTGGAGACCCGCCCGTGATCTAGTGAGAGCAGCCGGTGAGTTAGAGGGCGAGGAGGGACGCCTGCGCGGTATGGAAAGACACGTATGAGAAAATCTGCGATTAATGCATCAAAAAAATTGTCGGTGTCATGCACATGGCAAGTTAACGCGTAATTAACGCGACAAATCTGACAGCCCTACTATTTACACATGCACAAATTAAAATTGCAACAGCTTGAAACTGATTGCACACATAAATTTAAAAAAAATCACGCTTGAATCGCTTGTTACGCACACACAAATCCTCAGTTATGCACAAATCTGTGGTGAGACTTTTCACGATTCTTCCATAAACACTACCAGAATCCTGGGTCATCAGTTTTCTTATCAGCCATTTTAAACTTAGATTGTGAATAATATCTGTTAAAACTTGGCATTTTCCCTGTTTCTTAAAAATATATGCCTGATTATTAAAATAAAAAAGTCTAAACAACTGTTTCAAGCTTTTCTCATTTTTATTTGTGCATGTGTAAATTGTATTTTTTGTAATTTATGAATTTTACAAATCAAGTATAACGCACGCACAAATTCAAAGTTATGCACAAATCAAGAACACGCACGCATAAATCGGGGTGATAGTTTTTTCTCTCCATACATTGAGACACTTGGACGGTTTTGAAGCTTAAGTTGTTGTAATTCCTGTAGGAGCCGCTAAGAGCGCTAACGAGCACGTTTCGACAGAGCGGTCACATGACGACCGCCTGTGTGTCCCACTTCCTTTTTCCCTGCTGGAAAACGCCACATCTGACCGGGAGGGAGAGACGCCAAACCGCCACGGGAGAGTGAGACCGCCGACTTGAAGATGTTTGCACTAATAAACCGGCTCCTGGACTGGTTCAAGTCCCTGTTTTGGAAGGAGGAGATGGAGCTGACGTTGGTCGGCCTGCAGTACTCTGGAAAAACAACATTTGTTAATGTGATCGCTGTAAGTCACCAGCGGCTATTAGCCTCGTTTGCTAGAAAATGGCTAATAGCCTTAGCGCTAATATGGGATGTTGACGGCACGCGCCGGGGTTGTTTTGTTAAAAGTGGTACATTCCAACTCAGTTTGAGTCAAAAATAGTAATAAAATGGAGTTTAGCCGCGAGGACAGGAGCTGTGTGTGTCAACACCTTAGCTAGGCTACAGAATTAGCTAAAAATGTCTGTTTTTAGCTTTTTATTGTTCCCACCGTGACGCAAATCGGTAACTTAATGTTTATTTAATGTAATTTACCCGATTTGTGCTCATTTATGAGACCAGGTTGCTAGCAAAGAGCCTTGAACCGCTGCAACAGCTGGTAGATCAGATCAGAGTCACTGTACTCCATTAACATCATGTAATCAGACCGATTTATTATAAAACATTTCCAAAAAAATATGTTAAACAAATAAATTAATGACATTTATGGATTAAAAAAGGCTATTCTACAAAATGATTTTAAAAATTAGGCATTTTTAATGAAGATTTAGGCTATATAAGATCTAAGTTTACATTTTTTTGGTTCAAAACTGGTTCAAGCGACTTATCTTTAGGAATCAGTTGTGCAATTATATTTCCCTTTTTTCTTTCTTCATTTTAACTTTGCACAGATAACGTGTGGTTAAAGGCCCTACTACCCCATCAGCTCTGAGAACCAATCAGAGGCTTTGCAGGCCTTCAACTAGCATTTCATCTTATGGACAAAAAGTTCTCTATTTTTAAGTCGTAGCGTTTAGTTAATCGATATTAAAACTTTTACTCTGTTAAAACTATCTTTGTGCCTGAAATTGAATTGCTAGACCTTTCTATCACATGATTTTCTGCATGATTTAATTTTAAATTTTGATGTCAGTAACTTTTTTTTAGTTAAACTTGCTTGAGTTATTCAATTATGCACTTAAGAGGAAGTTTATTTTGAAGGTGTGCAGTGATGCTAAAGTTTGTTGTTGTTCTTTCAGTCACTGTCAAAGATGTGACTATTGGAATAAGTCTTAATATTTTTTTTATTAGAAAAGTTTTGAGTTTTTTATACCTTTTAATGATTATTAGAGTAATTTAATTAGTACATATTTTTTTTTATAAATAAGAACACTGTAAAGTGGACTATCTAAATATTAAAAGAGCACATGTTGTGTTTTTATTTCTGTAGAACTACATATTCAGCTCTTACAAACAAGAGAACATTAGTTTGCTAGTGTGATGCAGATTTTGATATCCTGTGGTAGAGAAAAGTGAAGGAAGTTGGGGTTGAAATTTTTTTTTTGGGTGCGTAATGGATTTGTGTGTGACGCAGAGTTTTCAGTGCAGCTATGGGGAGGAGGTACTTCTTCCTCAGTCATGAGACCGCTGCACTCACTTCCACTTAACTTCATCAGGTGACCACAGCTTAGTCATGTGCCATGAAATATGTGTATGTCGGTCAGCTCATGCTCTTGGCTGTATCAAGAAGGCGAAATTCACAAACGTCTTTTAGTTACGTATGAAAGGAGAAAGAAAGCCAAACTCCCAGACTGACAGTCCTGCTTTTATAATGTAGAAAACAGAAACTTTGCTTTTTAGGAAATTTTGTGAAAAGTTTTTGATTCTTCAAACATGGAGAACAGTTGAAGACCAGAAACATTTCCTAAAGCAGAAGTATTTAGCATAGCTACAAAATATTTTTCTTTTCGTATGCCATTTAGCGTTTCACGGTGACGTCATACAAAATGGCGACAGGGCCAGAAATGTGAAAAGTGACTTCCAGTTTATGGGTTTAGAACGTGAAAGCTAAACTTTGTTTAACACTATTTTAGGCAAATAATAAAATGTAATTGTACCAATTTAAGCAGAAAAATATACAATATTTATTTTAGGAATCTCCTGCCGAAATGTTTTTTAATTTCCTGTCTTAGATCGTTCACAAATCAAAATACAAATCTGAATAATCCTTTAATATTTGAAGTTTTTTTTTGAAAATATCGACCTTTCATTTGAGCAGATATTATTCTAACAGGTTCTATTTTCTTGATGTCATTTGGACGTGTTTTCAGTGCGATCGAGCACAAAAACTGATGGAAATTCATGTTGGCTACATGTAATAGGCGCAGCCAAGATGCTCCTCGCTGCATGTTAGGTGTTATAACAAAAGGCATTTTTCGTTTTGGGGGGTATTTTAAGGGGTAATTGTAAAATAGGAATGTTTTCCAAGTGGCACAGCAAATATTTTAAGTGCAGCTATGAAGCTGCGTATTTTCAGCTTTCAAAATAAGAGCGTGCCAAGGCAAAAGTTCAACTTTTGCTTTGCTTGTTTAGAAAATTATGTGCAAATAATCATTTCTTTATATATATATTTTTTTCAAATAATTTTAATCCTCGTTTACCTTTATTTTCCTGCAGGGATCAGACACGGTTACGAGCATCAGCAAAGGGGTGCTACGTCAGAAAAAAACGCAACAGTTATTGGTTTTTTTTATAGTAAGACACGCTGAAATTGTGTCAAAGTCAAGGCCCCGGGGCCGGATTCGGCCCTCCGGGTAATTATATCCGGCCCTCCAGATCAATTTATATTATTGTTAATAATGACCCGATGTTATCCTGCGCTCACTTGTATAATTCTGACAAATTACATTTTTATGGAGAGTAAAATATTAAAAGTTATTAAATGTTTAAGTTGATTTATTCTGGAATAATATTTCTGCTTTTTTATTATCCATAATTATGTTAAAAAGTGACAGTTTAAAAATTGGCATTATGCTAGCTTTTTGGACTATTTTGGCATTTACTAAGATTTTTTAGGCTATTAGTTTAGCTAATATTTCATCTACATGCTAGCTGTTTTGGCTAATTTTGTCTTTTTTTTGTTTTTAGGCTAGTTTGGAGATAGGCTAATATTTACATGCTAGCTGTTTTGGCTAATTTAAGCTTTTTCCATTATTCTATGATATTTTGGAGTTTATCTATTTTTTCAGCTACATGCTAGCTGTTTTGGCTAACCTAAGTCTTTTTGTTGTCTTAGTTTTATAGGCTAAATTGGCATTTGGCTAATATTTTAGCTGGCCATCAACTTCAGCATTTTCATCCATCAGCTTCAGCATTTTTAGCTATCAATTTCAGCATCTTCAGCTATCAGCACTAGCATCAGTCAGGTGTGTTTTGGATTTTGCCCCTATGTGCTTGAGTTTGACACTCCTGCTTTAGGACCAATCACTGCTCCAACATGGGAGCATCTGTATTAAAAAGAAAACAAACAAACCGTGGACTGAATTGACTGTTTTGTTGTAGTTGGAAGTAGGCATTTTCTATGGGTGATGTCACACCTGCTCGGTCCAGTTCTCATATAAGGTCAATCCTTATTGCTCATTTTTTGCTGTTCTTTCTGTTGTAGCTTTATCCATAGATTACTTAGCTGTAGAATCCTAGTTCTTGGTGCCACTTTCCCTTTTTGTCGCTAAAAGTGTCCGTCTGACTCGAGATGGTTCCTGTTGACCTGAATTTGTTTTTCTAGTGTCATCAAATCTGTGAGTTCCTGCAGTTTTCCCTCAACTTTGAGTTGTGTCCTTTTTGATTCTGCGTTTGCTTTCTTACCAGAAATGTCAACACTCACTAAAGTTCCGTTCAGTGTGTCGGAGACTAAAGCGGAGTGAATGTCTGACATGTCGTTCTGTCTCCTCCAGTCCGGACACTTCAGTGAAGACATGATCCCGACGGTGGGCTTCAACATGAGGAAGGTCACCAAAGGAAACGTCACCATCAAGGTTTTATGTCGACAAAACTTTTCCCTTTGCGTGTTTGTGTGTGCGTGCTCTTTGTTGTTGGTCAAAAGTGCAACATGGTTTATCTAAGCCCTAAAATCTTAAAGCAGATAACATAAACTTGATTGAAAGCGGATGTGAAACACAACTAGATTTGAGTTTCTAATAAGTGCTGAGTCATTTGTACACAGAACAAAGCTGTGTGTCTAAGACTGATTGTGCTGTGTAGACTTTTTGTGTTATCTTAGATCTCACCATTTCCAGTTAGTTTCATGTCAACACTTGTGGGTTTTCATTTTTTTATATATATATAAATGATGACCACATATCTACGATATTGCTGACAGGTTTTTCATAGGAGGTGGTGCCACACATGAACTGCCACTTTCTCAAAATCTTCAATATTCAGCTTTTTTTTTAAGCATGGGCCATTGTTACTGCAGCACACTGTTTCCACATGTTTTAAATTTAAGATATAAACATATGATAAGTTATTTCTGGTAAGGTAAGCATGGATTGCTGATGAAGCTTTAAGTGTTTCTAGTACACTTGCGTCAAAGTCGAGGCCTGAGGGCCGGATCCGGCCCTCCAGATCATTTTTTTTTATTGTTATTATTGGCCCCATGTTATCTTGCACTCATTTTTAACTTGTGTCATTTTGACAAAATATATTTTTATGGAGAGTAAAATATTGAAAGTTATTTAAGGTTTAAATTGATTTATTCTGTAATAACATTCCTGTTTTTTTTATATTCATAATTGTGTTTAAAAGTTACAATTTAATGTTTTAAAAATTGACATTCTGCTAGCTTTTTGGAATATTTTGGCATTTACTAAAAAATTTTAGGCTATTTTGGAGTTTAGGTAAAATTTCAGCTACATGCTAGCTATTTTGGCTAATTTAGGCTTTTTAACGTTTTTAGGTTGTTTTGGAGTTTAGCTGTTTTTTTTAGCTACATGTTAGCTGTTTTGGCTAACCTAATTTTTAGTTTTTTAGGCAAATTTAGCATTTTAGCTTTCAGCCTTTTTTCAGCTATTAGCTTCAGCGTTTTCAGCTATTAGCTTCAGCGTTTTCAGCTATTAGCTTCAGTGTTTTCAGCTATTAGCTTCAG
>NC_050516.1:29382008-29387076 GCF_002922805.2 Oryzias melastigma
TTAGCTTTCAGCATTTTTTCAGCTATTAGCTTCAGCGTTTTCAGCTAGGAGGCGGCCGTGGTGCAGTGGTAGGGCGGTCGACGACTCCTGATCAGAAGTGAGCGGCCTTGCCCGCCCGTGTGTCGAAGTGTCCTTGGGCAAGACACTGAACCCCGAATTGCCTCTGGTGGGAGGTTGGCGCCAGTGTTCGGCAGCGAAGCCACCACCAGTGTGTGAATGTGTGTGCGAATGGGTGAATGGGTCTGTGACTGTAGAAAGCGCTATACAAGTATACGCCATTTACCATTTACCATTTATTAGCTTCAGCATTTTCAGCTATTAGCTTCAGCGTTTTCAGCTATTAGCTTCAGCGTTTTCAGCTTCAGCGTTTTCAGCTATTAGTTTCAGTGTTTTCACTTATCAGCTTCAGCGTTTTCAGCTATCAACTTCAGTCCTATCAGTTTCAGCATTTTTTCAGCTATTAGCTTCAGCATTTTTTCAGCTCTTAGCTTCAGCGTTTTCAGCTATCAGCTTCAGCGTTTTCAGCTATCAGCGTTAGTGTTTTCAGCTATCAGCTTCAGTGTTTTCAGTTATTAGCTTCAGTGATTTCAGCTATCAGCTTCAGCGTTTTCAGCTATCAGCTTCAGCGTTTTCAGCTATCAGCTTCAGCGTTTTCAGCTATCAGCTTCAGCGTTTTCAGCTATTAGCTTCAGCATTTTCAGCTATTAGCTTCAGCATTTTTTCAGCTATTAGCTTCAGCGTTTTCAGCTATTAGCTTCAGTGATTTCAGCTATTAGCTTCAGCGTTTTCAGCTATCAGCTTCAGTGTTTTCAGTTATTAGTTTCAGCGATTTCAGCTATCAACTTCAATGTTTTCACATTTCAGCTTTAGCGTTTTTAGCTATCAATTTCAGCATCTTCAGTGGCCAAATTCAGCTTACAACATTGACACTAGCATTATCATAGGTAATGCTATATATATAGTTCATAATCATGTTAAAAATTTAGCTTTAGTGTGTTCATTAAATGTTTATCCTGTTCGGCCCGCGACCTAAGGTGTGTTTCGGATTTTGGCCCCCTGTGCGATTTCGTTTGACACCCCTGTTCTTTTAGGTCTTGAACAAAAGTTTAAAAAAAAAACTTTGTTTTAATGGGAAATTGATGCTTTTTCAAAACATTTTTTACTCCTGTTTCGAATTATTTTAAAATAAACTAGCAAACGACTTACAAATACGTGTAACAAGGTTATACTCATTCTTTTGAATGCACATCGTAGGTTTTTCTGTGAAGTGATCTTCCACAGACACCGCAGCCTGAAGCACGCTACACCGCAGGTGTAGCTGCACTTTCATGTTCTGCAGTTTAAGTATCTGAAAGTGAGATCTCTGACGTGTTGCAATCCCAATAGCATCTCTACACAGATTTGACATGAGTGCAAGATGGTTTGTTAAAGAAAAGCTGTTTCAAAAAGTACCTTTTGTCCATAATTGTGCAGATCTGGGATATAGGAGGACAGCCGAGGTTCAGGAGCATGTGGGAGCGATACTGCCGGGGAGTTAACGCAATTGTGTGAGTGCCCAACACCTTTTAATGTCAAAAAAAGTTTATAGTTTTTATAAATGTTGCAGAGATTGATTGTCTCATGTTGGTTGTCTGTAGATACATGGTTGATGCAGCGGATCAAGAAAAGGTGGAGGCCTCTAGAAACGAACTTCATAATTTGTTAGACAAACCACAGTTGCAAGGAATTCCTGTAAGTTCCAAAAGCTGCACAAGTGTCAATGGCAGACGAGAAACGAACTGCTGTCAGGTGACTGTTTTTCCCCTTCTGTGCGTTTAGGTTTTGGTTCTCGGTAACAAAAGGGACCTCCCCAGTGCTTTAGATGAAAAGCAACTCATTGAGAAAATGTAAGTTTATTTATGTATATATATTTTTTAAATAAATGCTGTTTCTCATAGTAATAAAGTTTTAAATATTCAAAAATAATTTGGAACTTTTAGTTGTAGCATTTCAGACCTAAATCTGCTGCACAGGTTTGATCAAATCTGGAGGTTTTTTTTCTTTCTGCATTTACAGTGTTTTAGCTCCCACTACTGTCACACTCGACATCACTGCGCTCCACACAACAACCTAAGAATCTAAGCAGCTGATTCATACATGCAGATTCTTTTTTTTTCATGCTTGTTTTTTGTGTCATTCACAGGAATCTAGCAGCAATTCAAGACAGAGAGATATGCTGTTACTCCATTTCCTGCAAAGAGAAAGACAACATTGGCAAGTTACAGTTATTTACTCGTTTGGAACCTTTTAAAAACTGTAAAAACTCATCTTCAGAGGCTTCATGTGTCCTATTTAAAGACGCACACACTAATTAAAATGGATATAAGCAAGCAGGGACAATGGAAATAATGTTTTTTATACAGTGTTCCTCTTAGTTTATTCCAGAGGTTAAGTTAAAAATAACCTGTGATATGTGAAAACTTGGAAGTCGTATTAAACCCTCACCACTACGCACTTTATACACTTTTCTGAGTCAGACATGAACATTTTCACAGTTTTTATTATTTTTATTTTAATATTCGACTAATCATTGATTTATTTTTCTATTATTTTTTTCTATAATCGGATCATGCGATGAATGAAAAACAAACATTTTAATCATCATTAGCTTTAAACCAATTAAAAGTAAAGACGATGAATATGATAGTATATTAAACCTGTAATGAATTCTGTAGTCTCTGTCCTTCATTAGTTTCTGGGATTAAAACAAGATTAAATTCAATGAGATCGGCATCTGAAACAAAGGAACTATTTTTCACTAAAGATAAATTTTAGTCTCACTGACTCAAATATTTAAAAAAGTGAATTTTTTGGTGCTGAACGCACACAACTTTGTTCAACTTTACTCCATATAATGTAATATAATGATTATTCGACTCTTAAATTAGTCGACTAATCGTGGCAGCCCTAATCACATCAAAGATTTATTTGGCAAAATGAACACATTCTGTACAGGAGACAAAAGTGACAGCCAATCACAAAAAGGTGTTTAAAAAAATGTAAAGCTCAAAAAAAGTCTTGGAACACAAACCGCAAAAGGTGAACCCCATTATAGTGAGGGACCACTATTCATTTAAAGGGTAACCAAACAGGGAAGTCGGAGGCTGACTCCACCCACTGCTGAAATTTGAAAATCTAAGATATGTTCTGTGCGTTCGCCGTTTTCTGGTGCTGTCTGAATCCGCTAATTCCAAAATCGAGTGCACTAAAAATTTCCCAGAAGTCTTTGCGAAAAACTATCGTTCATTGTAGATTAGCAAATATAAACCACAATGCATTGCGGTCATACAATTTTGAACAAAGAAATGTGTTCAAATGTAATTTTTAATAAAACATCCACATTTTCATCATCCTAACACAGTGGACTCATAAATAAACGTCGTGAAATGTTCATATTTATTTGATTTTCACTTCGTGAAATCGCAGACGGCATTTAGAAAAACGAAAGAGAAGTAGTGAGCATCGTGTCCGAGTGGCTTTTAGAATCCCGGACAATAGATAGTCTCCCACTATATAGTTTTTAAGTGATTAGGGATTAGGGAGGGAATTCGGACGACACAGCCCCAGTCAGAGGGGTTTGACCAATCACAACTGTAATACCTTGTTTCAACCTGTAGGGGGCAGCACACAGACGGTTTTTGATTATATTTTCAAGAATTAAGCAAATTTATTTTCATTCGTCAAAAAAATTGGCTACAGAGAGCACTTTTTAAGCCCCATTTATAGAGTTCAACAGCCAAAAAAAGTTGATTTAGGGTTTGGTTACCCTTTAAACGTCTAATCCTATCCAAAGTAATTCATGTTATGGAGACATAAATATATGTATTATCTTTGGATCTATTTTAAAAGCATTCCCAGTCGTCTTGTAATTATTATTATGCTGTTCTTAGTCAAAGTCCTAAGTCTTTTCACATGTTAAAAGACAGTTTTCCTTCGATTTTATCAATTTCTGTCTGATGCCTAATTTATTTTTGATTCCAGATATCACACTTCAGTGGCTCATCCAGCACTCGAAATCCCGCAGAAGCTGAAAAGAGTCCTCCGCCAGCTGTATTTGCCACATTATTAATATTATTATTATTATAATTATTATTATCACCTCTTTATCACTCTACAACAATGTACAGATGCATCCTCACTTCTTGTGCTAAGCTGTTGTTCTTGTACTCTCAACTCTTTTTTTTTTATTCCCCCTTCTGTGTTTTTTTTTCTTTTTCATGAATCCAGAAAACGCACTACTAAAGCTCTGGTACCAGATAATGACAAATTGGCATGGAATATTCTGTAAATAAAACGAGAGGTACAGTAAAAGCTAAAACACAGCTCGGATTCGACGCTACGATCAGTCGGTGGCTATAGCATTTATAGCATCATGTAAAGGTTCCTCAGAGTTTGGGTCTGATGCTAGGAGATGATAACTTGTACAGTTTTGTTGGCCTCTTCTGTGACCGGCTATGACTGTCACTTTTTGACTGATTAAAACATTGTCTTCTATTTTAGAAAATAATGAGTCAGTTTACGCTGATGTGTACAAATCTCCAGCTACTATGATTTTTACCAATAAGGATGTATGTGTGTGTGTGTGAGTATATTATTCTATTTAAAGTCTGAATGTACTAAAAGTGAAGCTGTACAGGTTTGTGTGCATCGTTGTTCTCTGTAAACTAGCCTCAGTGGAATGATGTCCTTTGTGCTGCCTCAAAGCTGGGAGAGTGCAGAGTTTAAAGTGCCTTGTGCAGTGTCTCTGACCTCTGAAGCTACGCAGCATGCAAGGTGTGCCTCCCCAGGTAGGGATCCAACCAACACACTTCAGTATATACTCTAAATAAAAAGGCATGCTTTTTAATTTAGACAAGCCTCTGTTGTTTATTTCTCATCTTTAAGACATTTTTTTTGTGAACTAAATTGTTAAATATAAGAACAAGTAAATATTTCAACACTTTGTTCATTCAGGTGATTAACCGACTAATCGACTATTAAAATAGACGATAACTAAAATAATAGGAGATTAGTCGTTACTTTATATATT
>NC_050516.1:29387208-29387923 GCF_002922805.2 Oryzias melastigma
GTTACTTTATATTAAATGGAGTTGGAGTGTAGTAAAGTTGAACAAAGATATGAACGTAAAAACTCAATCAGATTTTCAGTGATTTCAGCAATCTTGGTATCAAAACATCTATCTTGTTCAGGAGATTACTGCTTGTATTTTTGGTATTTATAAACTTTATAATTTTTGAAATATTGAGCAAAATATGCAACATAGGAAATGAATGAGAAAGTCTTCAAGTTTCAATATTTTAAGTAGATTAGCAACAAGCCTTTAAATATATTCATGGACTATGTTTTCATCCTTAATTGGAGTTTAGCTAATATTTTAGCAACATGCTAAAGTTTTATGATCTGTTTGTTTTTAGTCTAATTTAGTGCAGCTTCTATTTTAGCTACATGCTAATGTTTTTTGACTAATTTAGTTTACTGGGGAATTTTAAGCTATATTTGAGTTTAGCTAGTTTTTTTTAGCAATGTGCTCGCTTTTTTGTGGCTAAGTTGGTAAGTTTTTTTATACTAATTTGGAGTTTAGCTAATATTTTAAAAACAAGTTAACGTTTTTGGCTAATTTGCTAGAATTTTTTTGGCTAATGTAGAGTTTAGCTTCTATTTAAGAACATGCTAACGTTTTTGCCTAATTTGTTATCTACTGGGTTTTTAAAGAAAGATTTAGAGTTTAGCTTCTATTTAGGCAACATGCTAACGTTTTTGACTAATTTAGTTTACTGAGGAAT
>NC_050516.1:29388666-29396602 GCF_002922805.2 Oryzias melastigma
AGGCTAATTTGGCCTTAAACTAATATTTTAGCTGGCTATTAGCTTCAGTGATTTCAGCTATCAACTTCTGCATTTTTAGCTATCAGCACTAGCATCTTCAGTGGCCAAATTTAGCTTACAGCATTAACACTAGCATTGTCACAGGTAATGCTATATATCTCGTTTTAGTTAGTTTAAAGCTAATTATCTTTAATATGTTTGCTTTACATCCAGTTTCCGCATGACCCGATTAGTCGACTAATTGGAAAAAATAATCGGTGATTTGTCGACTATTAAAATAATCATTCAGGTCCATTTCTTACTTACTGCAACCCAGAAGAAGCCACAAACTCTCCTTTAAGAAAAATAAGATGCTAATTTATTTTTATGCAACTGCAGCTATTATGATAAACATACTTTTTTGTAATACTTAAGCATAAGTATAAAAAAAATAGCAGTTAAAAAAAAAGAAATAGTTTAAAACTTTTGCTGGAGGTTTGCATGACATCCTTTCAAAATAAAATACACCCTGTACCATATTTGATGATCTTAATGCTGCAAATGTAGGTAGTGTCATGTCAGCAGTGGAAAAAAAACGTTTCACCATTGTTGGTGCATCTTGGCCAGAAATGAACTAAGTTCTGTATTTTCTTAGACCATGAGGAATACTTAAAATCCTTTAATTTTTCAGTAATAGGAAATTTGCCTTATAATCCAATGTTCTCCAAGTATAAATTCTGGATGTACACTAATCTCTAATTTTTGGTGGTAAAATGCTTTGAAAAATCAGTCAAAATGTTTTAGTGTGACTTTGATGAAGCTGCATCACTATTATAATATAAAATTTAAAATTATTTTTATTTAATTTTAACCATGAGAGCCACAATGGAAGGATCAAAGAGTCATAGGTTGCAGACCCGTCTTCTAAATGAAGAAAAACTCCTAAAAAAAAAAAAAAAAAAAAAAAACGTTTTCAGGAAAAAAAGAGGAACCTCAGAGATGTCTACATGAAGGAGGGTTCCTCACCCAAGACGGACAGGTGTCTGTTAAAGAAGAATTGGCTCATCTAAGTCTACAACTACATGACTGAATAGTGTTGCAGAGGGGCTTCATCCAGATGGACCTGGGACAGTTGAGGGTGCAAGATGAGCCAGAGACGAGGTCCACTGCCAAGAATGGAGCAAAGATGAGCCACCTGGAATCTCTTTGGGAAAGAGGAACAACACATGAATCACACTGCACCAAACAGAGGCTTGGGGCCAATCAAATGCTTCCCTTCTTGCTTCCCCTTCATTTAGCCCTCCAAACGGAGAGATGTATAAATAGAGCCTCCAATTTCAGACATCACTTGTGTTCAATGATGTTACCAATAGTCGCTGGTCTGCTAGTGTTAGCGATTTACCCTTGTGACTGAGGACTTTGTATACCTCCCTTACAAATGTAAAAACAACAAAAATAAAGTGAAATTTTAATCTATAAAGCTGTGAAAGATTATTGGTTTCAACAAGTTTTTTGTTTGTTTTTGTTTTATTGGAACAAATAGTATAAATAATACAAACAATCATGAACAATTTTCAACAAAATTAGATTTAATGGACCAAAGTTGTGGAATGCACATATAGACCTGCTGAATAACAAAATCTCCTCACCAATTTACAAAACAAGACTAAAAAACAAACTTTTAGCAAAATACATGGAATAATCTCATTTTAATTTTTTTTATTCAGATTCCCAATCATGTAGAATAAGGTCAAAAATATCTGTTTAGCTTTACTGCTATATATATACTAATTATTATTATTATTTTCTATTTATACCTTGTTTTCTTTCGTCTTTTACCCGGGGTTGGTCTTTAAAAGCCTTTACTTCTTCCACTCCCTGTACATTCATTTTATTTATTTAATCCATGTACAATTATCCTCTGTTCTTACTTGTATTTTAATGTTTTAAGTTGCGTTTCTCATTTGTGCTAAATAAAAATAAATAAATAATGTGATTTGTGGAAATAATTCAAGTTTTTTGCTAAATTTTGTATATTTTGTTAATAAAATAAAACGTTAAATAAAAAAAATTAGAAAAATAGTTTTTTATGGGGGGGGGGGTGATCTTATATAATTATTATCTGGTTATTATCACCAGACATGCTCTAAATAAAAATGTAAGCTTTATTTTGAAAACCCCCCTCTCCTCTCGTAAGCATACATTTATATCAACTTTAAAGTAAATAAATGCACCATACTAATAAAGATATAATGCTTTTGTATCAGAAATATACTTTAGTTGCGGTTTAAGTCAAATTTGGGGGATTATGCAAAAGTAAATCAATGTTTCGACGCTGTTTCACTCTTGTGGCTGTTTTCTATTGGCGCAGAGGCGCTGAATGCCACGAATTGCAAAACCGAGATTGACAGCTGAACAACCAATAGCCGACTGGACCCGCCTCTTGTTTCTGATTACGACACATAAATGTAACCAATCAGCTTTCAGGAGCTGGGAGGGGCCGCTTTGTTGACAGGAACTGTGTGGAACAGAAATACCATCAACTCCTTGTAATTTAGACCGATACAGCCTTGGTTCTGGGACCTCTTGGAGGTACGTGGACCTGAATTATGCGTTTAAAGCTCGACGTGGGGCAAACATGCAATGGAGGTCGCTAGTAATTGGGTTGGTCGTGTTGAGACTTTCTGTTAGCTGCGTCCTGTGGCTAGCTTTCGGATTGGGACCGAACCTTAGCTTGGGTTTCAACTTCCATTTGAATTTTAACTTGCACAAACTAGACCTGCTGTTCAGGGAGGATAAAGACACCGAGTCAAAGGATAACTCCTGGTCTCAGCGAATCCACGGCCCCAAGTATGAGGAGACGGCGACCACCTGCGCCAAGGCTGGAGGAGAGCAGACCTCCAAGAAGAAGAAGTCTTATCTCCGGCTGTTCGATGGCAGTAAGGACGAGTACGCCCGGAGATACAGCGCCTTCCCGGACGCGCTCAAAAGCCAAATGAAAGAAATGGCCAGAGAAATGTTTTATTTCGGATACGACAATTACATGAAATATGCCTTTCCGGAGGACGAGCTGAATCCCATTGACTGTGAGGGGAGAGGTCCAGACGTGCTGAACCCGTGAGTGTCCCTCAGCTGGCCGCACCTGACACCGCGGGACTGTCGCTTACCTGAACCGCTTTATGAAAGCTGCGGTTTGCATGTAGTTTGTAGTCAAAGTAGGTTCCGGTGCACTGTGACAGATCTGCCACCCTTCTGTTTTTATTGACAGATCAGGATTCACTGATATCTTGTGTACACTAGACCTAAAGTGGGTCAGATTTTATTACAAAACAGAGTGGAATTAACTTATTTTAACATTTAGATGAGTTGATTTTAGTTTTTTCATCCAAAGAATCCAAGTTGCCTAAGTGGAGATCTTTAAATTTGTAGAGAAACTCAAACTAAAGTGTGGCCTATAAAAAAAATAGGGGGGAAAAATGCTGAAACTTAGTTATTTATGTTTCCCGGTAACATACCGTATTTTCCAGAGTATAAGTCGCAGTTTTTTTGATAGTTTAGTCAGGGGTGCGACTTTGACTCAGGAATGACTTATTTGTGTTTTTGTTTTTTAGACATAAATAGGCTCATATTGTTATATTCAAAGTAAACAGCGGTTGTTTCCTCTAACAACCACTAGAGGGCACAGCATCCGAAGTATTATCGACAGCAGACGAAGAAGTGTCGTCCAAAACAAACATGGAAGAGAATCGGATTGTTTTCCTCTTAAATTGAATTTTTTTCTTAAACAGATCAAAAGATTATTAATTCTTGTATTTATTTATTTACTTATTTTTTAAGCTACGCTGATCTTGGCAGATTTATTCTGAAACGTCAGACTTTTCTTCTAAAAGTACAACTTCTACTCAGGAGCGACTAATTTGTGGAGTTTTTTTCTTGTTTTTTTTTTAGACATAAATAGGTTTATATATTTGTTATTTTCCCAATAAACACCGGTTGAATTTTAGCAGTTGTTTCCTTAAACAACCACTAGAGGGCGCTGAATCCAAAGTATTTGCTTTTGACAGTGGCAGAAGAAGTATCAATTAAAACAAACATGGAAGAGAATCTAATTGGTTTCCTCTCAAATTTTGATATTTTTTCTGATACAGATCAAAAGATTGATATTCTTTCATTTATTTATTTTTTAAGCTATGCTGATCTTGCCGTATCTGTTTAGACTTTTCTCCCAAAAGTGCGACTTATACTCCAGAGCGACTCATAAATGGTTTTCTTTTTCTTGATTAGACATTTTTTTGCTTTTGCGACTTATACTCCAGAAAATATGATATAAATTGAAAATTAAGCTTAAAATTGCACTTCGATGTACTTCTTTATTCAAATTGATGTGAATGAGAACTAGACAAAAGAAAGCAGTAGGTAAAAGCTTGTAGCAGTGACGTAGAGCCTTCTACGGCAAGCCACAAGCTCCATTCTCTGCTCCATTCTGATGCATCCACTTCCATGAAGGTCTTTGTTTTCCTCGTTTAAAATGACATCTGGCTCAAGACTGTAGGGATGGATAGTTCTGATATTCCCCTCCATTTTTGTTGCACCGGTAATGTTAGCTTGGTGTTGTTAGGGGCTATAAGCTAGTGCAGAGGTCAACAGTAAAAGAGCCATTTGGGCTTGTTTTCTACTGATCAAAACCTGGTAGGAGCCGCAAAGTCTTATTTTGATGCTGCTGTGCATTCATTACAATGTATGTTTTTATAGAATAAAGTTGAATTATGTTTTTTTTTCTGGCAAAAGGCTTAAAAATAATATAATAAAAGCAGAAATATAAAGAGAAACTAGCATTTTCTCAAAATGTGAAATAATTTTTTATGTTTCCTTTCAAAATAAAAGACACCTTGTTGCAAACCGGATCATAACAGTGTAGCTCTGGAAAGTACAAGATAATATTCATAAAATGTCAGACTTTTTAACTTAAATTAATTGTTTAGTATTTGAAATTTGTGTATTCTAGAAAAAAAAAGTGTAAATAAGACCTCTTTAAGTCATCGGGAACATAAAAATCTTAACTTTAAGGAGCACCTCAGTCATAAATGTATACATTTATTTAATCTAAATAAAACAAAACTATTGTTTTATTTTTCTTTAGCCAGAGAGCCACAATGGAGAGGTAAATGAGCCACAAGTAGCTCCGGAGCCGCAGGTTGCAGAACCCTAAATTAGTGGGAGAGAATGTAATCAAAGGGATGATGGGAAATAGGACAAGGCTTATTCCTTACTAATGGTCCCGCCCACAATTCAGAGATAAATTTTTAATGCCTCTCTGCAGAAACTATGTCTAAAAAAACAACACCTTTTTCTTAAATTTTGACTAAAAATGTACAAACTTTGTTTCTATAAAATAAAAATCGACTAGATTTCCAAACACATTTCATGTCCTCTCACCAAATCTGACTCAGAACTCAGTTCACGTCACACAGATTTCCAGCATTAAGCGCTGACATTGGAAGGAGAGTCCACACAGACGTGCAGCTCTCTGGAAAGCCATCCTGATCTGGTTGTTTGATATCAGGGTGTGCACGCCGTAGTCACGCCTTTGTGCTGCTTACACTCTTGGTACTCTCATCTCTATGAGTCTAGAAATCCTCGACATGTGAGCCTTCAGGAGGTTTAATGTCTTTGTTGAGGGTGGTTCCCATCGTTCTGTCAGAGCCGGTCCCACCCTGAGAGGCACAATATGCGTTACAAGACAATGACAGGAATTTGTAGAATTTTTCCTTTTATGCCGGTTGAGTCAGTTTTTCTCTTTTCAGATCAAACATCAACATAAATGACGTTTTGGGGAACTACTCTCTGACCCTCATCGACGCCTTGGACACCCTCCTGGTAACGTCTCTGCGCTTCATTTCTTGTTTGGTTTATTTTTGCAGAATCCTCAGCTCAGCTGACTCTCTTCCGGTGTTTGGTCTCATGCAGGTGCTGGGGAATGTGTCGGAGTTCCAGAGAGCTGTCAAACTGGTTATAGACACCGTCTCGTTTGACAAAGACTCGACGGTGCAAGTTTTTGAGGCAAACATCAGGTACGCATCTCAAGAAGAACATTACACTTTGTGTAGAAACAGTCCTTCGCTTTGGCGGTTCAGGTTTCCACGGCGTGCGTTAAAACTCTTCATCGGGTTTGTTGTGTTTTGTCCACACAATTTACTCTTCTGGATTCACACTTGATAAATTAAAAAAAATCAGACAATAAAAATGACGAAAAAATTTCTCTATGGCATTTTTTTGTTCAAAAGCTGCACATATAAAATGTACCCAGTAAAACATTGTGATTAATCACAACACAAAAGTCTGATTAATTTTATAATCAATTAATTAAATCGATTAATTAAAAACAAATCTTCTGCATGTACAGTTTTGTGTGTTATTTGCAGATAATAAATTGTTAGCAAATAATGTAAGAAAAATTTAATCGCGATTAATTTTTTTCAGGTTTGCGATTAATTAGTTAAATCTTTTTTTTTATTGATTCCCAATCCTATTTATTTATTTATAATCTGATTCAGAAGAAAGTTTTATTTTGGAAACCTCCTGGATTCTCTCCATCACATCCGACTCATTCTTGACTGAAGTTGTTCTTTCATGTGATAAAAATAAATTTACTATTTTCTTAAACCAGATTTTCC
Source organism: Oryzias melastigma (assembly GCF_002922805.2). NCBI lineage: Eukaryota > Metazoa > Chordata > Actinopteri > Beloniformes > Adrianichthyidae > Oryzias > Oryzias melastigma. The sequence goes on from NC_050516.1 coordinate 29,395,320, forward strand.
AAACCAATTTGGAAAGTTTATTTTGCAGAAAAGAGCCAACAAGGAAACAGAAGAAGATAATTTGACTTAAAAAAAAAAATAATTTAATAGACAAAAAAACAGGGTGAATGCTGAAGATGCTGCTAATAAAGTTGCTCAAACTGTGGAATCCTATGGAGTATATGCAGAAAATACCAGATTTAGTGGCCTTTATACTTTTTTTGTGTTGTACCCCACCTTAAAAGTCGGATAAGGCTGAAATAGGTGTCTGATGGTTTTTTGTTTTGTTTTTCCACTTCCACTTTAATGGGAATATCTGTACAACATTTTAATGGTTCTTACACAACATTTTGTTTGAAGCTGCTTTACAGATGAAAATAATTTTTTTCTAAAAAGTTGAGGGAAACTGGAAGCAAAAAAAAAAAAAATAGTCAGAGATCCACTTAACCCTCAGACAAGCCTGTTCATGAAAAGATTATTTGACCTTAAACTGATCCGTTGGCTTATTGATTATATTTAGAAAATATCAGTTTTATCTTTTTATTTTGTCTTTTTACTTTTTTTGTATTGCATCCCACTTTAAAAGTCAGATAAGACTGAAGTTGGCCTCTGATTTTTACAAATAAAGTTTAAAGCTGCTGCAGATATTTTAGAAATGATGATGAACTTGATTCTAAAAAAGTTAAGGAAAATTGGAGGCAAAAAAAAAAGTCAGACGCCCACTTTAACCTCAGACCAACACATGAAAATACTGTCCCACTTTAAACTAGGAGGCAAAAAAAGCAAAAAACAAGACTTTTGATTATATATCTCAATTTTACAGAACTCAATGACTAGAGATTAAAGATCAAATCTGTCGCCCATCTCTGCAGGATTCTGGGAAGCCTCATCTCAGCACACATTCTCCTGACTGACCCAAAGCAACCGTTTGGACAGGTGAGCTTTGAAGGTTATGATAATGAGCTGCTGCACTTGGCCCATGACCTGGCCGTCCGCCTGCTGCCTGCCTTCGAGCACACCGACACCGGCATTCCCTACCCCAGGGTAAGTGAGCTTTTGGTCATCAAAAAGTGGTAAAAATCCACCTGTGTATTGAGTGCGCCATGATCACAGGTGAACCTGAAGACTGGCGTTCCTCCTGACAGCATCAATGAGACGTGCACAGCAGGAGCGGGGTCTCTGCTGGTGGAGTTTGGGATTTTGAGCCGTTTGATTGGAGACTCGACGTTCGAATGGGTAGCGAGACGAGCGGTCAGAGCTCTGTGGAGTCTACGAAGCAACGAGACGGGTCTGCTGGGTGAGTT
>NC_050516.1:29398561-29409947 GCF_002922805.2 Oryzias melastigma
TTCGCTTTGGCGGTTCAGGTTTCCACGGCGTGCGTTAAAACTCTTCATCGGGTTTGTTGTGTTTTGTCCACACAATTTACTCTTCTGGGTTAACACTTGATAAATTAAAAAAAATCAGACAATAAAAATGACGAAAAAATGTCTCTCTGGCATTTTTTTTGTTCAAAAGCTGCACATATAAAATGTACCCAATAAAACATTGTGATTAATCACAACACAAAAGTCTGATTAATTTTATAATCAATTAATTAAATCGATTAATTAAAATAAATCTTCTACATGTACAGTTTTGTGTGTTATTCGCAGATAATAAATCGTTAGCAAATAATGTAGGAAAAATTTAATCGCGATTAATTTTTTTTCAGGTTTGCGATTAATTAGTTAAATCTTTTTTTTTATTGATTCCCAATCCTATTTATTTATTTATAATCTGATTCAGAAGAAAGTTTTATTTTGGAAACCTCCTGGATTCTCTCCATCACATCCGACTCATTCTTTGTTCTTTCATGTGATAAAAATGAATTTGCTATTTTCTTGAAGCAGATTTTTTAAACGAATTTGGAAAGTTTCTTTTTTCTGAAAAGAGCCAACAAGGAAACAGAAAAAGATCCTTTGACTTAAAAAAAATGAATTTAATAGACAAAAAAACAGGATGAATGCTGAAGATGCTGCTAATAAAGTTGCTCAAACTGTGGAATCCTATGGAGTATATTCAGAAAATACCAGATTTAGTGGCCTTTATACTTTTTTTGTGTTGTACCCCACCTTAAAAGTCGGATAAGGCTGAAATTGGTGTCTGATGTTTATTTTTTTATTTTTTTATTTTTTCCACTTCCACTTTAATGGGAATATCTGTACAACATTTTACTGGTTCTTACACAAAATGCTGTTACAAAAAATGTTTGAAGCTGCTTTACAGATGAAAATTAAATTTTTCTAAAATTTTGACGGAAACAGGAGGCAAAAAAACTCACTTAACCCTCAGATGGGTCGGTCCATGAAAATATTATTTGACCTTAAACTGATCTGTGGCCTTATTGATTATATTTAGAAAATATCAGTTTTAGTTTTTTTCTTTTTTTTCTCTTTTACATCCTACCTTAAAAGTTGGATAAGACTGAAGTTGGTGTCTTATTTTTTTTTTTTTCTTCCCTCTTTAACAGTAATGGTAATGGGAAAATCTGAATCACATTTTGATGGTTCCTTCTGGAAATCTAGTTTTCAAATAAAGTTTAAAGCTGCTGCAGATATTTTACGGATGAAGAAACTGTTTTTTAAAAATTTTAAGGGAAACTGGAGGCAAAAAAGCAAAAAAACAAGACTTTTGATTATATTGCAATTTTACAGAACTGAATGACTATAGATTAAAGATCAAATCTGTCGCCCATCTCTGCAGGATTCTGGGAGGCCTCATCTCAGCACACATTCTCCTGACTGACCCAAAGCAGCCGTTTGGACCGGTGAGCTTTGAAGGTTATGATAATGAGCTGCTGCACTTGGCCCATGACCTGGCCGTCCGCCTGCTGCCTGCCTTCGAGCACACCGACACCGGCATTCCCTACCCCAGGGTGAGTGAGCTTTTGGTCATCAAAAAGTGGTTAAAAATCCACCTGTAATCCTAGTCAGCACATGAATCATTCAGTAAATTGAGTGCGCCGTGATCACAGGTGAACCTGAAGACTGGCGTTCCTCCTGACAGCATCAATGAGACGTGCACAGCAGGAGCGGGGTCTCTGCTGGTGGAGTTTGGGATTTTGAGCCGTTTGATTGGAGACTCGACGTTCGAATGGGTAGCGAGACGAGCGGTCAGAGCTCTGTGGAGTCTACGAAGCAACGAGACGGGTCTGCTGGGTGAGTTCCAAAACACATGCCTGAATCTACTGATTTCTGTTTCTTCCTGATTTGTCCGCGGCGGCAAACAAACGTTTTTGTTTCTCTTTAGGAAATGTGATTAATATCCAAACGGGCCAGTGGGTCGGCAAGCAGAGTGGGCTTGGAGCTGGTATGGACTCCTTCTATGAGTACTTGCTGAAGTCGTACATCCTCTTTGGCGAGAAGGAGGACTACCAAATGTTTCAAGCTGCTTATGAAAGTATCCAGAACCACTTGAGAAGAGGGTGAGTGTGTATAAGAGTTTGTTGACGTTTTGAAAAATGTGTTAAAATACAAACGCTGAAAGATTTCAAATGTAAAACTCAGGATTCACAAAATATTTGATGCCTCAATATTTTTTTTTCTTTTAAAGCTGCTGCAATCAGGTTTTCTATGGAACCTTATGTGACTCAAGATTCGAAATAAAAGTCAGCATTAGAAATGCTTTTTCATTTTTTATAATGTAACTGCATTACTTGTCTCTTAAATGAAATGAAAAAGCAATTTTCCAAATGTCTTTTTCTTCTCAAACATCACTCATTCTGTAACTTAATTAAGACGATAAAGAAAGTGGCATTTGACATTTAATTTTCAAAAAGTTATTCTGTAAATTTGTACCAAAATTCAATTAGATATATTAAATGTGATAATTAAAATGCATAAACAGAAATGCTTTCATTTTTTATAATGTGACTGCATTACTTGTCTCCTAAATGAAATGAAAAAGTAATTATCCGAACAGCTTTTACATTTTCTTTTTCAACACTGCTCATTCTGTAACTTAATTAAAATGGTAAAGAAAATGTTATTTAACATTTCATTTTCAAAGAGTTCTTTAGTAAAATTTTTACCAAAATTTAATTAGAAATATTACATTTAAAATGCATAAACAGAAATGCTTTTTCATTTTCACAATGTAACTGCATTATTTGTCTCTTAAATAAAATGAAAAAGCAATTCTCTGGACGGCTTTCTCTTTTTTATCTCCACTGCTCATTCTGGGAAATAATTAAAATCATAAAGAAAAGGGCATTTGATATTTAATTTTCAAAAAGTTCTCTGGTAAATTTGTACCAAAAGAAAAATCAAATTTGAAAAATTATTTGGATTAACAGAAATCCTTTTTCATTTCATTTCACTTGTCTCTTAAACTGCTAACTTGAACTGATTTATGACACTTTTCTACGCGGTGAGACATGAAAAAGAAAAACAGGCTCATTGGCTTCGTTACTTTAATTGTGTTACAGAAGGAGGGGTGTTGAAGAAGAAAATGGATCTTTGTAGAATTGCTTTTTTATTTCATTTAAGAGACAAATAATGCAGTAAAATTGTGAAAATGAAAAAGCATTTCCAGTATTTACTTTTATTTTGAATTTTGAGTCACAAATGCTTCCGTATTTTACAGCTTATAGACAACATTGTGGGTTTTGTTCCGTTTTTTCTGTGGTGTTTTTATAATAGTAATAGTTTAATTAAAAGGGGACTGTAAAATATAAAAAAACACATTATTAAACATGGTTAAAAAAAGAACTAAAGAGTAAGCCAAAATCTAGTTTTTATATATATTTTACATATATGTAAGGACAGTGAAAATAAGCCTCCCCTCGTTTAGTTATTTTATTGTTGTTTAATTTTAAAACTTTTTGTTCATTTTGTGGGTTAAATACAAATTATGTAGTACCGTAAATGGCCAGCAGGTGGAACTGGTGCCGTCGAGGAAGAATGACGTCATGTTGGATGCACAGAACAGCATGAACGAGAGGGGGGGGGGAAAGTGGTGCTAAATGAAGGAAATCTGCACTTTTTTCTGGAAAGTAGTGATCACTGATGTAAAAATAAACAATATTCAAATAAAAAAGAAAGAAAAACGTTTTAAGGAGTTCGCTTTTAGAGAAAACAAACCTGTATGTGTTTATCAGAACCCGTCAATAAAACGCACAGAATGTTCAGTAAAATGTTGACAAACCTCATTTTTAATTTTGGTGAAAGCCTTGCATGTTTGCATGATTGATACATTTGTTTGGTGTAAATTATCGACTTTAAACTGAATAGAAAAGGTCAAATTTAATGTATTTGCAAAAAAGATAGAAGACTCGGACATCTCTCAGACTTCCTCCTCTGAATTTCTCCTTCAAGGCGAGACTCGTGCAATGAGGGAGAGGGCGACCCGCCTCTCTACGTCAACGTGAACATGTACAGCGGTGAAATCATGAACACCTGGATCGACTCCCTTCAAGCCTTTTTTCCTGGACTTCAGGTTAATCTCAGTTTGCTCGTATGAAGCGTTTGTCTGTCCGTGCCGAGGCTGAATAGGATTACTGTGGACCCGCAGGTGCTGAATGGAGACGTCGATAACGCCATTTGCCTGCACGCTTTTTATTACGCCATCTGGAAGCGCTTTGGCGCTCTGCCGGAGAGATATAACTGGCAGCTGCAGGCTCCCGACGTGCTCTTCTACCCTTTAAGGCCGGAGCTGGTGGAGTCGACTTACCTGCTGTACCAGGTAACTCCCCCGACCCGTCCTGCTGCATAGTTGTTTGTTTTCTTTGGGTTGAGGAAAGACTTGTGTTGTCTTTCCACAGGCAACCAAAAACCCTTTCTATTTGCACGTTGGAATGGACATTATGCAGAGCCTGGAGCAAAATACCAAAGTCAGGTAGGGATCTTTTGTTTTTCACTAGTCTAAAGGCTCTCGGTGCATCTATGAGTTTCACTTTGTTCCCTCAGATGTGGATATGCAACTCTTCACCATGTGGTGGAGAAATCCAAAGAGGATCGCATGGAGAGCTTTTTCCTCAGCGAGACCTGCAAATACCTTTACCTGGTAATTTACACTTCACGGGTGATTGATCAAGATTTACAAGAACAAGAATACTTATTGACCCACAGCGATTATTTTTTGAGCAAAATCTAAAAACACGTTGTTTTCTGGGAAATAGTTTCTGTAGAACAGCAGTAATTAGAAATTCACCTCTGAATTATGGGCGAGACTCTCCAAAAACACAATTTATACCTTTAAAAATATGGCAATTCTCTTGATGTATGTCCTCCATCATCAGAAAAATCCTACAGGAGCATTTAAACCCTCTGGAACCTGGAGCCTAAAACTCTGTTTTTGTCTACTTTTGAATTTACTTCTGTATTTTCAATTTGAAAGACTATATGCATGCATATTTGGTATCATTTTAATCAACCTCTCTACCTTTATTTAGTAATTTTTCCGTGTTATTTTCACACACTAGACATAAAATCATGCAAAAACAGACAATTCTGTCTGGAAAAATGGGATTTATTTTACTGTGGAAACCCTAAAATGATTACAAGCTGTTTTTACCACATAGAATGAAAGTTTTATGTGTAATTTAATGACAAAAACAAGAATAAATGTAGTCAATAAATGAATCGACACAAAAATTCCAGGTGAAATTCACAGATTCCTTATTTGGGTCACATATGAAGAGTTTCTGTTGATAGAAGAACATCACAGACCTCACAGGTCAATGGTGTGACCTTTCTTATGCTGTTATACAGACAGTCTGTGTAGTTTCAGCTTCTAGCCGCCCAAAAATAAGAATTTCTCACATTTTTCCTGGAATTTCTAAATATTTTTCTTCAGCTTTTTCTTTTTTCTCATACATTTTCCTTATTGTGTTTGTGAAGAATAATAAAAAAAAGGTTTCGGGGAGAAGTTTGGATTTCAGGTCGTCTCAGCTGGAATCTGCTCACAGGTGGGGGGGTGTCTGTCTGCTCTGTTGCTCGCCTCTAACAGCGGCGGGAGGGAGTTTTGCAGAGTTTCTGCGATTCTAGTGGTTGTTGCTGTAATAAATTCATGTCAGACCCCTCCCAAAATAAAATTATGATTTTTTTTCTTCCATGTTGGATTTCTAATCTTCGCTCTGTACCCACCGCGGGCCGCCTGCTTGGTGGCGGGCGGGACTTTTGCGGAGAAACGTGCAGAGTTTCCGTGATTTTATGACAACGCCGGTGGTTTTTGCTGTAATAAACTCACGTCGGACCCCCTCCCAAAATAAAATTATGATTTTTTTTTTTCCTCCATGTGGGATTTCTGATGGCGGACAGCTCAGATTTGCTCCGCCCCTCCACCGTTGGCATACTTCTTTCTCTACCTTGCAGCCTCATTTGTTAAAATAAAAAATTGATTTTGCCCCAAAACTACAAATAAGGGCCATTGTCTCCCTTTAATTCAATAAAATATCAGTTACAGAACATTAAAAAAGTTCATTTTAGGTGGAGTTTTATCACGTTGATCCCACAGCTGTCGGTTCCAGAGGGTTATAAACCAATTGTAGTGGATCTATAAGGGTATTTTCTCTTAAATTTCGAGTTTAAGATTTTTTAAAATATATTCCAGCTTTTTGATGAGGACAACCCACTTCACAAATCTGGCCACAAGTACCTCTTCACCACCGAGGGTCACATCGTGCCTATAGACAAGCGCTTCAGGGAGAAGCAGTGGGACGACCTGTTCCCGTGCGAGGAGGGAGCGCTGGCAGAACCGGAGTCGACCCACCTATCGCATCCAAGCAACATCAGCAACGTGAGCACGTCTCCATCCTTTCAGTTTTTGGTCACGTAAAGCGACAACTCTTTAAAAGTCTGTTTCTGTCAGCAGTGTAACCGGATCCCGGTAGAGCAGCGGTTTGCGCTGCCGTTAAAAAGCGTCTACATGAGACAGATCGACCACATGGTGGGACTTTTTTGAGGAAGAGTTTCAGTTCCGATCCTCTACTGAGCCAAGAAGAGACCCTCTGTGTTTTTAAACGTGCTGCTTTGACTCTTGAAGAGGTGTAACACGTCAGACGGGAGGACCATCACACATTCGCTGGAACAGCTTGAAGTCAACCGTTGGAAAAAGTCGTCATTTGTTTAGATCTTGAACTGAGATGAAGAGAAGGGCGAGTGTGTTCTTACAGAGTGTTTTGTGTGGAAGCATTTTAAAATTACAGCTGGGCTGTGAATCTTTTTTTTTGTTTTATTTTTAAAGCTAACAGTGCCATCAAACTTTACAAAGATGAAACGCAAAGCCTGTAAATCTCTTCAAAAATGTCTTAACAGCTTGTGCCTCCTGGCTGATCAATCAGCTGATCAGTGTATTCACATAAGGGCTTCATATGAACAATGTTAGTGAAACCCCATTTCTCTGATTTTTAGCAAAATCATAATTGTGGCCAAATCCATCTTTTTTAGCTAAAAACTACACACACTTTGGTTTTTCAAGATCTTAACTGAACCAAACACTACGGTTAACCGCAACACCTTAACCAGGTTAGTCACACTTGTGTTTCGTAGAGATGTGTGACGTTTAGGATAAATCTTAAGTGCCTTGTATTTTTCTTGGGTTCGTCTCAAAGCTGTGTATTAAATGAGGGTCTTTGAGGACACTCATGATATCGAACAATAATGTCATTCCTTTAGTATGCACAATGTTACACTCTCCTGTTTGTGATTCAACAGCCATAGAATGTGTTCTTTTAAAATTAAGATTATTTGTTTTAATAAGTCTGCTGCATTGTTCCTAATTTGATGTTTTTCTGAAGTGCATATCATAATTAAATGACAAGTAAAAACTCAGGGTTTGTTCAAAAAAACAAAAAATGATGTTTTCATTAAAAATTATTTTTTTTCTATATATTTCCTGTTGTTGTTGTTTGTGTTTAGTGTTCGGGTTTCTTCAGTGTTGAAGTTACCGGTGAGGGGTTGCTATTATCACTAATCAAAGACTAATGGGATGGTAAATGTGTAAAGTTTAAAATGGGAAAAAGAACAAAAATATGCATAACTGGTTCAGATTGATATTTGGGATTAACTGTTCCAGTTTACTGCATGCTGACAGTTTTATTCTGTAATTTATTTAGGCTGCATGGCCATTTTTTTAAACTTTTTTTTTTTTAGAAGTTGTTTTTCCGAAAACCTTTCTTTTACTATTTAGAGTTTACTTTTTCCCTTCATTTTCTTTTGGAAAATAGCATAAAACTATCATTTTTTTAAGTCTGGATAATTTTATTATTAATCTAGAAAGGATTTAGTAATTTTCCAAAAAAAATTGAAACCTGAGTTCATTCCACACTAAGCTAATGCTAATGCTAGCTCAAAAATAATAAGTAAATAATAATGGTTTAGATTTATCTGCACTTTTCCAGGCGCTCATAGCGCTTACAATATCTATCTATTATTCTTTAACACCTCATTCATACTTGGTGATGGTAAGCTAACTCCAAGCGCTAAAACATTTTATTTAACCCTGCAGAACCAAAAAAAAATTTTTTTTTTTCATTTTACGTACTATCAATCAGTGTCCAAAAAATGATGAAAATTAATAAAAACAAATAAATTAAAAAAGAAAAACAGTGGCTGAATTTGACCCTGTTGGTTCTTCAGGGCTTAAAGAGCGCAAACGCTCATTTAATTTTTTATTTAAAGAAATTGAAATATGTTATTTTAGCTTATTAGTTCAAATGTTTGTCGAATTCCCTGATTTTATTATTGCTAGAATATTGACATTTTCATTGCCTAGTTATGCTAACTTTAGCTGAGCAGCTGTGAGTGAAATAAAAGATAATTTCCCTTATTTTGAGTTTACTTTTTTCCTTCATTTTCCTTTAGAAAATAGATTAGCATATTTTTTTAGGTCTGGATAAGTTGATTATTAATCTAGAGAGGAGTTAATAATTTTCTTCTGAAATCGTTCCATACAAAGCTAATGCTAATGCTAGCTTACATCCAACCGCTAAAACATTTTTATTTAACCCTTAAAAAACAAAAGGTTCATTTTAGATACCACCAATAACTAAACTAATAATTAAAAAGAAGAAAATAAATAATTAAGGAAAAAACTATAGAAAGAAAAACATAAATAAATGAACAGTGGCCAAATTTGACTGAATTCTCCAGGGTAAAACGAGAACACAAAAGCTAGTTCTATTTTGATAAAAAAGATTGAAATGTGTTGTTCTAGCTTTTTAGATAAAATGTTAATTGCCAACTTTTATAGCTTGAATGTTGATATTTTATTTACTAGTTATGCTAACCTTATCTAAGCTGCTGTGAAGGCTAAAAGTAGATAATTTTCTCTAATCGTAGAAGAAAGCTAAATTATTTCAGGATATTTTTAAGAAATAAACCAAAAAAAAAATCTTCAAAAATAATCATCTCTAATAAATATTTAAAACGAACATCAAAGGGACAAATCATTATTTTCATTCAACACAGTAGAAGATCCAGTTACTGTAGGTACCTAAAAAAAAATAGTTTTTTTTTTCTTTTTTTTAAATTGTAAAATGTTTGACCTGGTTGTAGGGCTGGGTGATACTGAGCATTTGGGGATCGATCCGATATCGATCTGATACTGTTTAATATTGCCGATATCAATACCAATATCGATATTTTTCATAAATGCTGTGGATGTGACATGAACCAAAACATTTAAATTATTATTAATCGCAGAAAATGTTTTTTTTTTTTTTTTTTAATTTTCTCTTTTTTTTAATTGGTTGTTTTAAAAAAAAACAGTATAAGGACAATATTTATATCTGTGGGCTGATATCGATCCAACACCAACTTGAGATCGATATCATCAATCCGCCCAGCTCTACTTGGTTGAGAGATTTTATTTTTTTTTTATAAATAAAACACAGTGTTGCTTCTTTTAGTCTATGAAAAATGAAAAAGTACTGAGTTTTCTACACAAGCTTTAATAATCTTAGTCAAGGGGTACATTTCCTTTGGTTTCTGTACAAGATAGTTTGCTCAAGGGTTTATAGAAAGACATATTTTTAGTTTTAAGTTGCCTACATCTACAACTCAACAGATCAACACAATACCAAACTGTCCCATAAAAACCTGATTAGTTATATACATTGGCCCTTTTCAACTACTGCAACAACTTTCTAACGCTTTCTTCAAGAGATCAATTTGTGAGCTTTTTTAATAATAACATACAGAAGTCGTGTAGAAAAGCCATTCCTAGTGACAATTTGGAGACTAAAAGATGCTGAAGTGCATTTGCAGGTGATGAGGCTGTCTTGATTGCTCTTTGGCTGTATACTTGCTGCTTACAGGAGTACATAGACATTAGCTGGATATCTATTCACAACTGCACGTTTGTCAAGTTTACGCTGACGAAAGCTTTAGATGTCTCCATAGATGAGCTTGAGAAAAGTTAGCTTGACTGATCCATAAATGCACTGGAAAAATTCTGTCAGAGCTACGATTTAGCTTTGAGCACAACAGTTTCAATTTTATTATTGTTTCGAATTTATTTTCTTTTTGCATTATTTTAGATCTGCTCTGAAAGGGGGCAGCTTCCATCCTGTGGGGTTGAACTGATGCAGGACTTGTGGAGCGCGGCGGGGCTGTGACAGCACCCTGCGAACAGAAAGCGACACTGGTTGGACTCTCCAGTAATGAATCCGTTTTTGTGGCAGCGGTTTCGCTCCTGCTCACCTGCTTGTGGTGTCAGTCGGATCTTAAAAGAGACCACAATCTTTCAGGTTTTCTTTGATGATGATGTCGGTTACGGCATCGAACACAAACTTGACGTTCTCTGTGTCTGTGGCACAGGTCATGTGGGAGTAGATTTCTTTGATGTCTCTGCGCATGTTCAGGTCCAAGAACTGCATTTTAATGTAGTTTCCAGCATCCTCGTAAGTGTTGGGGCCTAGGAAAGATGACACAAAAACACCATGAAAAAACAACTTTTTGAGTTTTTAAGTGCATTCCTCACTATAAAGAACCTCAAAGTGGTATTTTGATCCGTTCACACAGTAATCCTCTAAAAACCTACACTCTCAACAGCAGCCCCTCCCATACCCACAAAAATGAGTGGGTCCTCACGTGCTGATGTCACAGAGTGAGAACCGCCCCCTCCAGGAAGAGTCTGCTCTGATAGCTCCGCCCCCAGTCTAACACCAACACTCAATTTCTCCACTGAGCTAGTGATGATCAGCAAAAAACACTTTAATTTTAGATGAATAATACCGTATATCTTCCAAGTGTTTCCTGTCTTCAATACATTCACACTCAAATAGGTGTTTGTTACTTCAGACCCGGCGCTCTTTTAAGAACCCGCCTCCCCCCAGACGCCCCGTGCATTTGTGTTGTGAACCAGTGTAGCGATGGGTGGGGCTGCTACGAGCAGATATTTGGTATGTGTGTCCGTCTTTGAAAACATACTGTTTATTTTTAAGGAAGAAATTGAAAAAAAAAGACTCTAGAACAGGAGTGTCAAACTCAATCACACAAGGGGCCAAAATCCAAAACACACCTTAGGTCGCGGGCCGAACAGAATAAACATTTGATGAACACACAAAAACTGAATTTTTAAAAATTTTAACTTTTTAACATATTAATAAACTAGATATATAACATTATCTGCGAAAATGCTAGAGTGAATCCTGTAAGCTGAATCTGGCCGCTGAAGATGCTAGTGCTGTTAGCTAAGGATGCTGAAATTGATAGCTAAAAACGCTGAAGCTGAAAGCTGAAAACACTGAAG
>NC_050516.1:29409978-29410284 GCF_002922805.2 Oryzias melastigma
CACACAAAAACTGAATTTTTAAAAATTTTAACTTTTTAACATATTAATAAACTAGATATATAACATTATCTGGGAAAATGCTAGTGTGAATACTGTAAGCTGAATGTGGCCGCTGAAGATGTTGGTACTGATAGCTAAGGATGCTGAAATTGATAGCTAAAAATGTTTAAGCTGAAAGCTGAAAACGCTGAAGCTAATAACCAGCTAAAATATTAGCTAAATGCCAAATTAGCCTAAAAAAACTGAAAAAAACGTAGCCAAAAAAGCTAGCATATAGCTGAAAAAATTGCTAAACTTCAAAATAAC
>NC_050516.1:29410341-29425575 GCF_002922805.2 Oryzias melastigma
TTAGCTAAACTCCAAAATGGAAAAAAAAGAAAAAAAAAACTTGAAAAAAGCCTAAATTAGCCAAAACAGATAGCATTAAACTGAAATATTATCTAAACTCCAAAATGGACAAAAAAAGAAGAAAAAAAAACGCACGATAACATCGGGCCATTAATAGCAATAAAAAAAAAGATCTGGAGGGTCCTATATAATTACACAGAGGGCCGGATCCGGCCCCCGGGCCTTGACTTTGACGCATGTGATCTAGGATAACGTAATGAAATGGGCGGCACCCAAACCCAGCAGGAGGCGGAGCTTCAGGAATCGAGTCGTTTTACTTCCAGGTAGGAAAAAACTCGTGAAAATAACTAACATTTAATTAAAAAAATTGTATTTTAGTGTTCCAAAAGTAAAATATGATCATATATATGGACATAGTTCACTCTGGAAGGCTTAAGGAAATCATGGTATGGACCCATTGAATATACTTCAGTAATGAAGTGTGAATGCCTCACCATCATACTCTGGGAAGCACATGCTGAGATGGGCTTTCTTGATCTTCTCAATGAACACATCTTTCTTGTTGAGGAAAAGTACGATGGAGGTGGCGGCAAAGTAGCGGTGATTGCAGATACTGTTGAACAAGTGCAGACTCTCGTGCATTCGGTTCTGAAAGAAGAGTTCAGCGTTGACTAATCCCGAAATAGACAAGGGGAATCTAGGGAAATCCAACTTTTCATACCACTTCATCGTCCTCCACCAGCACCATGTCGTAGGCGCTCAAAGCAGCGATGAAGATGATACAGGTCACACCTTCAAAACAATGAATCCACTTCTTTCTCTCTGACCTCTGGCCTCCCACATCGAACATCCTATTGAGAAACAATGGGACGTATCCGTTACGGTGTCCACTAGAGGATGATTTCATCTCTGCCGATGTGATTCAGCTGAGCAGGCTGCATGGTCAAAAGTTTGATCTTTGCTTGAGGCAACATCAGGTAAGGAGGCGACGTTATTGATCACGTCAAACTTTCTCACCTGAAGTTGAGATCTTTGAAGGAGAACTGAGTCTCGATGATACCAGTGGTCTTCACTCTTGATCTCAGCACATCCTGCTCAGTGGGCACATAGCCTGGTTGGATCAGTCGCTCCAGGTCGTTCAGGTAGCTGTGGGTGGATTAGATTAACTCGGTGACCAGTACATGTGACATGCAGTTCTGAGTTGGGGATTTCTTACTATCCAGCGGAGTCATTGAGTTGGTACTCTGAGGCCCTGTCGAAGCAGGCCTGGATGCCGGAGTCTTTCCACAAACGCAAGATGATGTCTGACATTTCCTTGGGCATGGTGCCTTCCTCAATGGTGTCGGCAAGATGCATCAGCTTCCTGGCGTCATCCTGCAATACCGCAAAACAAAATGCTTAGTCACCTATCAGGGAGCAGTTCCGTCTGAGCCACATGTGTCAAAGTCAAGGCCCAGGGGCCGGATCCGGCCCTCCAGATCATCTTATTATATTCTTATCAATGGCCCGATGTTATCTTGTGCTCATTTCTAACTTGTATAATTTTGACAAATTATATTTTTACGGAGCGTAAAATATTGAAAGTTAATCAAGGTTTCAGTAATAATATTCCTGCTTGTTTTTATTCATCGTAATGTTAAAAAGTAAAACTTTTAAAGTTTTAAAAATTGGTATTCTGCTAGCTTTTTGGACTATTTTGGCACTTGTATAGATTTTTTAGGCTATTTTGAAGAAGTTTGGCTAATATTTCAGCTACATGCTAGCTGTTTTGGCTAATTTAGCTTTTTTTTTGTTTTTTAGACTTACTTTAGGTTAGGCTAACATTTACATGCTAGCTGTTTTTGTTCATTTGTACTTTTTTCATTTTTTAGGCTATTTAAAAGTTTAGCTTATATTTTAGCTACATGCTAACTGTTTTAGCTAATTTAGCCTTTATGTTCGTTTTTTAGGCTGTTTTGGAGTTTAGCTAATATTTCAGCTACATGGTAGCTGTTTTGGCTAATTCAGGCTTTTATAAAAGATTTTTAAGGTTATTTTGGAGTTAGGCTAACATTTGCGTGCTAGCTGTTTTTGTCTAATTTAGGCTTTTTTTAGTTTGTAGGCTATTTTAAAGTTGAGCTATTTTTTCAGTTACATGCTAGAGGTTTTGTCTAACTTAAGTTTTTTTTTGTTTTTTTAGACTTACTTGAATTAGGCTAACATTTACATGCTAGCTGTTTTTGCTAATTTATACTTTTTTCATTTTTGTCGGCTATTTAAAAGTTTAGCTTATATTTCAGCTACATGCTAACTGTTTTGGCTAATTTAGCCTTTATTTTAGTTTTTTAGGCTGTTTTGGAGTTTAGCTAATATTTTGGCTACATGGTAGCTGTTTTGGCTAATTCAGGCTTTTATAAAAGATTTTTAAGTTATTTTGGAGTTAGGCTAATATTTACACGCTAGTTGTTTTGACAAATTTGGCCTTTTTTTTTAGTTTTGTAGGCTATTTTGATGTTTAGCTAATTTTTCAGCTACATGCTAGCTGTTTTGGATAATTTAGGCTTTTTTCAGTTTTTAGGCTATTTTCAAGTTTAGCTATTTTTTCAGTTACATGCTAGTGGTTTTGGCTAACCTAAGTTTTTTCGGCTAATTTGGCATTTAGACAATATTTTAGCTTTCTGTCAGCTTCAGCCTTTTAAGCCATTAGCTTCAGCGCTTTTAGCAATCAATTTCAGCATCTTCAGCTATCATCACTAGCATCTTACAGCATTATTACAGGTAATGCTACATATCTAGTTCATAATTATGTATAAAATATATGTTTTTAAAGTTTTAAAATGTATTTTTAGTGTGTTCAATAAATGTTTATCCTGAGTGTTTTGGATTTTGGCCCCCTGTGTGATTGAGTTTGACACCCCACGTCGTTACCTGCTGATCACTGTGTCCGTAGTTAATATTGAGCGTGTTCATGGCTTTCACGATGGCCATGATGGACTGAAGGGTGTTGCTGTAGATGATAGTAATGAACTCCAAGCACTCTTCAAGCGAGTAACCATCTTTGTGGATAATTCTGTGGAGACAGGTCAGTTTACGGTGAGTTTAGAGACAGATTTATAGCCGCTTTGATGGAAAGTCAAAGTCTTACTTCATCTGTTTGACGATGGTGCTTTTGCCCGATTCTCCAGCACCTGAAGAGAGAACAGAAGTAAGTGAGACACTTCTCTACTTTTTCATCATGTCACTTTTTTCAGCAAAGTATTTCAACAACTATTGTTCATTGCATGGAGGACGGCAATAAAAAACGTCAGAAATAATAAAAAAGTTGAAAATATATGGTTAAATGAAGAACTTTAAATAGAACAAAAATAGACTTAAGTTAAATTAAAGACTTGGATGACCTAGTTCCTGTGTTTGTCCATCAGTAACACCCCCCATACTTAATCTTTATTACCCGACTCTGACCTACATTATCACCAAAGGTAATTCTTATATAGTCCCTTCTGGCTCAGAAAAGCTGTAAAAATTTCGCGGGGTTCATCCCACCCCTTCATGCAGAAGATACAGAACAATGAAATTAAGGACAAATCGATTAAAAAACTGTTTTTATCACATTTTTAAATGCTGCTACAAATTGAGTGTTTTTAAAGTAACATTTTAACTTCTTAGTTTAGTTGTATGGATGTGTTTGAATTTATCCATTTGTATTTTAATTTATTTGTTTTATTGATTTACAAATACTCTGAAAGAGAACTGTACTCAATTTCGTTGTATAATGCACAAGGACAATAAAGTTATTCAAAAAAAATTAACTGAGTACAAAGTAAAATGTGAATAAGGTTTTGACACATTGACTAGCAAACATCAGTGATAGTAATTGTGAAAAGGTCAAAATTAGAAACAATATTAGGGGGAAATGACTAGTCTGGGTGATATTTAATTTGGATGTGAGTAGAAATGAGGGGAAATCTACTAACAAGAAGTTCCATAAATAGGTTGCAAAATCAGAGATAAGGGAAAAAAAAAATAAAATACAACAAAAAGTGAAGCCTGTTTAAAGTTGGAATCTTTTTTAAGGTCAAATAATTAAAATTCATTTTATTTTATTTTATTTTCTTTAAACTTAAGTCCTAAGTTTGGCATTGTTCCCCTTCACAGTTAAGCTCTTTGTGCTGAAGGACCTGTTGTGTCAGGATTAGCAGGGGATTGTCCTGTGTGATTATCAAAGTGTCTCATCAATTCAGTGACACGGGTTATTAAGATTTATCTGACTCAAGCAGCTTCACATTTGTGCAAACATTACAAGGAGACAGATCATTTGGGTTGATTGTAAAAGTTTTTCTTAATTGGGAAGAACATTAAAAAGTTTAGGGAATCTGTTTTTTCATGTACATGAAGATGAAATATCTGAAAAAGTTGTTTGGCAAACTAATTTTTGCATCTTAACTACTAGAGCTCCTGGTTCACTAAGACAGATCGCTGGTCTTTACCTAGCAGCAGCAGCTTGACGGTTCTCGCATCCTTGTCGGCATCCTCCTTCAGCTTCTTCTCCAGCTCCCTGGAGCGTTTCTCTTCAGCGCTAGCTCCGGCCCCCATCCTACTTTTCCCGGCTCTTCTCCTCAAAAGCCAAGTGTCAGGAAAAATGGAAGCAGGTCCTGGCTGCTCACCTGCCTGGCCGCTGCCTTCAACGTACGCAGCCGATGAGTCAACTGCGCTCAGCAAACACTGGCCAACGCTGGAGTATTTTCTGTCTTAGGAGAGGATTTCGGGCACCACCTGCCCACCTGACCGGCGGGGACCAATGGAGGACAAGGACAGGAGTGTTAGAGGGGCAGAGATGCGACGAGAAACACACATACATGTAGGAGGTGCTGCTCTAACCTTTAGGGTACTTTGCTGCGCTCAGCGGAAGATGAACATCGGCTCAAGTGCTTATCTCTGGATGTCAGTCTAAGATGCCTTCAAAAGAAAGCGTGCAAAGCTAAAAAAGTTTGGGTTTACATACAGATAAACCAAAACTATTCAACCAAGAAAAAGGATTAAACTGTTTTGTTTAGTGTGATCTTTTGTTTATGGGTTTACAAAACTAACTTTTTGTTCTTTGTCAAATTTATATTAATTTTCAATCAACTCAAGAAGTCTAATTTTGGGATCAGGTGCAGAAACAACTAGATTTTCTATCTTTTTTGTCCCCAATGTGAAGAAAGACAAATGAGTTTGTCTTATTACATCCCTCAGACTGAAAGGGGAGTTCTGAAGTGCTTAAAGAGCTTTGTGGTTTCACCAGACAGATCTCATTGACCTCAATCTGAAGCTGGTTAAGGATCCTAATCTTCTCACTTTCAATTATGCATGCATGAATGTTCGGTATGAGTGGAGATGTGTGTGGACACAGAAAAAAAGTCTTTTATTTTGTTTGGGTTTCTGATCCCACAACAACATAATGTGTGGAACAACCAATTATACCGCATAATCCTGTATTATTCCTTTATCACATCAAATTTTGAAGCTTTAAAAGCAACTAAACTGAACACTTTTAGATTAGATTAGGATTAGAATTAGATTAGAAATGGTTTATTTGAAGCAATCAAAAGTAAAAAGTAAATTAATGAGCGATACACTCAATTATCAGAAGTTTACATCCATAAAGACGATTGGTTGAAAAGGAGTGGAAGGAAGCGAACTTATATAATCCCTCATCAGCTCAACCATAACATTTCCTTTACATGTATTATCATGATCCGGTTCATAACTTAAGATCAGATTTTTATATCTTTTCAACATAGATTCAGGTTAGTATGAATCCTCGAGTAACAATAAATCACACGACTATGTAAGTAGATATATCACTAGTTCAGACTTTGTCATTGTAAATGCAGATTTGTTATTAAAATTCAGACAAAATGTGTTGATTATTTTACATTAGAAACAAATCACTGATATAAATCAAGTATCAAACACCAACAAAAATTTTTTATGTTACAGATTATTTTCCATATTTGTAAATTAAGTATTATAGGAATGTATGCTGATTTTTTTTTCCTTTTTTTTTTAAATAGAAAAAAATAATTTAATACATTACCTAATAAAACTATCCAATTCTTTTAGACCACATGTGTCAAAGTCAAGGTTTGGGTATCGTTCTCCTAGAGATGGAAGAATTACCGTTCGTGAAAAGGTCAGAGGTCAGAGGTCAGAGGTCAGAGCAGGGTGAAAAAGATTAAGTATGGAGAGTGTTACTGATGGACAAAAATGAATATTGTCTATTTTTGGTGAAAACAAAAGCAAAAATATAAAAAAATAATCTAGCATCTCTCAAATTTTATTTTTTATTTTATTTTTACAATTGACAGAAGTTCAAATAACTTATTTTCACAGATCTGCCAAAGACATCCACTGTTCTTTATCTGGGGAATTTTGAAGACTCTGTACCCGTAGAAGATCTTTATTTAACAAGGATTTTGCTTTTGGTATCAAGTAGACGACCCTGCGAAGAATCACTGTCTGGAGATCATCTGGACTAACGGAAAAATTCACATTTAAATTCAAATTAAAAAGTAACTTGTTCAATAAAAGATGGAAAAAATGGAACCAATTTGTAGATCTACATGAACAGACAGAAGATATGTACTTAAATTTAAACGAAAATAGCTACCTTGTATTTGTTACACCCCACCCCCTTTTTGTTGTTGTTTTTGGTTGTTATATATATTTTAGTCTATTAATTTAGTATTATTATTCTTTTTTTTTTAATTATTTTACAGCTTTGTTTGGTTTTTCATGTGTGTGTACACATTGTTTTTGGTAGTTATATGTATTTTAGTCTGTTAATTTATTATTATTATTCTTTTTATTATTATTTTTTTACAGCTTTGTCTGGTTTTTCATGTGTGTACACACATTGTTTTTGGGACTGCTACTTGTGTGGTAAATGCTGGTATATAAAAAAAAAAAAATTTCAAAATAAAAGACTCTCTGTGCTAAACAGGATCATCTCAGTGCAGCTAATAACCAATGTTGTCCAGCACAAAATAATTTAATTGAATGTTTAATGTGGTTTTTATCTCACAGATAGACATTTTAATGTAAGTATGGATACATGCTCCTCAAGAATCCGTGAAATAAGTTGTGGGGTTCCCCAGGGGTCAATTTTAGGTCCTAAACTTTTTAACTTGTACATGTTGTCTCTTGGGGATGTCATCAGGAGACACGGCGTTGACTTTCACAGCTACGCTGATGATACTCAGCTTTACATCGCCGTGTCTCCTGATGACCTTGAACCTTTAAATACTCTTTTAAATTGTATTTTAGACATCAAGTCATGGATGGTAGAAAACTTCTTATAGCTCAACCAGGACAAAACAGAAGTTTTAAGCATCACTGGAGTTTAAAATAAATAAAAAACATGAAAAACAGTTTTAAAAATGCATAAATATTATAAATATGATTGTAAAAACATGATTAAAATAATAAATAAATGGAGACATTTCAATCTGAATCAGATCAGAGAATTCAAAGTTGTGGTTTGAGGAGATCCAGACACCAGATACCACCGGACAGGAGTGTGAGGATGACTGTGCTGGTGAGGAAGATGAGGAAGATGAGGAGTCCTGCGTGGCTTTGAGTAAGCATCTTGAAGTAGAGTCATGTCATCTGGACTTTTAGAGTGTTTTTCCTTGAAATGTTTCATCCGAGAGGCTTCATCATCAGTGTTGGAGCGGCTGGATTCAGTCCACATTTTTATTCTGCACCGGGACACCCACAGTCTGCAAACGGATGGCTCAGAAAAAGGAAACAGAAACCAGAGTAGATGTCTGTCTTTTTATAATCCCTCCTAGCCTCATCACAGTTTCGTTGGGAGTTTTAGTCTCCTTAGGAACTAATAAAAGAGGATTTTCCACATCATAAATAAGCTCTCTTTCACTTAGCAGTTTTCATCTGCTCCTGATTCACAACAATTTGAATAAATAAATCCAATAAATAAAACAATTCAATTCACAAGATTTAATTCAGATTCCGACATTTAGACACATTTGTTTAGAAGTACATTCATAATTTAAATATGTTTGGAATATATTTATATTAATTTGATACAGTTTACATACTGTAAAATGTATTAGTAAAATAATGAGATTGTTAATATCATACAGCGTCACATGGATTCTCTAAATCAGAATCTTTAGAAGATAAAAAATCCAGATCATTAACATTGTAAACATTGTGCTGCTTCTCCTGGAGGACGTTTCAGTTTGGCCACTAGGGGGAGCTCGTGCTACAGCAGTACACGTTTTTCAAGAAGAAGAAGCAAAAAAAAAACGTGTTTTAGACCATAAATTGTTACTTTAAATAATATTTCCTTAAAAGAGTTTGGAAAATTCATGCCTGTGAGTAAATAAAGATGTTAATCTAGTCAACAATGTATGTTTATGTTGACTGAGCGTTAGCATTAGGCGTTCTATGGGAAATTCCATTAAACATTAGCATCAAGCTAGCGAACTTTAGCTTTATGTGCTAAATAGTAAGAATCAAATTGATTAATTGATACTGTTTACACTCTCTCCCACTAGTTTACAGCCCCTCACACCCCCAACCTAACATTAGCGATGCAACAAAAATGGTAAGCAATACTGAAGCAAATAAGCTCTTTTTCAAGAGACAATTTGGTTCTGATTTACAACAAATTGAATAAATACTTAATAATGCTATTTTAGGCACATTTTCTTCATACATGTCCTCCACTATGAGAAAAATGCCACAAGAACATGTTAAAAACACAATTTTAATCTGAGCTGTCTTTAAAAGCTCCATTTATCCCATCATGCTTTGCGTCACTAATTCACATCGTACCATTTAATCCAGGACTACACTTAATTTAGCACCACCTTGAAAGGAAAAAAGGCTAAAAAATAATTTTAAATATAGTTGGGAATAAAGTTGAAGATGAACAATTTTCTTCCATTAAAAAAAAATCAGATATTTAGATTTTTTGTATGCAGACGAGCAGCAAACTCTCAAAAAACAGCAACAACAAAAGCTTGTTATTATAAAATATAGATTTAATTTATTAGCAACATTAATGAGGAAGAAAAGATTGTTTTTTACAAGTCATTACATTAATACCAACTGTGCATATCATACATAATCTCAATAACTCGCCAAACTGAGAAAACAGATTCACATATTTAAATTATATGCAAACATATTTTCCTTTTTTTTTTCATTTTTTTCTGAGAAGACAGTGAAAAAAAAAATCACCCTAAACTTTCAGCATTTCCCCCATCCTAAAAAGAATCCCTAAAACAAGAGAAGACATTCACTTACATCCACAGCAACATCACATTGAAGACAAATACCACATACATACACTGTACATGCATGCACGTTGAAACTGTCGTGGAAGATTGTGGCGTCGTTTTCTCTTCAAGTTTGGTGAGCAGCATGTTGGTGGTTAAACAGGCGATGCCATTCGTCAAAGAAAGACAGGTTTGAATTGAGTCTGTTGCACCAATAACTGATGGCTCTGCACCAGCACCAAGAAAATAAACATCGTTTTCTCAAACATTGAAGATCTGAGTGTGTGAACTGGCAAGAAAAGTCTCATTTTTTCCTCAATATTTACATAAAAATGGCAGGAATGCAAAAAAAAAAAAGAAATATTTTTAAAAGTCTACCTTTCATTGACATTCTGGATGATATGTCAGATATAGTAGATTAAAATCCTCGATTTGGCTACAGAAGGTGCTTTGTTCGGCTAATTTGACCTTTTTCCCGCTCTTACATAGCTGCCTGCTGGAATATCTCATCTCCACGGAGACGAGAGAAGGCAATGTTATGTTTTCAGCTTTTGTGTCACCATTTACCCAAATAACAGCTTATCCCAAAATAGCATTTATTAATAACATGACACTCGTCTGTGACATTTACACGTATAAACAAACAAAACAAAAACTTGACATGTTGGGATAGGAAGTATATTTGTGGCAACGATTGGAGGAAAGACGTGTTTTCCTTCCACATCATGTCACAGCTGCATGTCACATCAATGTACTGCAAAATGCCATTTTTTCTTACGTTTCTGTTTCTGTTTTACAGAAAAGCAAAGCCACTGTCCAGCATACAGCAGATCGCTCTGGTCAGAACGTTTAGGGATGCCAACGGACTTTGAGTTTATCAGGGGTCTGCAACCTGCGGCGCCAGATCCACGTCCGCCTCTTCCACCCCTCCATCGTGGCTAGTGAAAAATACAAAGCTTTTAGCTTAAAAAAGTAATTGAAAGTTTAAAAAAAAAGTAAAATGATGGTGGGCATTGCGGTTCGATAGTCAAGAACTAAGCATTTTGCCAAATTCCAGTGTTTAAAGTGTGCCTCATGGTTAAAAAAATACAGTCAATTGTGTGAATGCTTAGTAGGCAGGAGAGTACTCAGCTCATTCAGGACATTACTGCTTGTATTTTTGGTATTCATAAACTTTATAGTTATGGAAATAATAATCAAAATATGCCCCATAGGAAATGAAGTCTTCAAATTTCAAGGTGATTAGCAACAAGCATTTTAATATCTTTTACCATATTTTACAATAATTAAAGAAAAAAAACTAGTTTACCTAATATTTTAGCAACATGCTAACGCTTTTTACTAATTTAGTTCACTTAGTTTTTGTTTATGCTAATTTGGAGTTAAGCTAATATTTTTGCAACATTCTTGACTAATTTAGTTTACTTAATTTTTTACGCTAATTTGGAGTTAAGCTAATATTTTAGCAACATGCTAACGTTTTTGGCTAATTTGTTTTCTGAGGTTTTTGTAGTTTAGCTTTTATTTTAGCAACAGGTAATGTTTTTTTTACTAATTTCGTTTACTGAGGAATTTTAGGCTATTATGGAGCTTAGCTAATAATTTAACAGCATGCTAATGTTTTTGGCTAATTTGTTGTCTGGGGTTTTGGGGCTAATTTAGAGTTTAGCTTCTATTTTAGCAACAGGCTAACATTTTTTAATTTAGTTTACTGAGAAATTTTAGGCTATTTTGGAGTTTAGCTAGTATTTAATTACTTGAGATTTTTTGGGATAATTTGGAGTATTATTCTTATTTAAGCAACACACTAAATATTTTTTTTGCAAAACTGACATTTATTAGGGATTTTTAAGCAATTTTACTACAATTTTTTCAGAAATTTAGGTCATCTTTGCAGCCCTCTTTCATAGTTCTTTAATTAAATTTTCAGTCTTTAAGCAAATTTAACATTTTGCAAATAGATTTTGCATTTTCACCAAATCCCTTCAGCAATTAAAGTAAATTGCATCACCATTTTCAGCAAAAAACTTCAAGATCTTCTACTACTACTTTCAGCAAAAAGCATTCTAGCATTTTCGCAGGTAATGCAACTTTTCTAGTTATTTTAGATCGATTTATGAATTTCTGGTTAAGAAGCACCACAAATGTTTCAAAATTAATATATATATTTCACTAGATTTGCTCCATCGAGATGATCCTATGTGACACAGGAAGTCATTTATTTTGAAAGGAAGTCTTGTGAACCTCTGTTAAAGTTATGAACTGTTTCATATTTGGAAAAATTGTATATTTTCTCTCTTACAGTTTGTTTAATTTATGCAAAAAATAATAGCATATCTATATTTCTCATAAAAATAACATTAACATAAATATAAAGTCTTATTTTTCTAAAGGACGTGTGGCTCCTACTGGGTTGTGGTCACTGAGAAATTGACCCACATGGCTCTTTAAGTGTTAAAGGTTGCAGACCCCTTGCAGTCAAAAAGTCCAACAGGATCAGCACTGACGGGTCTCCTAGTCCCCCATGTGAATTCTCTCAAAATCCTGGTTATGTAAAAAAAAAAAAGAAAAAAAAAGAAGAAAAGTAAAGAAAAAAAAACACCAAATATAAAGATTTTCTCAACAGAACACATTGTCATAAACAATAACACTAACAATAATATTATAACAATAGTATTTGCACAGATTTATCTATTCACAAAAACATGTTGTCTGGATAGGTACAAAGAATTACTTTTTACAACCTACAATAAATATTGTGTATTTTTTCCCAACTGTTTCTGATCATCTATGGTTTGACTGGAGTCACTGTGCTCCACGGAGGGCTGGAGTGGAGGGAGTTTGTGTATAAAGAAGAAGAAGGAGGTGTTGGAGTGCGGCGAGCTGCAGTCAGAGCTCCTCATGTTTCAGCTGGAGTCGTCTGCTCTCCGTGATGCCGGCGGTTGCGAGGCTTCTTCTGTTCTTTCAGCTCCTTCAGGTTTTTGGCTTTGCCGTCTCCAAGGCCGCTGTCTCCGATCTGCCAGTAGTTCTGGCAGTATTGGTTGATCAGATCCATCTCCGGCTGGTGGAGGAGCGTTAGCAGGTCTTTGTACTGGTTGGCACTCGGGGGCCAGGGGCTGGACTGCAGGGGGGATAGGGCCGGATTGCTGGTGTCCACCAAGGCATTGTTGACCATGCGATTTGAGAGGACCACCAGCTGCAGCTTCACCAGGGTGTGCTTGAAGTTTTTCTCTGTGGATGTGCACTGATAGGTCCCGCTGTCAGAGGACTGCAGCGAGCGGATCAGAAGACCTTGATTTGTTTTCAGGATGCGGCCTCCTGAGGAGATCTGGAGCAAAAGGGAGGATAGATTTATTTGTTTTAATTCCTGAAGCAACAGTCAGTGACGTCTTAAGAGTGTCTAAATTTACTCTAACCAAAGTGAAAATAAAGAAATATTTTTATTAATCAATCAGAAGCTACTGCTACTAGAGTGCTGTGGAGAGTACAAATAGGGATTATGACATCATCGGGAAATGAGGATTTAAATGCCTCAAGGAGTTCCAATTAGAGCAGGGGTGTCAAACTCAATCACACAAGGGGCCAAAATCCAAAAACACACCTTAGGTCGCGGGCCGAACAGGATAAACATTTATTAAACATTCTAAAACTTCATTTTTAAAACTTTAAAACTTTATAACATAATTCTGAACTGGATATATAACATTACCTGGGATAATGCTAGTGTGAATGCGCTGAAGATGCTAGTGCTGATAGCTGAAGATGCTGAAATTGATGGCTAAAAATGCTAAAGCTGATAGCTGAAAACACGGTAGATGATAGCCAGCAAAAATATTAGCTAAATGTCAAAATCAGCTAAAAAGAAAAAAAAAACTAAAAAAAAACAAACAAACAAAAAAAAACTTAGGTTGGGCAAAACAGCTAGCATGTAGCTGTAAGAAAATAGCTAAACCACAAATTAGCCTAGAAAACTGAAAAAAGACTAAATTACCCAAAACAGCTACCATGTAGCTGAAAGAAACAGCCTAAAAAGTTAAAAAAGCCTAAATTAGCCAAAAAAGAAAGCTAGCATGTAGCTGAAATATTAGCTAAACTCCAAAACAGCCTAAAAAAATCTTAGAAAATGCCAAAATACTCCAAAAAGCTAACAGAATGCCAATTTTTTAACTTTAAAATTGCAACTTTTTAACATAATTATGAATAATAAAAAGCAGAAATATTATTCTAGAATAAATCAACTTAAACCTTAAATAACTTTCAACATTTTACTCTCCATAAAAATATATTTTGTCAAAATTATACAAGTTAGAAATAAGTACAAGAAAACATCGGGCCATTAATAACAATAAAATAAAATGATCTGGAGGGCCGGATAGAATTACCCGGAGGGCCGGATCTGGCCCCTGGGCCTTGACTTTGATACATGTGCACTATAGAGTATGTCGCCATTTTCTAGTGCTGTCCGAATTTGCTATTTCAAAACCGAGTGCCCTAGAAATTTCCCACAAGTTTTTGCAAAAAACTAGCTTGCATCATTGCTCACTACATTAGCAAATATAGACCACAATGCATTGCAGTCAAACAATTTTTGAATTAAAATATATTTTTTTTAACAAACCATACACAATTTCATCAACAGAATACAGTGGAATATCAAATAGATTTCCAGATAAATTTGTGTATTGATTTGATTTTTTTGTGAAATCGGTGATGTCATAAGCGGTGTTCAGAAAAAAAAGGAGTGGGCATGGTGTGTGAAGTGCTTTTAAAATCCAGGGGTAAAGATGGTCCTGCACTATGTAGTTTTTTTGTTGTTAGAGATTAGGGGGGGGTATACTGATAGTGTTCACACTGCACAAGCAGGGAGGGGCTTCTCCTTTTTCTGCTGTTCACTGGAGCATCTCTGCCACCTACAGCTGGAAGAGGCTTAGTGCAAAATGTCAGTGGTACAAATCTTGCACCAGACTTCTTTTTTTCCAGCTCTATTCCGACATATGAAAGACTTAGTGTGATATAATTCCGGCTGAGAACAAACCCCAATTATTAATTTCTCCTCCACGACCAATTTTCAAACACGTGAATTAAATCTGTGAATTAAAGGAAAATTTATGTAGCATCGCAAAGTTGACAATGACATCTCTCCTATGTTTTTTAAGTATTCCATAAAATAAGCAACACCACTGGATTTGTGGTGGGGTAAATTTATGAAGATTTATTAAAGAATGTTGAATAGAAAACATAAAAAATTGTTTTAAAAAAATCAGAAAATGTTGTCGGATTGAAGTAGGTGTTCCAATGTTTAAAATGTTGTTCCAGCATCCAGAAAATCTATTTTAAAAAAAAGTTTCTATGACTTATGCTATGGTAGAGTTCTAAAAAAGTTTGTACTACATTTGACCACATGGTGGCTCTAGTGAGTCAACTTTAAATTTGGCAAGGTAAGAAATTCAGAATCCTCAAAGTCTATAAACACAACATTTAGGA
Source organism: Oryzias melastigma (assembly GCF_002922805.2). Lineage (NCBI taxonomy): Eukaryota > Metazoa > Chordata > Actinopteri > Beloniformes > Adrianichthyidae > Oryzias > Oryzias melastigma. The sequence goes on from NC_050516.1 coordinate 29,425,095, forward strand.
CTTCTTGACATATAGAAATTTAGAGTCTGGTCCCATTTATTTCCAATGGAACTTTAAAAAGAAATAGTCATGAAAACTAACCTATAGGACCAAATAGAAAAGTAAAAGTGCACAATTCTCAATGGAGCTTTGCAATCTACAAGTATTTGCATGTTGACAGAGGAAGTGAATTAATAAAATATGATAATTTAATTTGTAGAATAACAAACTGATTACTTAGCAATCAGACAATTAACTTTAATACCTTCATACAATGAGAAAAAACAACACTATTGCTAAAATGTCCAACTTTATACAATAAATTTGATTTAATAGGTCTAAATAGAGAAAAAAGCTGAGTAAATACATTTTTTGTAATTATTTGTCCAATCAAGTGCTGAAAACGTCATGGCTGTTGATTATTTAAAGCTAACCCTCTTAAATTTTGGCAAACGACGAAATAAAAAATCAAAATCAAAGTAGACAGTTAGAGAAGAAAGCT
>NC_050516.1:29425640-29428287 GCF_002922805.2 Oryzias melastigma
GAAAGCCTAAAACTTCTTGAGCTAAAAAAAATAACAGGAGGTTAAAAAAATGGTTTCCTAATCTTATTTTTCCTCATAAATACATTTTTCTCAACTGATTTAGGTATTAAAAACTAAAATTAATAAACAACAAACTTGTTTAATTTAAATCTGTTTTTTAAATGAGTCAAAGAAAGTCATTTTTCCTTCTCTATCATAATTTCCTCTTATTTTATCTTTGTTTAAGCTGCTTTTAAATGTTTTTCCGCCTTTGTCCTCACCTCTTTCCTTCTGTCACTGTTTTCCTTCAGCAGGTGCCACTTTAGAGACACGTGAGGCGACCGAGCCTGACACTCCAAAAACGTCGTGCTTCCCTCCACCCCGTACTGAACTGTCTCCAGGGTGTTCTTGTTAGCTGCAAAGCGATAAATGAAGACGGTTTACTTTGAAAAGCCTAACAAACCAAAAGATCTCGTTAAATCAAAGGACGCTCACGGTTGGAGTTGTAACCTCTACACTGGCGGATGGGGTTTCCATATTTAACGTCCTGTCGACGGCTTCGTCTGGAGACATCAAACCGGGAGACAGACACACAAAACAAATGCTCTTATTATCAGAAATATGTTTTTTTTTCCTATTTGTGTTGTAGTTTCCTCACCTCTTCTGTGAGGCTGAATATCTGGAGCAGGATTTGCCATCCCAGGCACAGTAGGGGTCCCGGGCCAGACAGCAGTCGGCACAGGCCTCCCCGTATACGTCACAGCGATGGAGAGCCAGGTGAGTCACACCCATCACTGACCCCACATACAGTTGTTGCTTTGATATAAATGGACAAAAGATTATAAAAACCATAGAAATATTATTTCTTTCTTTTTTTTGGTCTTAAAACAATCTGAGAAACAGCTATTTAAGCATTTAAAAACTGATTTTTGGAGTTGATTACGTCATTTGTAGGACCTAAAATACATAGGTAATATCTTAAAATTTTTTTTATCACATTTATAAAATAAAAATATAATAAGCGATAAATCGGAGTCACTCTTTTAATGATTTCCGCTTTTTATAGAGGACCACTAACTGCCTTCTTTTACTTTGTTCTTTAAAATTTACATCAAAAAGTAAGTTTTCTCAATTTTCCATTTTTTATTATTTGTTCTCATTTTTATTTTAGGTTAAAAACATCTTTCCTAAGCCTGGACACGAAAGCGCTGTGGAATGCGTGCGGAATCCGCGGGTATCTGCTTCCCTTCCCGTTCCCACCAGGCGCGTATTTTTCCGCGACTGTCGACAGTCTCTTCTGCACAGCTGTGGTTATTTAGAGCTTCAACAATTAATTTGACATCTTGACTTTTCCATTGACTGCCTATTGTTATCTGCCCGTTGATCGTGTTTTTAGACACCCAAAACAACCCCCCTCCCCCGCTTCGTACTCGACCCACTACACTGGTCTCAGTGTTTGTGTCTGTGTCAATTTTTATCTCTACAGTCTGTTTAGATACAAAAGTATGATCTCATTCATCAGTCGCGGTATTTTATTTTGAAAAATTGCTTACATTTTGAAAATTAACTAGATTTTCTCGCGTGTCATGGCTTAACTTCCTGCCAGAATTGATGCGGATCACTCGTGGCTCGCTCAAAAAGGAGATTAGACGGCGATACGATTGCTGCACGGCGTGAACCGGCCGCGTCTGGCGTGAACCAAGCGTAAAACTTGTATTTTCTTCTGTTTAATTCTAACTCTGGTCTTCTACTTTTGTTCTTGAGACTCTCAGGACCAGCAGAGACCCATTCTAAAGTTCATACAGTTTGACAGAGACTTACTCGTTTTGAAGAAATCTTCATGGTGGTTATGGGTGTGGGAACCTGCGGTAACAGAGGTAAGTGTTACATGAGGACATTGGATATTTGACATTACAGGAAACCGGCTTAAAATTGTGTCTATATACTGTAATGCCTTAGTCACATGCACCCGTTTGAGGGTTGACTCACACGGGCGCTGCAGGTTTTTGGGGTTTTTCACTTGTAGAGAGGTGACGCCACATTGTAAACAGAGCACAGGTGTATCTTGCTTCCTTTATGGATTGTATGGCCTCCTAAATGAGCGCCATGAAAATGGAACGTACCATTGTCGTGGTTGTGGTAAGGGTATCACGAAGTACTAGTATGAATAATGTAAGTCACACACACTTATGATGTACGGGTGATATGTCCTTTCGCACACATTAGAAGCGAATATTCGCCCCTTATTGGCCAGTGCTAATGATAGATTATAAATGACAGATGCTGCACGTACAGGGTGTACAGGTGATACGTAAGTGCCTGTAGGACGCCCACGGGATATCCACTCAAACTACTCTCTGATTGTCCAACTGGAGCGCGCATTTATTACCTGAACAGAACTAACAGGCTCCCCTGAGCAGTGTGCAGGTTAAGAAATAAAAAATCTATACAAAACGCCTTTTGTCATACCTGCTTAAAATGTTTGCTACATCCTGTCACCCACAGAAAAACATGTGTGGGAACATTTTTGCTTTGAGTTCATTGAGTGGTCTGTGAATTTAAAAATTTTATGTGAACCACCTGCGTTTTTAGCCTGCAGACAGCCCGTATCCACCTTAATTGTGACTAAGGCATTAGGAGAGAAAAAGGAAAGACTGAACAAAAAACT
>NC_050516.1:29428904-29429381 GCF_002922805.2 Oryzias melastigma
TGATTGTCCAACTGGAGCACGCAATTATTACCTGAACAGAACTAACAGGCTCCCCTGAGCAGTGTGCAGGTTAAGAAATAAAAAATCTATACAAAACGCCTTCTGTCATACCTGCTTTAAATGTTTGCTACATCCTGTCACCCACAGAAAAACATGTGTGGGAACATTTTTGCTTTAAGTTCATTGAGTGATCTGTGATTTAAAAATTTTATGTGAACCACCTGCGTTTTTAGCCTGCAGACAGCCCGTATCCACCTTGATTGTGACTAAGGCATTAGGAGAGAAAAAGGAAAGACTGAACAAAAAACTTACCTTAAACACTTCAACCTCTTCCAAGACCACCTCCTCTATCTGCAGATCGTCTCTTGGGAGGACAATGACTTTCTGGACTGTTCCTCGATCTGAAAGGAGAAAAAAAGTCGACATTTTATTCCAACCCGTCTTATATATATATATATATATATATATATATATATA
>NC_050516.1:29429971-29455638 GCF_002922805.2 Oryzias melastigma
ATATATATATATATATATATATATATATATATATATATATATATAAATTTACACATATATACTTACATATGTATATATTAATGTTGTGTGTAAATCTCTGAGTTGGGCCTAAAGCACTGACCTGTACCCAGGAAGAGGACCTCATAGCTCCCATCTGCAGCTCTCACTTGATCCACAGCAATAGTGGTGAATTCATAGTCCACGTTGGTTCTGACCACCAGGGGGCGCTTGTGGACTGGGTATACAGCATTGTACATGGTGGGGTGGTTTCTCATGAAGTTGATAACCTCATCCGGGTAATCCTTTGTGGATTTCATGTTGGGGGTAAAAGTGCCTCCCGGACACTATTGACAGACAGATTTATATGTCAGATTTCCTCCTGTCAGTCAGACTGTGGATAATCACTTGTTTGTAAAATAGGGGCAAACCCACTGTCCCAGGTCGAGGGTAGGGGATCTTCCCGGCGTACGCCACCCACTGGTAGTTGGGTCCTTCCTTGTGGGCGAACGGCCCATTGAAGACCATGCGGATGTCGGCCATGGAGTAGACGCAGACCGCTGAGCCTTTAAACACAGACCTGCAGATGGAACCGGAGAGAAAACGCACATGAACTGGCTGTCTGCGTCGAGGCTCGTGAGGACTCTCTACAGCCGGTGGATCGAACTTTCTTCCCACGTCAGCCAGTCTGCCACTTGCAGGAGAGCACAAACGCATTCCCGAACTGACTCAAGTCGAGTCAAGCTGTCTGACACATTGACATACAAACACCCACGTACTGCAGAGAGCCAGCAGAGCACAGACTCATGCTGCTGTGTGGTGGGTGTAGTGTGTTTGGAGCTCCTGTCATGGGGCCCTATCATTAGCACCACATGTGTTTTTATCAGCTGGGTTGGATGTGCTTGTTGCCTATTTCTGAAGATGGGAACAATAACAGTATTTTTTCCACAAATATATTAATCAAGACATGTTTACTATGACTTAGTGCACCCCTCTTCCTGCGTTTGACCTTGATCTGTCTGCATAATTGGTGGACAGAGTTTAGGAAAGCTGTCACCGACTCACCCTGAAACTGAGAAGACTCCATAGATGACTGGGTTCTTGGTGTCTTGAGTTGGCTGGATGTACACATCTCCTGAAAGAGACAATAGGGAAAAAAATGATAGTATTTAGCTCCAGTAAGATATTAGAAAACACATAGTATTGCTGGTCTTAAAGGTTTTATTATGCTGTTTTTTAAGACAAAATCTGTAGTTTTCTGGGACATAGTTTCTGCAAAGCAGCAGTAATTCATTAGAAGTTCACTTTTGAGTTGTGGGCGGGACTAGTTTATTACCCCACCTCCCATCATCTACCTATTTACACGCTTTCCTGCTAGCTTACAGCCCCTCACAACCCCAACCTAACATTACTGGTGCAACATAAATACCGACCAATATTAGAGCTATTCAGCTGTACAATTTTGACCCTGATGCCAGTTTGGATGAGAGAAACGAAGACGTTCATGGATCTATGTGTCTGCAACTGGATGCATAAATGAAACAGAGCAGGGAGTTTGTGGCTTGCAGTATTACGTCACAGCTACAAGCTTTTTTAATCTGCAAATTTCATCTGCATTACCAGAAGTATGGTATAAGAACATGTTAAAAATACATTAAAAACACACATTCAAGTAACAGCGGAATTCCTGCAGATTTAGAAACAAAAGCACTCAGTTAGCCTGAAAAGAACATATCATTACCAGAACGTGTACCTCAGTGTTTAAAGCCCAATGTAGAACAACTATATCCTTTCCTCTGTTTTTGCAGCGTATTAAATTTGACCTCTCTAAGCCCCAGACTACTCAAAGATGGAGACTTTTGCTTCCTTCGGAGGAGAGTTAAGGGACAGCTTTCCCATGAATTGTGGTTACCAGAGCCTCGCTGAGATCCTGAATCTAAACTCTTCCAAAGCTGAAACTACAGTGTCTGAGCCTCAGCGGGGAATAGAAGTGAAACAGAGATGTCTGATGAAACATGGCTTTAATAGAAGCCATATGCATCCAGTGACTCTGGAGCAGAGCCAGCGGTGAAGCCGGAGTATCCTCCGATGGTTTCATGAGGGAAGTGCAAGGAAAAAACAATACAGGAGAAAACTGAAATAAATTCTGAGCAGGCTGAGTACACATTTATTGTTTGTGTCAAAGGTATCAACAGCTGGAGTTCCTTGTTTGAACAGGTCTTAGACAGATAATTATCCATGGTTAGGAATCCTTAGAAAGAGAAGAGCTGTGAAATCTGACTCTTTCCTTTCTGACAAAAGCTCTTTCTTATTTTCTTTGGATTTTCCTCAAATATCACTTTAATGAAGTGGAGAGAAGGCACTGAAATCCTGATGCAATGCGACTCAGCTCTCACCGATATGCATTACATAAACAGAAACGTTTCTACTAAAAAGCTTTCCACTCAAGAAAGAAGTCCCCAGTCTAAAGAAAAAAAATTTGATTTTTTTTTTTTTTTTATGACAACAGAAAAAAATCTCCTCACATGCCTTTGTATGAAAATGACAGATAATGATGGCGTAGTAAAGCAAAATTAACTTTTGGCAAACTCTGCGAAAATTCATGACCCGTCTGACGCCAGTCTGACAGACCCCTGGCTGGGGAAGGAAAGAAAAGAGGTAAATCAGAGAACTGGAATACGTTGCATCATTCTGGCTTCAGTTCTTGATGTGTTAGATCAGACAGTCTTTTAGGCACTTCACATTCACACCTCTAATTGCTGGAAGCATGATACAGAGAGCCAAGAAAAGTTGCATTATCTGCAATAATGCTAGTGTGAATGCTTTATGCTGGAAAGTAGTTGCTGAAGATGCTGAAGCTTTTTGCTAAAAATGGTGAAAGAATTTACTTAAACTGCTGAAGGGATTTGCTGAACCTGTTTGCAAAATGTTATATTTGCTAAAAGACTGGAAATTTTGTTAAAGAAGTACAAAAGAGCACTAAAGTTGTATTGAAGTAAAATTGCTTAAAAATCCCTAATACATGCCAATTTTTCAAAAATATTTAGTGTTGCTTCAATATTAGCTGAACTCCAAATTAGCCCTTAGTAGATTCCAAATTATCCAAAAAGCTAGCTCATTGCTTAAATATTAGCTAAATTCCAAATTAGCCTAAAATTGCTTGGTAAACTAAATTAGTCAAAAACGTTAGTCTGTTGTAAAAAATAGAAGCTAAACTCTAAATTAGCCTAAAAAACCCAGTAGATAAAGTATCCAAAAATGTTAGCATGTTGCTAAAATAGAAGCTAAACTCTAAATTAGCCAGTACCGCAGTATATAACCAATTATCCAAAAATGTTGGCATCTTGATAAAATAGAGGCTAACTTTAAATTAGCCTAAAAAACCCAGTAGATAACAAATTATCCAAAAATGTTAGCATGTTGCTAAAATATAAGATAAACTCTAAATTAGCCTATAACCCCAGTAGATAACAAATAACCAAAAAACGTTAGCATGTTGCTAAATATTAGCTAAACTCTAAATAAGCCTTTAACTCCAGTAGGTAAATTATACAAAAACGTTAGCATCTTGATAAAATAAAAGCTAACTCTCAATTAGCATAAAAAACGCAGTAGAAATTTTTTTCCAAAAATGTTAGCATGTTGCTAAAATAGAAGCTAAACTCTAAATTAGCCTATAAAAACCACAGCAGATAACAAAAAAACAAAAAACGTTAGCATGCCGCTATATATTAGCTAAACTCTAAATAAGCCTTTAACCCCAGTAGGTAACAAATTATCTAAAAATGTTAGCATCTTGATAAAATAGAAGCTAACTCTAAATTATCCTAAAAAACGCAGTAGAACAAATTATCCAAAAATGTTAGCATGTTGCTAAAATAGAAGCTAAACTCTAAATTAGCCTATATCCCAGTAGATAACAAATTATCCAAAAACGTTAGCATGTTGCTAAAATAGAAGCTAAACTCTAAATTAGCCTATATCCCAGTAGATAACAAATAAGCCAAAAATGTTAGCATGTTACTAGAATAGAAGGTAAACTCTACATTAGCCTAGAACCCCAATAGAAAACAAATAAGCCAAAAACTTTAGCATGTTGAAAAAACATTACGTAAATTCAATTTTTTTTTGAAAATCACCATAAAAGATGCTATAAATACCAAAAACCCAAGCATGTCCTGACCGAGCTGAACGTTTTGATACCAAGATTACTGAAATCTCTGAAAGTGTGATTGAGTTTTTATGTGCCAAAAACCGTACAGAAAGGAGCAGGAGATCCATTATGGTGTGAATGCTTCCAAGCCTCCACACAATAAAGTCAAAAAACATAAAGAGACTGTCTGAAGCTTTTAGCAAATAGTTACTCAGAGATACTTTTAAAAAATTATAGTTTCATGCCTTTATTTCTTTGATTTTGCCCCTAAACTTGTAATAATGTTCATTTGAAAGGATTGGTGGTTGAAACTGAAAGCCAACAATGTGCAGCAACAAAAACAAGGTTTACTTGCTGACTAATCCATAATTATAGAAACCGCAAATTTATGGTTTTACGATTTCATTCTTCTTTCTGTGTGGAAAGCATTTTCATGTCCTTTTCTGTCTCCGAGTTTGCTTTTTCCCATGGCGAAACACTGAATGCCTTCCACTCCACCTTCTCCCTCGTGTCCCCATGCATCCACTCTGATGTCTCTGCCGGGCTCCATCAGGACCAGCGAGACTGGAGACAGTCCATTTGTACCAGACCGTCTGCGGTTTGTGGGAAGAGCAGCCCCAGCGCTGTGGGATGTTCCACTGCACCTCAGGATCCACAATGACCTCACCGCAAGTCCTCATCGGCGCTGGAGACACATGACCTGCAGCTCTGCACAGACTGCTCTCGCTTCAGCAGCACGGACAGAGCAGGGCTGTTCTGTCACGAGCGCGGAGTGCTCCTGATGCATGACAAACGACGGCAGAGCCTCAGCACTGCACAAGCGCCAGAATTCAGTTCAGCTTGTGGTTCCAGACGGATTTTTATAACTACAGTTGAAATGTGGAACACCGGTTTTAAACAGTAACCATTAAAGTTTCTACATTTTATTGAAACTTTTGCACCAAAACAGCAATGTTTTTTGTTGTTTACGTACAAATAAGTTGAGAAAATTAAATTAAAAAAAAAATCGTGTGCCAATTTGTTTTAAAAAAGGAATATAGATCTTAAACTTGATATATTAAAGTTCCACTTCCATCATCCTTTTGATCTATTCTAGACCTAAAAGAGTTCCCTGTGGTCTTTTAATTATGATTATGCCATTTTAGGACATAGTTTCTGCAGAGGAGCAGAAGTTCATTAGAAAATCCTCTGAGTTGTGGGCGGGACTGTTTGAGCAGAGCAAGCCCGCCCCCCTTTCTTATCACCCATCTGTTTGCACCAATCAAACATTATCAGTGCAACAAGAATGGTGAGCAATATTGGAGTTATCCAGCTGTACAATTCTGAGCCAGATTCCAGCTCTGACGAGAAATCAAAGACGTTCATGGATCTATTTGAATGGTGCTTGTGGCTTGCCGTACAGTTTCTGTCACTTTTTTTCGACCCCAATTTGAAAAAGAAATACAACAATTTTCATCCTAATTGTCTTAGATAGTCCCTCAATTATAAGAAAAATGCCACAAATATAAGTAACAAACACCAAAAACATGCTTTTTTTTTATAACAGTGGGTCTTTAAATTCAGTTTTCTAACAGGAGGATCTGACATTAAACATCAACACTGAGCCCAGTTAGATTGTTGCAACTGTGTTTCCTCAAATACGCTTTGGTTTATGGAGACTCAGCCAATTTACAACACTTTTACATACTAATTGTTAAATATTTTTAAAAAGATGAGACAAATAATGTATTCATGGATAGATGCTTATGGCTTTAATACAAAGTCAGTAAGATAATAAGAAAGATTTCCGGAAAAAAATCTGTTGAAAATCCTGTTTTTTGAGTTTTTAACATGTATTTGTGACATTTTTCTTATAAAAGAGAACAAATGTAATAAGAAATCATTTCGTTTTTGCATTTTCGAGTATTTCTCTTCTTAAATCTCTGTCAATCAAACTGTCACTACTCAGGCTATTCAGCTCAGCACCAAAAGCCACGCCCCCTCAGAGGAGATTTTGGAAACAGAGGCTTCAGATCAACATGAAAAATGGCTTTTAAAGACATTTAGGTTGTGGAAATTTTGGTTAAAAATTCATAATCATAATCATAATCATTTATTTAATTTTTTAAAAAATTGTCATAGGGGGACAAAAATAGTAAATAGTAAAAAAAAAAGTCCAGAGTCATAGCAGCTGTCATTATAATGCCAGGGATGTCATATATTCCCTTTAATCCCGTCAGTCATGCGAGTGACAGAAGGGCTGGGATGATCCACGGAGAGTAGGAATGATTCCAGTTGCTTTTATGACTCTGTATGTGTGGTTCTCTGCTTTTCAAATTCTCTAAAAAAAAAAAGGTTTTCCAAAGGATGCAAACATCTAGCATTATGTGTGATTTCAGCGAACATACCAAAGTCAAGCTCAAAGTACCACAAATGTCTAGATTAACACGCAACAGTCCGTGATACCTTAATCTAAAGCTGCAGCTTTCCTGGTTTTCTTCTTAGCATCGCTCTACATAAGAAGACGTGCTGAAAGCTCCGGGTTGTGTGGTCCTTCAGTGCAATGAGCTGCTTTTCCTCACAGAACATCTGAGCGAACGTGGATTAGGATCACAGTGAAACGAGAAGGGAGAGATTCCCAAACGACAGAGTTATCTGTCAACATGGAGTTTTTTTTGTGTGTTATGAAGAGCTTCGGTAATGCTGACACGACTGAGTTCTCACTTTCACATCTGCCAGTTTTTGTTTGAGGTCATGGACATTTTCAATATGCTGCAAACTCGACCCAAGCAGATCCATTACGGAGACGTGGAAACTAATCTGAGAAAAATCAGCAGTTTGTCATGATTGAGGTCAGTTTTGGACGATTTGCTGCCATGGTGATTGGACAGCGAGTGTTGCCATTACTACATATGAGGGAATGTGGTGCACAGTGACCGATGTTTGGGTGGAGTGATGGGAAAATCCTAACAAACTGAAATAGGAACTGAACTCACTCAGCTCGTCAAAGTGCGTCTCGGTGCCGTCAGCTTCGGGCACGGAGCAAATGAGCCGAGCCTTCAGAAACGTGCTCCACTTGTTGACCAGACAGCAGTGTCCGCCGTCGTCGTTCTGCACAACACAAAAACACACAATGACGTGTCTCCAACAGCAGAACCCAAACCTGCCGTGAATAAAGGAGTGTTTATGTTTAACTAAGTGACTTTACAAGGAAAGAATAATGAATATTTGCATCAGTTCACCCTCTAAGATAACTCACCAGGCAGATCCGTCCAATCCTGGACTGGGTCATGGGACTCTGACCCATCTCAGAGACTTTCTCACGGAAGAAGAAGTAGAGTTTGTCATCGTTCTTCTCAGCACTGTCTGGGATGAGGTGTGCATGGACAAAGGTGGGATCTGAAAGAAGCAAAAAAAGTAGAAGAAATGAGGAAAAAGCATTATATAACTGTAAGAAAGGGTATTTCCCTTTTCTATTCATAAATCCATAAAGTTTTGATATTTTTCTAACCTTTTTGACACATAGACTTTAGTATCTTAACCACATCAAGTACTGTATTTTTTGAAGAATACGTTTTTTTGTACTGTTTGGTTGGAAGTGCAACTTATCCTTTGGGATATTCGACCTATTTGTGATTAAAAAATAAATAAATATAGAGTTATACTGTATTTAGTGTCCAGATGTGTCCTGATTGTGCTTTTGTGCTTCTTTGTGTGTGTGTGCATGTTATGTATTTGTACATAAAATGTATTTAACTAGAACATTTTAAATTCCAGCACTACTGTTAGTCCGAATGCTTTTTGCTGAAAGTAGTCACTGAAAATGCTGAAGCTTTTTGCTAAAAATGGTGATACAATTTACTTTTACTGCTGAAGGGATTCTCTGAAAATGCAAAAAATCCCCAATACATAACAATTTAGCAAAAAATGGTTAATGTGTTACTTAAATATGAGCTAAACTCCAAATTAGCCCAAAAAATGTTGGTAGATACCAAATTAAACAAAAAAAAGCTAGCTTGCTGCTTAAATATTAGCTAAACTCCAAAATAGCTTAAAATTTATCAGTAAACTAAATATGTTAGCATGTTGCCAAAATATTAGCTAAACTCTAAATTAGCATAAAAAACCCTCAATAGAGGCCAAATTAGCCAAAATCGTTAGCATGATGCTAAAACATTAGCTAAACATAGCCCATGAATATGTTTAAATATTTATTTATATTGTTGCTAATCTACTTAAAACTATGACGTTTATGAATACCAAAAATACAAGCTTTAATGTCCTGAACGAGCTGAACATTTTGATACCAAGATTGTTGAAATCTCTGAAAGTGTGATCTGAGTTTTTACTTGCTGAAAAATGTAAAGAAAGGGATGTAAAAACTCAAATGCTTACTAAGCATTCACACAATCAAGTGTATTTTTGAACCATGTGGCAAACTTAACTGGCCAAAATTAACTGGTATTATTCCCTCCGTACTGGACTGCTCAGTGGAAACGGGGCTAAAAAGACAGAAGTACCGCTGAAAGCTGCCGTGATTCAGATGCAGCTCCTGAAGTAGATGGTAAAACTCACCCATGAACCCAAACATGGAGATGTGACTACAGAGGATTTTGTGGAGCTCGTCACAGTAAATAAACCTGATCTCTCAACATCATCCGTGTCTTCCATGCATTGTAAATAGTATATACAGTCAATGTAGCGATGAGGCTAAAACGTTTGATGGTAGCGTCTAATTCGATGTGTGTTGAAATATTGGTGTGAGCGAAGCGTTACGTCAGGTTTGGCGAAGTTGCTCAGACTTTTGTCCTAAAATTGTGACTTATATATGATCTTTTTTCTTTTATACTTTGCATTTTTGAAGTGACTAATACAACTTTTACTCTAAATAATTCAGTAAATCTGTCGTTTGGTCTGAGTTGACATTCCCTCTGTGTGGTTCTGTAAACTGTTTCTTCTCTGGAACCTGGAGAGGAGGTAGTAACACAAACATGCACAACACAAACACCCACTCAGCTGTGAAAAGCATTTAAGCGCCACAGCGATGGATTTTCTAATGGGTCCACCGCTGAGAAAAATCTATCCGTGAGCAGCGCCAAGAGAAGAATTGGAGCAAACTTTATTTCCATATGAATTTCTGTTCCATCCAGAAGCTGCACACTTGAGGTCGTTAACGTTTATTATTTTCACGAACTTTATTTCATGACAGAGAAGCATTGTTACGTGACATCAAACGCAGAAACACCTCGGCCTCCTATTGGCTGCGTTACTGGGTCACTAGTGGACTCACAATGCAGATGGGGCCTCCACACTGTGAGTCTGGAACCCTAAATAAGGACAAGTGAAAAAGCCGAAGCGAGGGGGGCGGAGCGGACCACTGTGGTGTTGGGGGAGGGGTACTGTCACATCCATGCCTGATTAGCAGGACTCAGGTGTCCTGATTCGGAGCATCCCTAGCAGGGCACTGTTGTCAGGGCAACGGGGTCAGGAGCGAATTTAGGAAGAAATATGTGCCCGAAAACATCGAACAACTTGAATAATTATTGATTTTTAGCGATGACCCACATTTAGGCTGATATAACCAATACAGATTATTTGAAACAAAAAAACAGATTCTTGGATGTCTGGGAGACGGCAATGAAGTGTTAAAAACACAAAGAGGAATAAATTAAAACGGTGTTGAAGCGACGAGGACAGGAAATGAAGCTGGACGCGGACCAAGCTGTGCGTCCAGACATTACCATTTAACCATCTGGAGTTGTACTGATCCGTCCTCATGCCTGTCTGCTTCCCCAGAGTACGAAAGATAGCAGAGTCTGTTCCCATGAAATCAATGTAGACTCCGGCGTAGAGCTCTCCGTCTGTCAGTCACAGAAAGAGAGGAAAAAAGGGTTAAAGCTGACGGGGTCAAAGGTGAGAACATTTTCAGATGAACATACAGGACGAGGTGTCGATCACGGTTGACTGAAATGTTAATTGACGGTTGAACAATTCCTCAAGGATTCATCAAAAAACACGTGCAGCTAGATTAAGTCTTTCATTCCTGCAGGTATTATACCAATCAGGATGGAGGTAAACGACAGAAACTAACCTTTCTTACAAGCTAGAGGTCAACAAAAAGTTATCTTGAGTCCAGAAAAAAAATATTCCAACACATTTTTGTCCAGTGTTACGGCTTTTTTTTTTCTGTGTATTTCTGTCAGAGTGGGACGTCTGTGTGTTTTGTGGATCTTTGTGTCTGTCCAGTGACAATACTCCAAACTCACGTTTTGACGTTTTGGGTGTCCCCAACTCCTAATTTTTTTTAAAGTGCTGGCTGTTCCCATTAAATCATGGCTCCCCAACCTCTTAGGTGAGGAGCCGCTATTTATTTATCAATAATTCCCAAAATGGAGGAACAACAACCTGCTTCTATTAGTTTGACTGATGAGCGTCTATACTTGGATCAGTTGTACAGACTATAATACTCATATCAATGTGTTTATGGATAATGCAGAAAAAAAACAACCAGGCAACTGAAAGTTTGATAAAAATTAGGGCTGTGAACATCAACGTGATTAATCAGAAAATATTCAATTGATGGAAATTAATTACCGTATTTTCCGGACTATAAGTCGCACCGGAGTATAAGTCGCAGTAGCCAAAAAATGCATAATGAAGAAGAAAAAAACATATATAAGTCGTTCCGGAGTATAAGTCGCGCTTTTAAGAGAATAGTCCAACATTTATGGACAAATTCAACAAGCCTGACGTAACGTTGCATTTGACATCAAATGCAATTCGTGCGTCAAATTCTAGTCTGCTGAATCTTTTGATATGCGTCTAATTTAATGCTCAATACTTGTCCAAGAATGTGTTCCTTAACTAGACACTCACTGATTAGATTATCAGGAACGTTTGTTTTGAACGTAACTTCTTCTTCTTCGTTTCTGTCAGCTGACAGCAGTAGATACTGATACACAAACCCTCAGTGCCCTCTAGTGGTTGATATTGGGAAACAACCACCAAAAGGAAACCGGTTTAAGTGGGGAAAATAACAAATATGAGCCTATTTATGTCTAACAAAATCACATATAAGTCGCTCCTGAGTATAAGTCGCACCCTTGGAAAATCTATGAAAAAAGTGCGACTTATAGTCCGGAAAATACGGTATACCTTGCAGAGCAGCAGTCTTTCTCTTTGCCTCTGCAGTTCAGGCTTCCACGGCGTTAAAACATTTCATCGGGTATTATCCCACTTATACCATGGTTATTTACAAAATAAATAAATATTCAATTGGTTGTTAGTATTTACATTTTTTTTTTTTGTGGTTTAGATCACATTTTCAAAAAAAATGAAGAAAAAATGTTCTGTGTTTCTGTTCAAAAGCTGCATATTGTCATTAAATCTACCTTGTGATTAATTGTTATTATTCTCAATACAAAAGTGTGATTAATCTGATTTATTTTACATTTAAAATTAATGTTTTAAATGTAAAGTTTTGGGTTTGATTTCCTATTTGGATTATTGGGAGATTATAAGGAGTTGGAAAATACTGGAACAAAAAAAAAGTTAAATGTGATTAATCACGATTAATTTTTCCAGATTTGCGATTAATTAGTTAATTTTTTTATCGATTCCTAATAAAAATGTAAAGTTTTTGGCTCTAAACCGGGACGTTTCCAACTTTCTTTGTTTGGTCAGAGTGACACATCCTTCCGTGAGAGTTATGTAAGACAGCTTTGGCGTGGTCAGCCGTAGACCGAGTTCATACGCAGGAGCGAAAGAGAAGCTCTTTCTTCCTAAGACACACAAATACGCAGAGGGCAAGAGGTCGCTTATCAGCGGCCTTGTCTGACCACCTGTACGCTGCTGACAACAAAAGTAGGACCACACATTAACGGGGATCCATCCATTTGACCAGATAAGGAGCTCCTGACAGACTAGCCGACACTCAGAGCATTATTGTTGAGTGATGCCTCCCCCTCACCAAAAAAGACAAATATTCTCTGGTTTCAGCATCTAAATGGTAGAATTTTTTGCTATTTTGCATGAAGTACACAGATATTTCTGACTTTTTGTGCAAAAAGCTTAAAATGAATAAATAAACTAATGCAAGGATGAATTTCCTTTTAAATTTCAAGTTAAAACTAATCATTTTAATGAATAAAGCGGCCCTCGAACTGCATCTTTTTTAGCAAAGACAACGCAAATATTGCCTTTTTTTAAAAAAAAAAACTAAAATAAATAAAAGATACTCACTGATCAAAGCAGAGACACTGTTCAGTTTGGGGTCATACGGACATTTTCCTTTCCCAGAATCCACTTTGCCAGGTTCAAGCCGGAAAATATATTCCTGCAACACAAAGAAATACTTTATGTGATTGAATTATAAAACTAGTTTCTAAAACCTGTTTAAGGTGAATAAAAACGAACTAAATCAGTTGGAAGCTTTAAATTGTGACTCTGAGGGCACTAAAAAAGACACATCCACAGCACTGCTGGCACTGCTGTGGAAGGAAAAAGAAACACAAAACCAGCTTTCAGTTAGAGAGTGTTGGAGGAAAAACATTGGGACTGTTCCAGGACTCATCCAGCACGCTTCTGATGTTAGTAAGCGAAACAGGTTTTCATTATTCCACTGTTAAGCATGAACATCTGTGTCAACACTGATGCTACGGCAACGTCCAAAAAAAATGGTGAAATGCGTTTGGCAGAGCGGAGTTAAAGTCAGAGCTGTGCCTGTAACCCGCACTCACGTTCATGTTTTCCTTTTCATGCAAAAACAGTTTGTGGCAGAAAAAACAGAAGGATTTATATGAATTAGCAAAAGCAACAAGAAGGTTGCCTTCTAAAAAGTACAAAAAACAAAGATTAGGAAATGGATTCAAGTTTCATTTCATTAGTTTGTGTGTTGTCAGACATTAAAACTTTAAACCTAAAACATTAACAAAAACATGGGAAAAAAAAAAATATCCACGAAATTTCCTTTTCACTTTTTCAACCGCATTGAAAAAAAATGACTTAAGGTGGGAATCAAACCCTAAGAAATCCCCCAGCCCACCTCTGAGCTCAAAGGCTCTGATGAAGGGATGGTGTCTGTTGCTCGACTTGTTCTCCCTCCTGACTGGGGAACCAGTGAAGAGTAGAACCCCTAAAAACAGACACATGGCACAGAGCGCCGCCTCATAGTCAATACTGGACATCGCAAGTTACAAAAATGTAAAAAAATGACGAGGAAAACTGAAAATTGAAAAGAAAAAATGAAAAAGGCAGAACGAAGATGTCAAAAAGTGAGGAACTATAAGAGGAGAAAGAAGGATGTCAAAGGAGATAAGTGGAAAAAGAAAACCAAATTTTATAAGTTTAAATAATAGAGTGAATGTCAGGCGGGCACAGCAATAAAACACCATGCAGAATGGAAACATTAGTAAAGAAAAAAGGCACATAAACACAAAAATGCAGATAAGACACTAATATCAAATGAGAAGAAGAGACTTGTACAAGAAATTATTTACATGATTATCTTCAAAGACATTATTTTCTAAAAAGTCAGAGTTAAAGACCCACTCTAATAAAAAAAATGTGTTTTTGGTGTTTTTAACATGTTCATATGGCGTTTTTTGGAAAGTTATGTTTAATCTCGATCAAAACTGTGCGACTGCATAGCCCCAATATTGCTCGGCACTTCTGTTCAGTAATGTTAGGTTGAGGTTGTGAGGGGCTGTAAGCTAGCAGGAGAGAGTGTAAATAGAGAATGTGAATTTCTAATACAACCAGCGATTACCAGCAATAATGCAAGTGTGAATCCTGCAAACTGAATGTAGCTGTTAAAGATGATAGAGCTGATAGCTGATACGTACTGGAACTGTGAGCTAAAAATGCTGAAGCTGAAAACTTGCTAAAATATTAGCTAAATGCAATTTAGCCAAAAAAAAGGAAAAATGTCTAATTTTGCAAAAACTGCAAGAATAAAGCTAACATTTTAGCTAAACTCCAAATTTGCCTTAAGAACTTGAAAAATTTAATTTTTTCCCAAAACAGCAAGGGTAATACTAACATATTAGCTAAACTCAAAATTTCCCCAAAGAACTTGAAAATTTAAAATTTTTCCCAAAACAGCTAGCGCAATGCTAATATACTAACTAAACTCAAAATTTGCCTTAAGAACTTAAAATATTTCCTTTTTTACCAAAAACAGCTAGCATGATGCTAATATATTAGCTAAACTCCAAATTTGCCTAAATAACTTGAAATTTTTCAATTTTTTCCAAAACAGCTAGCGTAATGCTAACATGTTAGCTAAACTCCAAATTTGCCTAAAGAACTTGAAATATTTCCCTTTTCCCCCCAAAACAGCTAGCATGATGCTCCAAATTTCCCCAAAGATCTTGAAACGATTCAATTTTTCCCAAAACAGCTAGCATAATGCTAATATATTAGCTAAACTCCAAATTTGCCTAAAGAACTTGAAAATTTTTAATATTTCCCAAAACAGCTAGCGTAATGCTAACATGCTAGCTAAACTCCAAATTTGCCTAAAGAACTTGAAATATTTCATTTTTCCCCCCAAACAGCTAGCATGATGCTAACATATTAGCTAAACTCCAAATTTCCCCAAAGAGCTTGAAAATTTTCCTTTTTTTTTTCAAAACAGCTAACGTAATGCTAATATATTAGCTAAACTCAAAATGTGCCTAAAGAACTTGAAAACTTTCAATTTTTCCCAAAAAAGCTAGCGTAATGCTAACATGTTAGCTAAACTCCAAATTTGCCTAAAATAACCTGTAAAAATGTCTAAATTAGTCAATAACAACTAGCATGTAAAATAAAAGCTAAATGCCAAATTATCCTAAAAAATCTAATAGTTGCAGAACATTTAAAAGTTTTTATGGTGACTCTATTTGAAAGTATGTGGAAGTTCACAAGTTTTAAAGTGCATAAAATCCAGTAATCTATGAAATGTCAAAACCTCCACATCAAGCTATATGCAGTTAATTTACAGTCATATTCCCAGAAGAAGCACACCTGTCCTAAAATGTCAGGAGCACAGCGCTGCCATATTTAACATAATCCCAGGCTGACACCGAATCACACGAGGAAGCAGAACATCAAAGGAGTATCCGGGCTGAGTGCTACTCAAGGAGAAGCTGCAGCGTTAACCAGAGAGCGAGAGGATATGAAACCTGCCATGTGGGACACAGCAGCGTCTCTGAACAAGTGGTTTTTGTTTACATCTACTCTTACAGAAGAAAATCTTTACAGTGTGAAGTGACACAACATTTAGGCCACAAGGGACAGGGAAAACGACAAGAGGGACTCTGACCTTTATCTGGATATCTGAACCCCTGATTTAAGCTGCAAGACTAAACAATCAGAGAGGTGAACATGAGTGTGCTGCTATAACGGGGCCGGCAGCTGCTGCAGCAGAGCACCGCCTCCCACCGAGGGAGGGCCGAGCTACAAGACTGATGATGGATGAGAGGCTCCATCAGCAATGATGGCCTTTCGGGGGCTCCCGGCCAGCCAGACAGAGACACAGACCACAGGCTGAGCTGTGGGTGCAGAGGTGATTGGGGAGGGGGTAGAAGAAGGGCTGTTCTTGAGTGACACTTTAGCATTCCTAGACATAAAGGGACGATTGGAGCCGTAATGACTTTAGAGAGTGTCTGGCCAGTTTCAGCAGCGCCAATTTTAAAATAAAAACTAGAAGAGTTGCATTACCTGCGATAATGCTAGTGTGAATGCTTTTTGGCGAAAGTAGTCACTGAAGATGCCTAAGCTTTTTCCTAAAAATGGTGACGCAATTTACTTTAATTACTGAAGGGATTGGTTGAAAATGCAAAAGCTATTTGAAAAATGTTATATTTGTTAAAAGACTGGAAATGTTAAAGAACTATAAAAGAGCGCTGAAGTTTACCTACATTTCTGAAAAATGTGTAGTAAAATTGCTTAAAAACCACTAATACATGCCAATTTTGCAAAAAATATCTAGTGTGTTGCTTCAATATGAGCTAAACTCCAAATTAGCACAAAAAAACCTATGTAGGTGCCAAATTAGCTAAAAAAGCTAGCTCGTTGCTTAAATATTAGCTTAACTCCAAAATAGCCTAAAGAACTTGAAATATTTCCTTTTTCCTCCAAAACAGCTAGCATAATGCTAACATATTAGCTAAACTCCAAATTTCCCTAAATAACTTGAAATATTCAATTTTCCCCAAAACAGCTAGCGTCATGCTAATATATCAGCTAAACTTCAAATTTGCCTAAATAACTTGAAAAAGTTTGAATTTTTCCCAAAACAGCTAGTGTAATGCTAACATGTTAGCTAAACTCCAAATTTGCCTAAAGAAAATTCTTCAGTAATCAAAATTAGTCAAAAACGTTAGACTGTTGATAAAATAGAAGCTAAACTATAAATTAGTCAAGAAAACCCTAGGACACAAATTAGCCAAAACGTTAGCATGTTGCTAAAATATTAGCTTAACTCCAAATCAGCACAAAAAACCTATGTAGATGTCAAATTAGCCAAAAAAAAGTGAGCTTGTTGATCAATTACTAGCTAAATTCCAAAATAGCCTAAAATTGCTCAGTAAACAAAATTAGTCAAAAACGTTAGACAGTTGCTAAAATAGAAGCTAAACTCTAATTTAGTCTATGAAAACCTCAGAAAACAAATTAGCCAAAAACGTTAGCATGTTGCTAAAATATTAGCACAAAAAAATTAGCACAAAAAAACCTATGTAGATGTCAAATTATCCAAAAAAGCTACCTCGTTGATTAAATACTAGGTAAATTCCAAAATAGCCAAAAAATTCCTCTGTAAACAAAATTTGTCAAAAACGTTAGCCTGTTGCTAAAACAGAAGCTAGACTCTAAAATGGTCTATAAAAACCTCAAAAAACAAATTAGCCAAAAATTTTAGCATGTTGTTAAAATATTAGCTAGACTCAAAATTAGCATAAATAACCTCAGCAGACGCCAAATAAAAGAAAAAGCTAGCACATGGGTTACAAGGAAGCTAAAATCCAAAACAGCCTAAAACTCCTCAGAAAAATAATTTAGTCAAAAATGTTAGCATGTTGCCAAAATAGAAGTGTAACTCTAAATTAGCCTAAAAAAATCCCAGTAGATAACAAATTAGCCAAAAACGTTAGCATGTTGCTAAAATATTAGGTAAACTCTATTTTTTTTTAAATTACTATAAAAGATGAAAACGTAGCCCATGAATATATTTAAAGGTTTGTTGCTAATCTACTTAAAATATTAACATTTGAAGACTTCCTCATTCATTTCCTATGGGGAATATCCAGGAGAATCACTAGTCCAACAGCTAAGAGGTTGAAAATGATGGAAAAGAAACAAGGATGATGAAAGTTTTAGGAGCAGAAGGAGATTTTCAGACTGACTGACAGGGTTCTTAAGGAACTAGGGAGTAAAGGTCAAAGTGTCACCACGGCTGCTCACTCGAGTCTTTGGTTACCTGTGACCTGCGTCCTCTGTCCACGTATGTGCAGATGGGGTTGTACGCGCCTGTTCCACACACATACAGGTGGGTCCGGTTCCACGGCTCAATCAGACGGATGAAGTTTCCGCATTCCCCCTTTGGAGGAAAAAAACAGGACTTTTATTGAAAATAAAGTAAGAAATAAGAAATACAAGCATTTGCAGCCAACATTTTTGTTAAAAATGGCTTAGGCCGGCCTAAAACCCCAACTTTTCTTTTGGTATTTCGTCTCTCGTCAAAGAGTTTGGATGGAACTTTTCAAGTGCAACAAGTTAAAATTGACACGTCTAACGTTTGAGATAAGATCCGTTGAGTAGAAGTGTTTCTGTAGCCAAAGTTATCACCAGTGTTTCTGGTCACATGAAAACACAAGAATTAGAATCTATTTCAAGATTATAGCTGATGTTTGATACAAAGAAAATAATCAAAAAGCTTTATTAATAAAGTACTGTTAAACAGCCAGTGCACTAAATGCTTTAAAAGTTTAAGGTTCTTTTATTAGTTTATAATAATCTCAATGGGATTGGGCCTTCATTTTTATCAGAATTATTTTTCATTTATGAACCTCCCAGATTGTACAGTTTGTGGTGCAAGCACCAAATTTGGCATGAGTGTACTCAGGGATCCTCTCTTTCAGGAAAGCCTGTTACCCACGAGAAAATAAGATTTTGAAAACATATATAGTATTTTGTAGAAACCACTCAAGTGTAAAGATGATAAAAAGCCAATTGTTGAGACTGGGGCAAATAAAAATGGAATATCAATCAATCAATTTATTTTTGATTTGTAATGCAAATAGCAATTGCGTGTATGGCCGCCATCTTTACCATTAGCCGCCATATTGTTTTTTTCTTGTAGCCAACATGCTTTAAAGATGAGATCCTAAGGTGTCAAATTTGGTGCTTGTACTACAAAATTCACGATTTGTCTGAACCCAATTGTCCTCACTAAAAGGAGATTTTTACGGAAAAAAATAATATATTTTTTAATTATTTTGTTTAATTTGTATTTTATTATAAAGCTAGTGGCGTACCGTCAGGGCCTGCAAAGCCTTCAGTGAAGGCCTAAATTGAACTACGCTGATCTCCTGGACTTCCATCATGGATGGAGTTCATCTTTAGATAAGCTGGATTTATTGTAATGCTTATTTTGAAGTTTCATGAGTTGTCAATTGTGCTTTGATGTTGTTATTGCAGTGAGAGAAGCACCTGCAGATCTTGTTTCGACAATATGTGCAATTCTAGTGAATTTGGTCGATTTGAATGATCCATATGTGATGGAATTGCTCCATAAATTAATATTTTTATATAACAGGATGGTATTAGAAACATAAAATAGTTAATATTAACGAGGATTGTTTTGGTGGAGGAAGACTGAACGCTCCTGCTACTGTGTAAAGCACTTTAGGATGTTTAGTGACAGGAAATGTTCTGTATAAATAAAGTTGAATTTGAATTTGAACACAAACTTCAAGATGATGAACACATAATATTATATAAAATATAAATAAAAATGACTATTTGTCATCTAAAATTGAGGTAAATGCCTTAGTACAGATTGAAAAACAAATGAATTAAGTGTGCAGAGACAATTTATTTCCAATTTTAGGTAAAATATAAATAAATTGGGAGCCAATTTGATGAAAATTAATTAAAGATGGTAGCCTTTTAAAACATTGCAGTTGATTAATTGACTCAGCTTAATCTAAAGTGCATTTCCAGTTATAGTAAACCTAATATGATCAAACCTGACCATCAGCTGGACTTCGAATGGTTACAAATGTAGGCTTTCTTGTATTATTCAGCATGGATTTGAGCTCCCCCACAACAAGCACAGCAGGGATGATTGCCTTTGACCTTCTGCCTAAACCTGCGTCCCCCCCTGAATAGCTGTTCAATTGTCATCATCTGTCATTCACTTCAGAGCAGCCATGGCCAAGATATCTCACAGTAACCAGTTTTACTCCGTCTTGGAAGGATGAAATTTCAAACCCGCCTCAAACACACACATGTAGTCCAATAGCTGCAGGCAGTGAGCGGTTCAGGTCACCAAAAAGGAATAAATGAACATTCCAGTTGGATAAACAGACGCCGCCAGCAGGAGGGGGGGGGGCTTCATCATTTTCGGAGTCCTGCAAGATCCCACCCCAAGATGAAACAAGTATATGTGTGTGTTTCAGGGTGGAGGGGGGTTACATGTGTGAGCCAAATCAAAGGAGATGGATCCCTTTTAGCATTCATGTTTTTAGCATAAATGTCAATGATGAGTTCCCGTCTCGTCCTGTGGGGGCTGCACAGGCAGCGGCTGTCTGAATCCCATTACCACTTCAGACGGGCCTGCCTTTTCCACTGGTCAATTTAGCTTTTTTATCCATCTCCACCCCACAGAACGTACAGAAATAATAATTAAAGTAGATTTTGTTTGCGGATATGCAGATTTACAGTTAAGGTAAATGTAGAATCCATTTGAAGTCCTTCCTAAAAAGGACAAAGGTTGCACTCGGTGAGTCACTAATTGGTGGCAGCTGCATGCAATCAGCAATCAGGGATGCAAAGACAGTAAATAGGAGCTTCACAGCAAGTCACATACAGGAAGGAGCTAGAGAGGCTCCTCCACTGAACTGGTGGCGCCACAGAAAACATCATGATTACCCAGAGAACATGCTGAAAACATGGTTTTCATTTTACACACGGATCACCTCCAGCTGATAGACTTAGATTTGCAGCAGAAGAGGGGAAAAAAAAAGTTAATTCAGTTGCTTCATGGTAAATTCATTAGGGCTGAGCTTAGAAAAGCTTCATACCAATCATGCTACATTAACATAAAATCACAAAAAAATAAAAATAACTAGAAAAGTTGCATTACCTGCTAGTGTGAATGCTTTTAGTCTCTGGAGATGTTAAGCTTTTTGCTGTAAATGGTGACTTAATTGACTTTAATTGCTGAAGGGATTTGCTGAAAATGCAAAAACTATCTGCAAAACATTAAATTTGATAGGAGAGCAAATTTTGTTAAAGAATTATGAAATAGTGCTAAAGTTAGCCTAAATTTCTGAAACATTTGTACTAAAATTGCTTAAAATCTCTAATGCAAGCCAATTTAGCAAAAAATATTTAGTCTGTTGCTTAAATATGAGCTAAACTGCAAATTAACCTAAACTTCCTCAGCAAACCAAATTAGTAAAAATGTTAGCTTGTTTCTAAAATAGAAGCTAAACTTTAAATTAGCCTGAAAAAACCCCAGTAAATAACAAATTAGCCAAAAACGTTAGCAGGTTGCCAAAACAGAAGTTAAGCTCTAAATTAGCCTAAAAAACCCCAGTAGAAAACAAATTAACCAAAGACGTTAGCATTTTGCTAACATGGAAGCTAAACTCTAAATTAGTGAGAAAAACCCCAGTAGATAACAAATTAGCCAAAAAATGTTAGCATGTCGCTAATAGGGAAATTAAACTCTACATTAGCCTAAAATAACCCCACTAGATAGCAAATTAGCCAAAAACATAAGCATGTCGCTAACAAGCTAAACTTAAAATTAGCCTAAAAAACCTCATAGATAACAAATTGACCAAAGATGTAAGCATATCGCTAATAGGGAAGCTACACTCTAAATTAGCCTAAGAAAAACCCCACTAGATAAAAAAAAATTGGCAAAAATGTTAGCATGTCGCTAATAGGGAAATTAAACTCTAAATTAGCCTAAAATAACCCCACTAGATAACAAATTAGCCAGAAACGTTAGCATGTTGCAAAAATATTTTTTTAAGGTACTATAAAAAATTAATACACAGAACATGACAAGGCATTCACACAAATTTTTGCTATAGAACCCATTTCAATCCTAAGATGGGTATCAATGTCTTGCTCTTATTAAGTCCTATTTAGATAATATTTTCACTGCACTATCATTTTTTAAAATTTAAGTTGATATTTTAAGAAAACTTGCTTTTTCCAAAAAATGTTAACATTAATCTGATTACTTTGTACTATTAGGAGACAACAGTTTATATATCAAAAATATCAATTTCTACTTTGATATAATACTTTAAGTTTTAGACAATAAGCAGATTTTCAAAATGCTACTTAGCGTTTCTGCTGCTAGCTTGACATTATTACCAGTAAATAATAATGCTACCTTATTTTGACTATTCAAGCTACCTCTGTCTTAACCCTTTAATGTTCTGGAGTCACGAGAACACACGAGACAACAGTCCATTAGTCAGTCAGACAACAGTCTAACTGGTAATTGAGAGGTTGGGAACAGAAACTCTCAGAATTCCCCAGATGACTACATCATCTCTGATCTTTGATCATCACTTACGTTGGTGTCTTTCCCTGACAGGACACATTCCGTCTTCCTCTGAGGCGGAACAGGCCAGTGGATCTGACAGCAAGCAAAAAAAGAAGATAATAAATGAGCGGCAAAAGTGAGACGAGGTCGTCCAGTTGTAGATTTGAGAGGAATTCATCTTACTATAAGTGGCTCCTTGTTAATGTCATGTAGATCCAGAGACAGGATGTAGTCTTTGCTTCCCACGTACATGCGGTCGTGGTCCTCATCCATGCGGAGTATCCGATAGTCAGTGGAGTTGAGCAGGAAGGAGAAGTGGTGAGCTGTGTCCGTTGACTTTAACTCTATAAAGATGACCAAAAAAACGGATTAACAAATCTGTTCTAACATAAACTACAGAAACAGGAAACGTGCACACTGCTTTTTCTTGGACACACAGTAACATTATGATAATGTAAATGATATTGCAGTATGCTAACGATAGAAAGCCAACCATCAGACCCCCTTAAATTAATTTATGGGAGCCGTTTGGTCTTCACTCCCCCCAGTTACATCCTGCTGTAATGGGGTTATGGATGAACTCAATCTAGTTATTGACTAGCTTGACAAAGAAAAGAGGACATTAATTGATTCTCAAGGGGAGAGAACTGAATGATAACAGACGTGCAGTGCTAACTACTCATGGCACACCTTTCATAGCAAACATTTGGATGGTTGATGACCCCCAGATATCAGGAAAATAACCGTTTGGCTTTTTTCCCTGTGCCGTGGAGAAGAGAATGTTTCCTTTCATCTCTGATTTCCCTCAGTCAGCAGGAAAAAAGAATGTTGGGAAACTTAAAGTAAGTTCAGTTATACAAGACCAAATCAATATTTAAAGCCTGTTAAAGTAAAACCCTCTGAAGTACTCTGATGTGACACGTGAATACGACTTTATTATGGCCAGCAGTACAAGACTTTAGTTCGTCCGATTTTTACGAAACCTCACAAATATTTTAACAGTTAGCGTCTACAACCACCTCAGAAGTTTCGTTGACCTTTGACCTTGGGAAGTGGCCACCACCTTGAATAAATAAAAAAAAAAACTAGCTTTAGGACCAGCTATCTACAAAAATAACTCCTAGGATTTTTAAAAATCATTTACTAACTTATTTGGCATCAGTGGGAAGCAATTGGCAAAAAAAATAATGGTATTAGACGTGCGCGTGGTGAGCTAGCAAAAGTGGCGTAGTCTTTATACACACACATATTTCAATGTATTGCTATGAAAATGTAATATGTTGATCCTAGGCTGAGGCTTTAACAAGTATTATAGCATAGAATATGCACATATAAAGAATGTGGGCGTGGTTAGCTAATAACCTCTGTTGCTAAGGAAATCCAAAAATGTACTTTTGACAATTTTTATTAAACTAACGTCAATCTGTTCGGTGACCTCCGACGAACAAAACATAAAATGGTTGCTATTAAGATCAAACCATCAGAAAAGCCGCCATTTTGAAAAAAGTGATTTTTCAATCAATTAGATAAATCTAAGACCTGGTTTACAGAAAGAGAAGGGGAGATCAGCGGTGCATAGTGGCTGTTTATTAAGTGAGCTCGGGTCAAAGGTGGGGGTCGAGGGCGTTAATGATGCGTAAAGGCGGGCAGCGAGGGTGGTGATGGTGCGTATGGGCGGGCAGCGAGGGTGAGGGCAGATAGCGACTGCGGGCCATCCAACGCCACTCTCAGTTTTAATTAAACTTTTTTGTTTCAACTTGGGGTAAATAAAAGCAGACAATTGAGTTTAAACTCCTTCTATTTGTAGAAAAAGCAAAATAAAACAAATTCAGTAGAATATCTGGTAACTAACACTAAATAAAATGTTGACAAAGATAGTTAATACATTTGTTAAGGTTGTAAGCAGTTTATTAATATGGCCTTTGTAGACAAGGGTAGACAATGGACTCACTTTAGATATAAATTAATCTTACTAAGTATGTTAACACATTTTATTTGCTTATTGTGCTAATAAATGTCTTATTAACACCTTATAAACACATTATTAATGTTTGTTAATGTGTTAATAAAGCTTGTTAAGGAATTTTATCATAACGTGTTATTGAATATCCAACTTTTACAGAACATGCCTTCTCCATTGCACATAACCCTCATAAAAATACTCCGCTCGAGGAAAAGAAACGTGTTTCTACGCTGGTTATGTTGGAGCATTGACACGAATCCTCTTAAAAAAAGCCTCCCAGCTGCCGGCATGCTGAGCTCTTTCAGAAACTGTGAAATGCTGTTGCCACAGAGCAGCATCCCCACATTCAGCCAGTAAACAACAACAACAACAACATGCTTCTGAAAACTGTTTTCCAGGAATATATCACGTTTTTCACAAAAAATATTAAAATAAGTCCTGCACCAACCACTGATGTGGTTTGATTTCTAAAACTCAATTCTAAGAAAACCACAAGCTAGAGATTGGATTTATTTAAATATTAAATATACACCAGAATAAGACTGCATGTGCAGGATGCAGTGTATTTCTTTGTTCTTGAAAGTATAACTTTGTGGCTTAATGAAAAAAAATCTTAGTTATCTGTAAGTCCCCAAAAAAATATTGATTATTGTGAATTATTTTGATTATTTTTGTTTTCACTCTTGAGTTCACCTTGAAAGGTGACATATGAAATTAAATGTACTATTATTTTTATTATTAAAAAGTGTTTGGAATGGTAGTATCTTTAATAATTAAGGAAATAAACAAAAATATGACTTAAAAATGAAAGAATAAAAACCAAACAAAAAAAAGAATCAAAGTTAAACATTTGTGGCAGATAGAAAAAGGGCAAAAAGACAGATGAGCTCACCAGCTAATGACCCAACAATTGAGTGATGATTAACTTAACACAGGTGTCAGACTAATGAAGCTGATGAGGAGAAGAAGACAATAGATATGTCTGAGTTCAATCTACTCTTTAACGGCTAAAAACATGTATAGTGCAGCACTATCCACTGCCCTGGATTTTAAAAGCAATTCGGACACCTCACTTATTACTCTTTTTTTTAAAGACAAATATTACCATTTCCCAAAGTAAAAACCTAGTAAACATGAACATATTATAGAGACTATTTCTGAATCTAATGTGATCTGATGAGAAAAACTTGCATGCTGCATAAACAATTAAACTTTACATATGAAAAATTGTTAATTGCAGTCTATATTCACCAATCTAATGTGTATTGATGCTCACTTGCTTTTTTACAGAGACTTCTGGGTAATTTCTAAGGCACTGGAATTTGGAATTGGAGATTCGGACAGCACTACAAAGTGGCAAAAGCACATATATAGTGCTCTATGTAGTGACTACGTAGTGCAGTAACATGTTTTGGCGAATGTGTTATCCACTAAGGTTGTTAGGCTACTTTTGTTTTTAACTAATGTTTTAGAAACATGTTAACATTTTTGACTAATTTTACTGAGAATTTTTTGTGTATTTTGGAGTTTAGCTTCTTTTTTAGCAACATGCTAACATTTTTTGCTAATGTGCTATCTTTTGAAGTTTTTATAGGATAATTTAGAGTTTAGCATGTATTTTAGCAACATGCTAACATTTTTGGCTAATTTTACTGAGAATTTTTAGTGTATTTTGGAGTGTAGCTTCTATTTTAGCAACATGCTAACGGTTTTGGCTAATTTTCGTTACAAATTTCGTTTTAGGCAAATTTAGTTTACTAAGAAATTTTTGGCCATATTTTAGTTTAGCTGGTATGTAG
>NC_050516.1:29455654-29461213 GCF_002922805.2 Oryzias melastigma
GAATACATCTTATATTTAAGCAACACATTAAATATTTTTTCAAAAATGTTACCACAAATATTTCAGAAATGTAGTTCACCTTCAGCGCCCTTTCATAGTTAATAGAAATGTCCAGTCTATTAGCAAGATTTTGCAAGTAACTTTTGCTTTATCAGCAAATCCCTTCAGTAAATTAAGTAAATTGCGTCAATGTTTTCAACAAACAGCTTTAGCGACTACTTTCAGCTAAAGCATTCACACTAGCATTATTTCACAGGTAATGCAACTTTTCCAGCTACATTTGCTCTTCCCCCCCACACTGATTTGGTTGGTCCAACTGCTGAGCTTTGGGAACCAAACCCAATTTGGAGCCGTCTTAAGCTTTAAACTAGATCTGATCCCAGCTAACAGATTCAATCAAACTAAATTTTGTGTATTTAAATGAGTGTGAGGCAACCATTCACCGGAAACCATCCCAATGAATGCAGAATAATTAAATAAGGACCCCATAAAAGAGGATTAACCATAAATGATAATTACCAAGCATGGATTAAAAACACAAAGACTGAATCTCTTTGTGAAGTAAGTGATTTTAGTCAGCTTTTTCCATTGCAACCACATTTTACCATCACTGAATCATAGACCTGTGAGGGTTGTAAGGAGTAGAGACCGCTTAGCAAAAGAGGTTCAAGGGGATTGTAATTTTCTCACATTTCTGAGCTTTAAATGTAAGCCCATAATGAAGTCTTTGTTTCCTTTCAGCTAAATGACAATATTTCAGTCAAAACCACTCGGTGTGTAATCTCCATTAATCATGTTACTGTCATTTGTGCTACAGAGGTATTAATCTAGGATGCAGAACAAACAACCTCCTCGAGATGAGACATGCTAAAACACATTTTCTTTGAAATAATGCTCGTGGCGCGGTGACTCAAGCAGTGGAGCATGATAGAAACCCTCCTCAGAGTGTGTACACACTCTATTGTCAGCATAAATTAATCCTCACAAAGGCATTCCTGTCTCTTCCAGCTCAACACAAATTACCCTCCGAAGCCGAGAAAGATGTTTCAAAACAGAGTCTTGACTTTGTGTTTAACAGCTGGATTTACAACCATCCAGGAGGTTTAGCTACGGTGGGGCACAAGTGTCAAGATCTGGTGTAGATCACCCAGTTTCCCAAAGTGGGCTTTGAAGGCTAATCACTACCAGACACACAGAGGCTGAAAAAATGGCCCTTACCATGTGACTCAAATGTTTGTTGAAGACTTTTCTTTTTTTACATCTGCTGTCAAAGAATGTGAAGCTATCTGACAAACACCGTAGTTACACTGAAGATAAATAAAACAAGAACCTTGATGGTCCAAGTGGAAGAATCTGTTGCTGTCAAAACCATAAAAACTGCAAGAACATGATGAATTTTAAGGTTGAAAGTTAAAGTTTTAAAGGTGTGAGCATAGAATGACGAATAGTGAAAGAGAATGAATGTTTGGAAAGTGGTTAGGATTTACTAAATAAATAATTTAGGGAAGATTGGCCTTCAGTACCGCACAGTAGGAAGTCTAAAGAAAGCTTGACGAGTCTTAAAGTTCCACTCTGATCATCTTTTGATCTGTTGTGAAAGCATTCCCAGGGATCTTTTAGCTATAATTATGCTGTTTTTAGCAAAAAAAAAAAAAATCCTGTGTCGGTTTCTGCAACAAAGTTTCTCCAGTATGGAAGCGTTTATGACTTATAATTCAAGATAAAGGTCAATACTGGAAATACTTTTTCCTTTTTACAATGTAACTGCATTACTTGTCTCTTAAATAAAATGAAAAAGCAATCTTCCAAATGGCTTTTCTATTTCTTCAACACCGCTCATTCTGTGACATAATTAAATTATCTCTGGTAAATTTGTTCTAAAATTCCATTACAAAATATCGAATTTGAAAATTAAAATGGATTAACAGAAATGCTTTTTCATTTTCACAATGCATTACTTGTCTCTCAAATAAAATGAAAAAGCAATTCTCCGAACAGCTTTTTCTTTTTCTCCTTCAACACCGCCGTTAGCAGAGAATTACTTTATAATTTTGTTTAAGAAATAAATAAATCAGGTACATTGTGAAAATGAAAGAGCATTTCTGCGCATTTTAATTTTTAAACTTGAAATTTCTAATTTAATTTTGGTACAAATTTACTAAAGAACTTCTTGAAAATGAAATATCAAATGCCATTTTCTTTATCATTTTAATTAAGTAACAGAACGAGCGGTGTTGAAGAAGAAAAAGAAAAAGCCATCCGGAGAATAGCTTTTTCATTTCATTTAAGAGACAAGTTACACTGTGAAAATGAGAAAGCATTTCCAGTAGTGACTTTTATTCTGAATTATGAGTCACAAACGCTTCCATAATCTAGAGTGGTAAAAGTTACTTAGTAATTAATCTCTTAGTTGTGGGTGGAACAGTTGGCACCGAGCAACCCTGCCCCCTTTGTTGGTGCTGAGAGCTCTCTGTTCACACACTCTCCCTCTAGCTTACAGCTCCTCACAACCCAAGCATTTGAAACAAAGACGTACATGGATCTAGTCATCTATGAGTGGATACATCAGAATCTACTGAAGATTTTCTTCCCATTTTTCCCCATCTGCTCCTGATTCAGAATGATTTTAATAAAGAAATATGCAGAAATGCAATTTGGAACTTCTTCAAATATGTCCTACATCATCTAAAAAAAATGCAACATGTTAAAAACCAATCATCGGATTGGGAAATAAAAACCTGAGCTCTATTCACATTTATCTGCAGGGCCTTTCATCTACTCTCAGAAAACCACAAGTACCACGCCGACACACAGTGGTTTCAGATTTTCTCCATGGCTGCCAAAAACAATTTGTTGTTTTTCTTGGGTTTTTGATGTAAGTTTAGTCTCTGCTGGGCCCTCTTCAGTGTCACTCTGCTGTTTGTAGACCAGCGGGTGTCTGGGAAGAGCGTTCTAAAAAAAATCCTCATCCACACGGCCTCTGCTAATGTAGATCAGAGTGGCTTAGATTCCTCTTTTGGTCCAGGAGGTTCTGTTTTAGGCTCTGAGTAATCACCTGCAAAAATGATGATGGAGAAATGAAGAGTTTTGGTGCACAGAATACGATAGATGATCATAATGGAGACTGAAATATGGGGAAAAAAAGCAAAATTCATGAGCAAGATCTCTGAAACTGGAGACGCTTTCTTTCAGCTGTAGTGGTTTAAATGGGAGTGAAGATGATACCATTGATGGCAACTCGAGCCTTTAAATAAATCCAAATTTGGGCGGCCGTGCTTCACGGGTAGAGCGGTCAACCTCCAATTAGAGGTTGACCAGGTTTGATTCCTCCCTTGTTCACCGATGTGTCAAAGTGGGATTCTTCTGCTCCTTTCTGTACGTTTTTCTGCATGTAAAAATTCAATCACACTTTCAGCGATTTTGGTTTCAAAACGTTCAGCTTGTTCTGGACTCCTTGTACTTTCATAAACCGATAGTTTTCGAAATTTCAAGCAAAACATGCCCCTAGGAAATAAATTAGAAATTGCTAAAATCTTTTAAAACTTTTTGAAATTCTTTAAAAAGTTCAGCAACTACATAGTTTTTAGGGTAATTAGGAATTCAGCTTAAATTTAGTAGCTGTTTAGCTGTTTTGGGGTAATTTAGACATTGTTTTACTGTTTTTTAAACTAATTTGGAGCTTAGTTCATATTTTAGCAATATTATGCTAGCTGTTTTGGGCTAATTCAGGCATTTTTACAGTTTTTAGGGTAATATGGAGCTTAGCTAATATTTTAGCATTATTATGCTAGTTTTTGGGCTAATTTGGGCATTTGTACAATTTTTAGGCTAATATGGAGCTTAGCTAACATTTTAGCATTATTATGCTAGCTGTTTTGTCAAAATTATACATTTTTAAGTTCTTTGGGCTAATTTAGAGTTTAGGTAATATTTCAGTGTTATTATGCTAGCTGTTGTGTCAAAATTATACATTTTTAAGTTCTTAAGGCAAATTTAGAGTTTAGTTCATATTTTAGCATTGTTATGCTAGCTGTTTTGGGCTAATCTAGGCATTTTTACTGTTTTTAGGCTAATATGGATATTAGCTAACATTTTAGCATTATTATGCTAGCTGTTTGTCGAAATTATACATTTTTAAGTTCTTTAGGTTAATTTTGAGTTTAGGTCATATTTTAGCATTGTTATGCTAGCTGTTTTGGGCTAATTTAGGCATTTTTACTGTTTTTTGGCTAATATGGAGCTTAGCTAATATTTTAGCTTTGTTCTGTTTGCTGTTTTGTAAAAATCACACTTTTTCAAGTTCTTTAGGCAAACTTGGAGTTTAAGTAATATTTTTTCAAGCTTTCAGCTTTAGAGTTTTCAGCAATCAGTTTCAGCATTTTCAGCTATCAGCTTTGGCATCTTCAGCGGCCACATTCAGCTTACAGCATTCATTCTGGCATTATTGTAAGTATTAGCATATATTACAAATAAACTTTTTTGTTTTTTATCAAATTATTATTTTTTTCTTAAAAACTGAGCAGAAAAACATCTTTATTAAGTTCCATTCTAAGATATGCCATCATACTTCCAGCACATTTTCTCCCCTACAGCTCTCTCCGAGTTGTCCTCTTTTGTACTCCAGAAGAGATTAGAAGGATGCACCTCCCTGATCCTTTCATGCCCCTGTGGGATTAGCCCCCTTTCTTACAAAAAGTGCATCTCTTGAGTGAAATAAAAAAGCGGATTTAAGGGGGGGCAGGCAGCAGCAGAAAACCCCACATACCTGTCCAGGCATCCATGGTATGCCGAATGAATTTCTCATTCTCCTCATGTTCCCTTCTCCTGAGAGCGGAGGTGTGGCTCCACCTTGCTGAAGCTTGCCTGCAGTCAAGCATGCAAGGATGAGCCCCCCATCACTAATTAAAATGACTGGGATGGTCGGGAGAACTTTTGTGATGCTGAAACGGTCGACTGGAAGTTAAACACAAACGTCCTTCCTTTTGAATGAACTGCGTCGTCTTGAAATTGTCTACTTTTTCAGCCCTTAAATCTACTAAAGAAGGAAGATGAGCATTAGCATTAGCTTGATCTATTGTGTGGTCTGAGGCGCAGAAAAGCGTCTAGAGTTTAGAAAACTGCTTGAACACGACTTTGATGGCACATGCTTTGTGTTTACATCACTAAAGTGGACAAAAAGAGCAAAAGTTTGTTTTTGCATTTCACTTTAAAGTACAGATGTGTGAATGTCCTCAGCAAAAACCTGTCTATTTAAGTGTAAAAGGGATAAACAGTAAAAAGATGACTTTTATGTTCTAACTATATATTGTAAACTTAAAATATTAAAATTCAAAAAAGGATTCAGTTTACAGTGTTCTAATGTTTATCTCAGGGGATACTATATTCCATAAGAGCCAATCAGGACACAAGACACAATGCGCTTAAAAAAAAACAACAACAAAAAAAACAAAGTTGTGCTGAAAAAATCCGCAAAACAGCGACTGGTGAACCCTGTTACAGTGAGGTAACACTTTACTTTCTACATGTACATGGTCTATATTAAAGTCCCCCATGAGAATT
>NC_050516.1:29461332-29464548 GCF_002922805.2 Oryzias melastigma
AAATGAAAATATAATATCGATACTTGGTAAGAACCCATCGAGAATCGATCGCAGGACTAAATATCGCGATATATCGCAATATCGATATTTTGGCACACCCCTAATATATATATGTATGTTAATATTACAACTGTATATATCTCATATCTGAGTCTAAACAATCAACGTTTCCAATAAGTTAACAAGATAAAAAAATACAACAAAAAAAAGAAAATGACTATTTCAACAAGTTTAGATAAAGTTCCATAACATTGATCTTTGATCCAATCATCCAAACACCTTCTATAGATAGGAGTTAGTGCAGATTTCCTGCCCACTCCAGTCATAACTTGCATTATTGGAGCGTTTTCTTGTTGAATGCTTAAGGGGAAAAAAAAGCAGAACAAGTATGTATAATCAGCAGCTGTTCTCAAAGCCATTAGAACTTCATCCACACAAGAGGAGACTCATTTGCGCAGCAGCTGAGAGCCAAAACCGCCAGATTTATGTGTGTTAGTGAATAAAAAAAATGCCACTATCAAACGGACCGGTGGATCCGAATCCACAGCTGCCTTTTGGTCACACGGATTCAGTGACTCCAAATGTGAATATTGGATTTCTGGACTCATTCTGTCTTTTTGGAGAGGTCACAGTGGATACATCAGAGGCAGATATAACAGAGGGTTGTCTGACTAACTTCTCATGGTATTCGTCTGAGTTCAGTCCTCCACATCGAGCTTCTCAACGCCCACTAGGGTGAGGATGACTGACTCCAGACACGTCATTGGCTGCTCACCTGCACATGTGGAGAAGATATAACTGGGGGCAGATTACGTCTTATCTGTGAGCGACCGGGAGCTTTCTGCGCCTTCATGCACGTCTGATACACTGTGCGTTTGTTTTCATGAAAATTAGAGGTTCTCAAATCAGAAACATGCGACTCCGTGTGCAGGAATTGAAAGCAGGGGGACACTGATTTAAGCAGTGAGCTGACTTCCTGAGTGGAAATGAGAGCTTATTAAAAAAATCTGATGTCTCACATGACAGAAAAGAAAAATCAAAACACATGAAAGAAGAACGTGTTTGGTTTAACCGTTTAATGCCTTTGGCTCTAAAATGACCAAAATGAAGCATCTCCTTAAAAGCTTAATTTTTCTCATAAATTCAGATGTTAAGGGGTCAAACTTGGCTTCCTTGTTCTTCGTCTCTGGACTCTTTAATTAAATTTATGTCATTTAGCCACTAAGCTGAAAAAAGTTTTTGGAAACTACAAATGTTCATTCATTCTGCTACCTTTGTATCCTTAAAACGAGCATAAATAAAATACCAAAGGCTGCCAGGTTTCTTGGTTGTACCCTTAAATATTTATCACACATCAATAAAAAAAGGCTTCGGTGGGTCTGAGGCCTGACCACTGCCCTTCCTCCGCGCACACGCTGCCACAGACAGCTGCCGCGGAAAGCTTTGCAGAGCTGTAGGTGAAAGGTTAAAGGACGTGAAAGGTCTGAGGTGAAAGCTCATCGCGGTCTCACCGCACCGCGGAGAGCTGGGTGGTCAGCGGCAAAACAAGGCGCTAAAACAAGGCTGAGTTTGAGTAGAAAAGCAGAAGGAAACAATGTAAGACTACAAGAATAATAGCTAACTTTATTCATTGTTTTAGGACAGAATATGTTTCGCTACTGCAACATACTTATTTAGCTTCATGAAACAGGAGGAATCTAGTATATTAGCGGATCATATGTACAATTATTCAACTAACAATTAGGGCTGCGTTGATACAATTGATTAATTGATTTAAGCTTAACAGATCAATTCATAAAAATATAAATCGATTTAGCACATATAGCTAAAGTCTGCTAGCTTGATGCGAACGTTTAATGGAATTTCGCATTGGATGGCTAATGCTAACACTCGGTCGACCTAAACAAATGAACATCTTTATTTACTTCCAGGCATGAATTTTACAAACTCTTTTGAGGAATTATTTTTAAATTAACAATTTGTGTTCTAAAACATCGTTTTTTGCTCATACTTTCTTCTTCTTCTTCTGGAATAAGAAGTAATCCTATAGCATGATCGCCACCTAGTGGCCAAACTGAACATCCCTTCAGGTGAAGCAGAACAACGTTTACCATTTACAATCTCATTATTTCACTAATACATTTTACAGTATGTGAACTGTATCTGATTAATATAAATACACTCAAAACATATATAGATTATAGATGTATTTATAAACAAATGTGTATAAATTTGTAAACTCAAAATTGAATTGAATAGAAGAATGGAAAGAAAAAAATCGGAATCAAATCGACTAATTTCTGGAAATTATTTTCGATAAACTGCCCAAATAGCTATAGCATAAAGAACATGCTAACAAGTCAACTAAGCTCTTTATATCACTTTAAATCACTAAATCTGTTGAATTTTTCGCATTGGAGCAACTTTACTCAGCATAAAACCTTCACACCGCGCATGGCCGCTTCCATTTGGCACCTTTGCTAACCTATGGTGTGAGTTCATACCACACGTGAAGAACACGTGAAGAACACGTGAAGAACACGTGAAGAACACGTGAAGAACACGTGAAGAACACGTGAAGAACACGTGAAGAAAAGCGATTCTCTAGGAGAGACTCTAAAGCCCAGAAGTTGACATTTAAATGTAAGTAATGACTTTTTGCTTTACCATCACCTTTTTAAAGTTATAAAACCGCTTTTATGTATACACAAGTGCTGGAAGCTCCGCGCTAAGCTAGCTGACCGGCAACTTTTGATGACATCATCAGGTTCAGGTGACGTTGAATTCCATAAGTCTCTGCTAAATGTAGGGAGAAGGGGAGAATTCGGATTGGGCCTAAGTCACACCCTTAACCAGACTATTTATTGAAGGTTTCCGTCATTTATGATCCTTAATAGCCTGAATCTATTATTTATTTATATTAACTCCTGAACCGGATATTGATAATTCGTGTAGAGAAAACGGTATGGTCGAGTCGGGGAGGGATTATATAAGTTCGCTTCCTCCTACTCCCTTTCAAGTGATCAACTTGTGATTTATTAAGTGATATGTTATTTATTATGACCTGATTGCTTGAAATAAACCATTTCATTCATTCATTCATTAAAAAAACACACACAACTTAAACTCCAGAAAATATGGCAGCTCTCTAAAGAATTGTACGTTAAATTTCCAGGAACCAGCCCCAATTTTTGCTGGGAATTGTGAGAATTTTTC
>NC_050516.1:29465132-29487013 GCF_002922805.2 Oryzias melastigma
TGATACAATCAATTACTTGATCTAAGCTTAACAGATCAATAGAGTCATAAAAATATAAAATGATTTAGCACATAAAGCTAGAGTCTGCTAGCTTGATGCTAACGATTAATGGAATTTCCCATTGGATGGCTAATGCTAAATGAACATCTGTATTTACTCTCAGGCATGAATTTTACAAATTCTTTTAAGGAAATATTTTTAATTCAACTATTTGAGGTCTAAAACATAGTTTTTTGCTCATACTTTCTTCTTCTTCTGGAATAAGAAGTAATCCTATAGCGCGATCGCCACCTAGTGGCCAAACTGAACATCCCTCCAGGAGTAACGTTTACTATTTACAATCTCATTATTTCACTAATACATTTTACGGTATGTGAACTGTATCAGATCAATATAAATATACTCAAAACATATATGGATTATAGATGTATTTATAAACAAATGTGTATAAATTTGTAAACTCAAAATTGAATTGAATACAAGAATGGAAAAAAAAAATCTGAATCAAATCAAATTTTTTCTGGAAATTATTTTTGATAACCAGCCCAAATAGCTATAGCATAAAGAACATGCTAACAAGTCAACTAAGATCTTTATATCACTTTAAATCACTAAATCCATTGAATATTTCACATTGGAGCAACTTCACAGAGCATAACACCTGGTTCACACCACGCACGTGCCGCTTCCATTTGGCACCTTTGCTAACCTATGGTGTAAGTTCATACCACACGTGAAGAACACGTGAAGAACACGTGAAGAAAACCGATTCTCTAGGAGAGACTCTGAAGCCCAGAAGTTGACATTTAAATATAAGTAATGACTTTCTTGCTTTACCATCACCTTTTTAAAGTTATAAAACCGCTTTTATGTATACACAAGTGCTGGAAGCTCCACGCTAAGCTAGCTGACCGGCAACTATTGATGACATCATTAGGTTGAGGTGACGTTGAATTCCATAAGTCTCTCTGGTACATATAAGGGTAGGGAGAAGGATTCAGATTGGGTCTAAGTCACACCCTTAACCAAACTATTTATTGGAGGTTTCCATCATTAATGATCCTTAATAGCCTGAATCTATTATTTATTTATGTTAAGTCCTGAACCGGATATTGATAATTCGTGTAGAGAAAACGGTATGGTCGAGTCGGGGTGGGATTATATAAGTTCACTTCCTCCTACTCCCTTTCAAGTGATCTACTTGTGATTTATTAAGTGATATGCTATATATTATGACCTGATTGCTTGAAATAAACCATTTCATTCATTCCTTCATTAAAAAAAAAACACACAACTTAAACTCCAGAAAATATGGCAGCTCTCTAAAGAATTGTACGTTAAATTTCCAGGAACTAGCCCCAATTTTTGCTGGGAATTGTGAGAATTTTTCGTCACGCCGCGCTGCAACACTTCAGAGACCTTCCTTTCAGGAGAGCGGTCTTCAGGTATGCGTCTCTCTTCCTGTACAGCACCAATCTCTAGATCTTGAGAAACATGAAATTCACTCGTCTGCTTGTTTTTGTTACGGTTTTATCCCGAGGTGCTGTCTGGGCCTGCGGTTCGCTGACGAAGGCACCAATGTTTGTGCGTGCGGTTAAAGGTGGGCTGCCGGTCACGCTGATGCAGCGAGAAGCCGTAATGATGATGAAGCTTGTGTTTGTTGTTGCAGCGGGGCTGTCGCTTGCAGCCAGGCGGCGGCGGCGTCAGCAGTGACAATGGCGTTCAGGGGGATTACGGAGAGAGCTGAATTATGAGGCCAGGCAGGAGTGAATGAGTGAAAAATCCTCCTCTCCCGAGATGACCTCCGACCCCACGTTTAGAACAAATACTCTCGCTCTCCGTCAGCTGCGCCAACACAGAGACAGATGTAGAATGTTTTCTCACAAGAATCCCCTCAATCCTATTTATAGAGCGCTCCTGGTTCTTGATTTGATTAGAAGAACTGGAATCTGGTGTAAGCCAACACGGTGATAGATCCGTTTTCTTAGGTCTGAATAAAGCCTCATTTTCAAAACTTCTTTTTTTGTGTTTCTTTGTGCTTCAAGGTCACGTCTAGTGTGTCGTAGCTGCAGGGCAATAAGAGGGGGGTAATTAGAAGGCAAATATAGAGAGACCATTAGTAGCAAGTGTTGACTCGGGGTCTACTGGGGACGCCAGCCACCTCTAGCCTCTCTGGGTGTTCCACTCCCCTAGCGTGCACAGACGATCTATTCTATTCCCTGCGGTCATTTTTCACCCACAGCAGCAAACGCAGTGGTAAAGGAGTGAGAATGGAGGGAGGAGTCCCGAGGGTGGAGGGGCCTGACAGCGAACCTAAGAACTTCCATTTATCAAAGCAGGCAGCTGAGAA
This sequence comes from Oryzias melastigma, assembly GCF_002922805.2. NCBI lineage: Eukaryota > Metazoa > Chordata > Actinopteri > Beloniformes > Adrianichthyidae > Oryzias > Oryzias melastigma. Next base: position 29,467,483 of record NC_050516.1, read on the forward strand.
AGTCGTGGAAAGTCTGAGTCAAACTCCGAAAAGAATTCTGCTGTGCTGTCAGCTCACAGAGGAAGATCTCTGAGCTGGAGAGGGAGCGAATCGACGAGGAAGATAAAGACGCAGAGACCCAAAACAGGGTTTTCTGATGCATCCGCTTGCAGACAAATAGATCCGTGTACGTCTTTGTTTTCCTCGTATGACATCATAACTGTACTGCTGGATAGGCTGGGGGTGTGAGGGGCTGTAAGCTAGAGGGACAGTGTGTAAACCGGTGGGTGATGGGAATGGGGGCGGTACTGCCTGCAACTCAGAGGCAAATTTCTATGAAACTGACCTGTTAATATGTATTAACCTGAATTAATTACAGAAGCAGTTCTTCACTTTAACTCGGCGGTTCAGGCTTCCATGTCGTGCGTTAGAACATTTCGTGGGTTATAATTATCCCACTTTTACGATGGTCGCTTACAAAATAAATAAATATTCAATCAGTTTTTATTCTTGGTATTTTTGTAGTTTAGATCACTTTTTCACAAAAAGCGGATTATTTTATCCATAGTCCGGTGCCATATTGTAAAAATAAATGTTACCTGGTAAAACATGGTGATTAATGGTAATTAATCACAACACAAAAGTGCGATTAATCCAATTTTTTTTTGCAACTGATTGAAAGCAGTAATTTAAAATGTTAAATGTTAAATACATTTTCTAAATGTAGAGTTTCGTGTGTGATTTCATATTTTTATTCAGGGTTAATAAGTGGTTGGCAAATACTGAGACAAAGAATAAAGTTGCGATTAATCGCGATTAATTTTTGCGATTAATTAGTTATTTTTTTAATCGATTTCCAGCCCTAATCTTATGTCCATTTTAAAGTTTTACTAGGTAGAGCCTCTAATATAAGCCCATTTGATTTTTTTTTTATACCCGTTTTTTTTTTTGCAATATGTTGTATACGTACAAATAAACTACAAAAAAAAAAGATAATCAGAGTTTTACTTTAATCTTTGGGTAAAAGAGGAGGTTCTTAAGTATGAGTTTTTTGTTGAAAAATCCCAAAGTGAAGTTCCATAGAGTTGAGTTTACCTCCAAAGGTGAGGTTTTAAAAAGTCTTGAGCAATTGAGGCTCTATAAAAACTACAGTTCGTATATTTACCAGTTCTTTCGGCTTAATCTCCTCTAAGTTGACGTTCAAGTGACCAAAATCCTCAGCACGCCGACGACACTCGTCTCTCAGGAGTAATTTAGGAAGTGGTGTGAGATTTTTCAAAGGCCTCATTGGAGAAAGAGGGGTCAGAAGGGTCAGGGGGTCACAGGAGTTCTCTGCTCTTCAACCTCTCCTCTCTGACAGGCAGTCAGACGGACTCTGGTTTCTTATGCATTACCTGCTATGAACCGTTGAAAAACTCAAACAGATCCACATTGTGGTCGGAGTCACTCGGAAAACTGCCAGCTGGAATCCTAACTGGATCCTTTCTGTTTGCAGATTTTCTAAAGTTGTATTGTTGCCCCCAACAAAGACTAGAATCATGGAGGTTCATCGTTGATGTTATATAGATTATGGGGAATGAGTCCAGACGTTGTCTCTTTTGTTGAACGGGAACGAATTGGCAACCTGTCCGGGGTGTAGTCTGCTTCCCACCGGAGGATATCAGATCTCCAACCTTTCCAGAGCCGTGAACCATGAAGGAGCTTTAGAAAAGTGACTCATGGCTATAAATACATCTTCTGGGTCCTTTATCGTAGATGTTGAGACTCGTGTCCCGTTTGACGTCAGTGTTGCTCTTTTTAATTGTTGGATTCCTGACAAACTTCATATTTTATTTCCCCCATTCAGAAAAAAAATGTTTTCACTGCAGCCAAAAAAAGAAAAAAAAACCTCTTTCAAAGACTGTTTTTCTTGGATTCTGCTGTCGACTGTGTGTTGATAGTGGGGGTAAATTTAAGTACGGATCCCAAGCGGATAACAGGCCATAATTCTCCTGCTTCTTTCCGTACGTTTTTTGGCACATAAAAGCTCAAACTTTTCATTGATTTCAGCAATGTTGGATCAAAATGTTCATCTTATTCAGAACATTGCAGGTTGCATTTTTGGTATTCATAAAGTTTATAGTTTTTTAAATATTGAGCAAAATATGCTCAATAGGAAACGAACGAAGAAGTCTTCAAATTTCAAAATTTTAAGCATATTAGCAACAAGACTTTAATTATGTTCATGGGCTACATTTTGAATTTTTGTTGTATTTTTTCAAAAAATTTAGAGTTTAGCTAATATTTTAGCAACATGCTAACATTTTGTGGTAATATGTTATCTTCTGAGGTTTTTATAGGTTGATTTTAGAATTTAGCTAATATTTTAGCAACATGCTAACGTTTTTGGCTAACCTGTTGTCTACCAAGCTTTAGGCTAATTTGGAGTTTGGCTTTTATTTTAGCAACATGCTAACATTTTTGGCTAATTGATTACTGAGGTTTTCATAGGTTAATTTAGAGTTTAGCTTCTATTTTAGCAACAGGCTAAGATTTTTGGCTAATTTGTTATCTTCTGAGGTTTTAACAGGCTGATTTTAGAGTTTAGCTTCTATTTTAGCAACATGCTAACGTTTTTGGCTAATCTGTTGTCTACCAAGGTTTTAATAGGCTAATTTAGAGTTTAGGATCTATTTTAGCAACTTTCTAACGTTTTTGACTATTTTTTTATCCGTTGAGGTTTTATTAGGCTAATTTAGAGTTTAGCTAATATTTTAGCAACAGACAAACGTTTTTGACTAATTTAGTTTATTGAGAAATCTTGGGCTATTTTTTAGTTTAGCTAGTATTTAAGCAACGAGCTAGCTTTCTTTGGCTAATTAGGCATCTACAACTACTTTTTGCAAAAAGCATCCCCACTAGCATTATCACAGTTAATGCAACTTTTCTAGTTTAAAGGTTCAAGATGTCACCAAAAGTCTCTTAAAAACAAACTCAAATTTCTTCCTTTTACACCAACTTTTAGCTTAGATCATTTCCTAAATGTTGGCCAGATATACTAAATGATTTCTCCCATGCTGCATAAAAACTGAATCATCCACTGGTTAGCTGTAAAATACTTTGTTGACTTTATTCTTCCATTTTCCCTCCATGTTTCGTCATGCAGATGGAGCTTTTCATGCAGCAAAGAGGTGCTATCTTGCACACGGCTTCATAAGAAATAAAGCGTGCACATCCATCTGAAAGCATAACCCTGTTGATATGATTTTCACTTATCACAATTTTTCCTTTGACACCTTTCCTTTTGGCTTGTCTGATCCTGTCAGGATCCACCAGCCTCTGTCTGCATACCAGTCCGCTGAGATAACAAATGGTGTTTTCTGTTTATTGCTCCACTCCTTTCTTTGGCACCAAGCATGCTGCAGGTGGAGAGGGAAGGGAGATGTGGGAACCCCGTGTGGTGATGATATATTTTTGCTTTAACTATCAGGGTTCGTTTTTTTCTCATAAGCAGGTCATTCTGTTGCTTGAGTTAAGGGGTTTGACGACTTCCATGTGTAATGAGGTAATGCACTCTTCCTAATGTGCACGTAGGAAAACTTCACTTTAAAAACTAAATTTTGGTCGTAAAATCCATAAAAAAGAATTAACTAATTAATCACAAACAGGAAAGAAATTAATCGCAATTAATCGCTTTTCCCAACCACTAATAATCTGCAAATAATCACAATATGAAATCACACACAAAACTCTACATTTAGAACGTTTATTTTTGATTAATGCTGTCATGAATGGATTAAAAAAATTAACTGATTAATCACAAACAGGATAGAAATTAATCGCGATTAATCGCAATTCTTTTTACAATATTTGCTGATCACTTATTATCTGCAAAAAAAAATCCCAATATGAAGTCACACACAAAACTGTACATTTAGAACATTTATTTTTGATAAGTGCTTTCACTTTTTCTCTGCGAGGAGAATTAATTTGTTAATGAATAGTAAACGTGTTATTTCTTTTTGATTAATGGCATGTGTTAACACGTTAGCCCTAAAAGAAATGCAAAAAAGGGATGATGTTGACATGTTTTTATGTAAACATTCACACAAAGTAATGATGGTTTTTTACTTTTTTGAATATTTTTGATGAATTAATTTGTCTTATTTGTATTGGTTTTCATAAAGACAATATATATATACACTGCATATACATATATATATACTGTGTATATATATATATATATATATATATATAAATATGCATATATAAATATATTCATATATATATACTGTATAAATATATATATGTATATATACACATACACTGTATATATATATAAATATATATAAATATGCATATATAAATATATTCATATATATATATATATACACTGTATATACATATATATATACTGTATATATATATATGTATATATACACATACACTGTATATATATATATGTATATATTATTTTTATTTAGATCAACTAACCAGGCTTAGGGTGCTATTAGACAAATTTTAAAAACAATAATGAGGACAAATGTGCATGAAATGAATGTTGCATCCAGAGTACAGTCTTGATGACCCGACCTTAGCATCTTTAATGGCAGCCACAGTCTATAATGAGATTTTTGGGTCCAGACACACTAAATTGGGCTCCAAGTTGAGCTCCAAGCTCGCTGACATCCGTGACATCGTCACACAAAACACCTTTAAGGGTGTGTGCCAAAAGCCCATCTGCTTCTGCTCGCTCAACATCATCCCGCGCCCCCCGCCGCTGCGTGCAACCACTTAACCTCGTGTCAATTTTAAACAATGAGAGGGGTCGCCCAGGCCAGGTATGTGTCAGTACAGATTCAATGTCAACCTCTGGGAGCTAATACCACATGACAGGCCAGGGACAACCAGAAAATACTCGGCAATCTTGCGGTTTGTAGTTGTGCCATGTGCTGAGGTCAAGGGATTAGGCGCTGAAGTTTAAGGACTTGTTCCGCACACAGCAGGGAATGTGATCATCACCACAAACAATGCAGTACAAAAAAAGGAGAGTCTTAAACCGACTTGATGTTTTAATTGTTAAATGTTCTCTAATGCCACAAATACTCTTATTTGTTTTTAAAGTAGCTACCAAAATGTTATTAAAATATATTTTTAGTTCAGTCACTGTGTTTTCCTGACTCTAAAAATGTCACATTTTAATATTGTACGCAGCAGTGGTACGAAAATGAGCCAAAGTTCCTCTCTGGTTTCTGCCAACATCTTGGAGAGAATCTTCATTAGTAAACATTCCTCCAGTAATCCAGTCAATCAGTGGAGAAACTGGACGCCAGCCATCCAAAAATGACAGTGAATATATTATTCCAAGAAAAACTCCGCCTTTCAGTCCTTAGACTCCTAAAATAAACAAAGTAACTGTAGAACAGTTCTAATTCAGTGAAATAAGTTTAATATGTGTTTTATTGTGTCTTAATCTGAACTTCTGCTTGAAAATTTCACTGGAATAAATGATACTTATCGCAAAATATGGCAGAAATTGCGATAAATGGTTACCTCAAGTTCCACTTCAACTATTTTTTGTGAAATCCTTTCCAGTAGTCTTTTAATTATGATTAAACATTTTTAAAGACGTATTTTATGCCCAGCGGCAGTAGATCCTTAGATATGCAATTCTGGATTATGGGTGGGACTGTTGGCTCAGAGAAACCCCGCCTCCTCCCCCTCCACTGTCTGCGCACTCACGTGCAACCTTATAGCCCCAAACTAGCATCGCAAAGATAATGGCAAGCAATATTGGATCAATCCAGCCAAACAGTTTTGAGCCAGAGCCCAGCTTGGGCCATGAAAATAAATGTGCGGAAGGGAGCAGAGCAGCGGAGTGGTAAGAGAGACTTTGGTACGCCCAGTAAGTAGCATTAGCATTAGCCCCAGGTTTTTCTAGCATCCGGTTTTCTGATCCAATACGATCTGACAAGGGAATACTCAGAAATGCAGTTGTAATAGTAAAACAGGTCCTCTATTATGAGAAAAATGCTACAAGAGCATGTTAAAAACACACACACAAAAAAGACTATTTTCATTGTAGTGGGTCTTTTTTAGCTCTGTTTAGCTAAAATTTTAGCAAGATGCTAAAATATTGGGAAAAAAATTACATTTTTCAAGTTTTCTTTAGGCTAATTTGGAGTTTAGCTAATATTTTGCCCTTATACTAGATGTTTTGGCAAAATTAGAACTTTTTCCCATTTTTAATGATAATTTAAAGTTTAGCTAATATTTTAGCATTATGCTTGCTGTTCTGGCAAAATAAGACATTTTTTAAGGATAATTTAGAGCTTAGCTAATATTTTAGCATTATGCTAGCTGTTTTGGGTAATTTAGATATTTTTTTAGAGATTTTTTTCCATTTTCTTAGATTTATTTATGGTTTAGCTAATATTTACAATATGCTAGCTGTTTTGGAAAATTAGACACTTTTTCCCATTTTTAAGGATAATGTAAAGTTTAGCTAACATTTTAGCATTATGCTAGCTGTTTTGGGTAATTTAGACATTTTTCCAGTTTTTTAAGTTAATTTGGAATTTTGCTAAAATTTTCAGAAAGAGGCTAAAATAATGGCAAAATTTGTCCTTTTTCCATTTTTATGCTAATTTGGAGTTTAGCTAATATTTTAGCATTATGCTAGCTGTCTTGGGTAATTTAGACATTGTTTCTATTTTTTTTAGGCTAATTTAGAATTTAGCTAATATTTTAGCATTGTGTTTGCTTTTATGGCAAAAATAGACTTTTTTGTTACTATAGGCTAATTTGGAGTTTAGCTAATGTTTTAACAATAACCTAGGTATTTTGGCAAAATTCGAGATTTTTTCCATTTTTCTAGACTTATTTAGGGTTTAGCTAATATTTTACAATATGCTAGCTGTTTTAACAGAAGTAGACCCCTTTTCCAATTTTAAAGGATAATTTAAAGTTTAGCTAATATTTTACAATATGCTAGCTGTTTTAGCAGAAGTAGACCCCTTTTCCAATTTTTAAGGATAATTTAAAGTTTAGCTAATATTTTACAATATGCTAGCTGTTTTGACAACATTTTTCCAGCCTTTTTGGGCGGGGGCTGATTCGGCATTTAGCTAGTATTTTAGCAAGCTTTAGGCTTCAGCATTTTCAACTATCAGCTGCAGCTTTTTTTACTAGCTATCAGTTTCAATATCTTGATCTTCAGCAGCCACATTCAGCTTACAATTATCGCAGGTAATGCCATATATTAATTTTTTTGTTTTCCTTTTTGTTGATGTTTTCAAAGTCATATCGTAATATTGATCACAAATATTGCACATCGCAAGTTTTCCACATTGTACAGCAGAATATCTGACCTTCCTTCTTCCTTGCCCAGTTTGACAACCTCCAACTGTTAGTGTTTTGCCAAATGAGTGTCAAAGGGGTTAGTACATCCACCATAAAATGCATGCCCAAACAGGACACTTCAGTGAATCTCATTAGGAAAATCTGTGGAGGAAAAAAATGCGAGTAAAGACGAAATTAGCTGACTGAGTGAAAACTGTAAGTGAAAAAGAATTGGCATCTGCTGATGAAGACTGTGAACCGGGAGCCTTAATTTTTCCGTAAAGTCTGTAAGACGAACATGACTGCATTGGGAATTGTGGAAGTTGTGGTAAAGAGACAGGAAGTCAAAGTGGGGGGGGGTTGACAGTGGAAATGCTACTGATCATTGTTCTGGAACTCGTCTTACTAATTTAACCCTTAAGCACAAAATCTTTAGCATACTGTAACTTTTTAACCATTGACACGATCAAATCGAATGTTTTGGCAAAACTAGACATTTTTTAAGGATAATTAATAATTAGCTAATATTTTAGCATTATGCTAGCTGTTTTGGGTAATTTAGATATTTTCCTAGTTTTTTAAGTTAATTTGGAATTTAGCAAAAATTTTAGAAATAGGCTAAAATAATGGCAAATTTGTCATTTTTCCAGTTTTTTTAGGCTAATTTGGAGTTTAGCTAATATTTTAGCATTGTGTTTGCTTTTATGGCAAAAATAGACTTTTTGTTACTATAGGCTAATTTGGAGTTTAGCTAAAGCCTTATACTAGATGTTTTGCAAAATAAGACATTTTTAAGGATAATTTAGAGCTTAGCTAATATTTTAGCATTATGCTAGCTGTTGATATTTTTGTAGTTTTTTAAGTTAATTTGGAATTTAGCTAATTTTAGAAAGAGGCTAAAATAATGGCAAATTTGTCATTTTCCCAGTTTTTTAGGCTAATTTGGAGTTTAGCTAATATTTTAGCATTATGCTAGCTGTCTTGGAAAATTTAGACATTGTTTCTAGTTTTCTGGGGGGGCTAATTTAGAGTTTAGCTAATATTTTAGCATTGTGTTTGCTTTTATGGCAAAAATAGACTTTTTTGTTACTATAGGCTACGATCAACGTCATTCCAGTAGATTCCGAAGGAGAAAAGCGGAGCCGCTTTTCTCCTTCGGAATCTACTGGAATGACGTTGATCGTGCGAACGGTTGAAAAGTTACAGTAAATCAAAGAACAAAAACACTATAGCTCACATTCACTCACCAACACAGCAATATAAACCTCTATATGAGTGGATATTCTTAAAAAATAACACCTAGCATGCGAAAGAAAGTGTCATTCAAGATGGCAGCCACACATTTGACCTCCTTGTTTAAGGTGGGCCTCACTTTCTGATCCCACCGTGCAATTAAAGCAAAAGCAACCCCAAGGTCAGACCGGCAAACCTCTCGATTCCAAAAAAACCCTTCTTTTGAAACTTTTTAAACTGACCGGAGCACTCATTCTTATCTTTGGAAACATCAGCCTCTGTTAATTTGGCTTCTTTGGTGTTTGACAGGCAGCTGGGACATCCTACTTTGTGACCTTGTGGCCTTTCTGTCACCCTTGACTATAAAGGTCAAAGGGCAGACGATGTGTGTCTACAGGCTGAGAGGAGAACATGCGTGATTGGCAGCACTTCAGGTCAGATTCATATTAATATGGTTCTTGCATACATACTGAAAACTAAGCTGTTATAACTACAATTATTTAGACGTTATTTATAAAAGTGTATCAAAAAAGTTTGAGTATATTTTGCAAAATCTGGTAACTTTACATTTAAGAAACAATTTGAATTTAAACACAAACCGGACATTGACAGACTAATTTTTTTTTAGATCCACGTTCCAATAGTAAGGCTGTAATGATTATCTAAATATTTGGATAAACGCGATCTGTTCCCGAAAATTCAATATTTGCAATGTCTGGCGAATTTTTATAAATCTAGTATAGTAAAAATACACTTTAGAGCATGTGATTATCACTCTAAAATTCAGATTTAGGTGCGGATTTTAGAGACACAATTTCTAACGAAAAGTAAATAGAACTCAGAACGATACTGAGTGTTTTTAGCAATAATTCTTTTTTTTTTTTAAGTGACTGTTTCAGTTTAATAAGCTCTAAAAGAAAAAAAGTTTTAAATACATAAAAATGAAAAATAATCAGATTAGAATTTTAAAAATGTAATAAAAATGATTAATTTATGAATATTACAAAAATCTTGTAAAACAAGATGAAAAAAGTTAGTTTATAAAACATGTTTGTTGGAAAGAAATGTAGTTTGTTTTGTAGTTATGAAATCATTTGTATGTAGGTGATGCTAAGTCTTTATTTACTGTTTTCTATTGTCAGAATAGAAAAACTAGAAAACATTTTCAGGATTCGTTATAAATTTTTAAAAAAGCAACAGAGAGATTTATGTTTAGTTAACAGAAAAACTTGTGTGACATTATTTGAAGTGATAAATATCATGTCTTTCTTTCAAAATATATGTTTTATTTTTATTTCATCTGATTTCCTGTTCACGATAAAGCTATATTTGATGGTGATTAAATACATATTGTTATAATTCTCATTTGTGCAGTAGAAATACACACTTTTGTTGTTAAAGTTGCACCATTCAAACATATTTAGATTCCATAGAAATAATTGATTTATGAATCGTTGATCTCCACCTAACGATCTCTAAATATGTACTCATGATGGTGCAACAAATATTTTTTAATTTTAACCTTTGTTTTATTAGGGAGTGCTTCTAATTGACGATGTAAGTCGGCCGACACTCAGAAGCAGCATTTTCAACACATTTTACCGTCGACCAGAGCTGACCTGCATACAGCAGCAGCACAGTTTTTTCCGGTATGTTGGCTTTGGCATTTGGCAGGAAAGTTCAGTCTATGCAGGTATACAGATAAGGAATGTTGATTCTACCGTTTTTAGCAGTTCACCTGTTATGTTGTTGCACATTTTTATCTCGACCATCTCGTTACTTAACCGCTGAATTTTGCAGCTACTATGCCAAAGGTTTGGGCGGAAAGGGGATATTTTCACTGCGGTTGGGATCTACTGAATTTTTTGGGCTAATTTGGAGTTTAGATCATATTTAAGTAACACTATATATTTTTGCAAATATGGCATGCATCAGGGATTTTTAAGCATTTTTTTTTATTTAATTCAACTCCAGCGCTCTTTCATAGTTCTTTTACAAAATTTCCAGTATTTTAGCAAATTTAACATTTTGCAAACAGCGTCACCATTTTCAGCAGAAAGCTTCAGCATTTTCAGCAACTACTTTCAGCAAAAAGGATTCACACTAGCATTATCGCAGGCAATGCAACTCTTCTAGTTTTAATTTGCATCGCTCATCCTGCCCCTCTCCCATCTTCACTGTCTGTTAACAGATCTGAACATCCAATATTTCCACTAGAAATGGACGTTTTTTTTGTAGTTAATCTTTTTTATGTAACTTTTATAGCAGCGTGGCTATGATGGTCTCAAGAGCTTAGAAATTGTTCCCATCTGTGGCGTAGTCTTAGGAGGATAGACGTAAGTAAACCTTTTATTTTGGGGGTTTTTGCTGAGTCTTTACTTTTGATTTTTCTGTATCTTTAATTTTTAATGATGATTTATCAGTCAATAAAGAAAAAACATATATATGTACCTCGAGAAACAAGAATGACTTCTAGAAATCATAAAAACATAAAAACAATCTTTTTTTATTTCCCAAAGGACAACCAATGGCATCTATTCTGTTTTTCCATTCAGTCTCACATGATTTCCTTTAGTTCGGGCATTCTAGAACAGAAAACTCCAGCATTCAGAAACTCTATACTGTACAATCTGTTTGGTGTGCATTGTATAAGAAGTACAATGCTGTTGGATTACCAAATTACACCTAATAATCCCCTAAATTACAGCCTGACATTTATGTACTGGTTACTCTGAGTTCTGTGACGCCAAAGTTAAGTCTAACCTGAAGCAGTTGTGTAAAAGGATAGATCTTCATTTTGAATAAAATTGGAAAAATTTGCAAAAGATGTTTGTAAATGTGCAGTTGAACATTGCTGAGTTCAAATACATTAGATATCCATTCATTTTCTGTTCTCACATACTTGAATACCATCATAGGGATTGTTGGACACGGACAATTAAAAGCAAATAAAACACTAAAATAATCATTATACAGAAATATCCAAGAATTGATCATTTAAATGTAAAGAAAAATCATTATAATTAAAGTAGCAGTCCTGATGTTAAGCTAATATTATAGCTACAAGCTAGCTGTGGCTTTTTTTTTTAGGCTTTTTTGAAGTTTTGCTCTTTATTAAGCTACATGCTAGCTATTTTGGCTAACTGAATTTTTTTTTTTTTTTACATTTTTTAAGCTAGTTTGGCATTTAACTAATATTTTAGCTGGCTATCAGCTTCAACGTTTTTAGCTTTTAGCTTCAGGGTTTTCAGCCATCAGCTTCAATGTTTTTAGCTATGAATTTCAGCATTTTCAGCTATTAGCACTAGCATCTTCAGATGCCAAATTCAGTTTACAGTATTCACACTAGAATGATCACAGTTAATACCATATATGTAGTTTTTAGTTAGTTTAAAGCTAATTGTGTGTGTTTTACATCCAGTTAACACATGACCTAATTAGTTGACTAATTGGAAAAAATAGTCTGTGATTAGTCGACTATTAAGCTAACTATTTGTGGCAGCACTAATACGCTGCCGTTTTTTAAATTAATTTTTTGGTGGTAAACTCAAACTCAATTGCTTACAAAACAGCATTCATCCTTTCAGTTCAAAGTTGCAGCTAACAGTTTAGATTTGTAAGTCAAACCAGTGAAATTGAACTCATATTGTGATGCGGTTATTTGAGTCTAATTAATGACGCACAGATGCTTTTTGTGATCCGGCCACAGTATGGAAAAAAGTAAATTTCACACAATCTGCCAATCCTGTTTACTAATGACACTGGGATAATCTAAGCCAGAGACTAGTGAATTCTAAGCATCTTATAGTTTCTTAAGGCGATTACACCGGAACAAAGCTTTAGCTGGATTGGAGATCTTCCCAGTGTCATTTTGTGTTCCGTCTCTGTGAATCTCTCCTGAATCGACCACATTAAAAGTCGATCCATCAGGAAAAAAAAAAAAAAAACGTGTCAGGAAGTACTTCCTTTTTTTGAAGCTCTTTAAAAGGCTGTATGGGGTCGTCCATCTAAATATAATGCAGTGAAACACAAAGTCTGGACAGAAAGGCCAGAATCCCGGCCAGGCACTGAGTAATGACCATTCCCCCCAATTATGCTAGGAGGTGGAAAAAGCAAATGATGAGGGCTGGTTGGAGAGTGAACAGAGGGAGGAGAAGGACAGAGCTGTGCTGAGCATTAATGCCCCCCCCTTCAGCATCCCTGGGGACACGAGTGAAGTAAATGAATGATGGACACAACCTATCGAAACGCCCCCATCCCATTGAGTCCAGCGGTCCATTCATAGGGATGAGTGAGGCGTTGACACCACCACGACCAACAACAACAACAACAAAACAGCAGCAACACTGGAGGCCCCCGACTCTCCTTTGGCATTCATTTATGCAGGAGCACAGACCCAAACATATGACAAAAATACCACGGACAGCATGGCCAACATACCGTGAAAGACACCTAGTGGAGGTTTCCTGAGAACAGGGCGGACGGACAAAGGCCGGGCGCAAAGGGGCGTGAAACGGGGCCGGCATGGAAAAAATCTTGGCATCACGTCAATGCAAACCCCCACAAAGATTAGCACTGAGAGGCCATCTCCTACCCGACACAATTATTAGGAAACCCATCGGTGTGCTGACCGAGAAACAAGGTCCAAAACCCACATCGTGGTGGGATTCTGGAACAAGACGGGTTGGAGAGGTTCTGACCTCCAGACGCTTTCGGCTTGAAGCCACAGCTGCAATGGAAATGTGTTAACACAAGTCTGACGTGACCAAATCCATCTGACAAGGATGATACTCGCCAGGCGCTACGTCTCAAACTTTGAAGGTGGGTTTGGTAATAAAGTTAGAATCTGACTGAGGCTCAGCTTTCAGCAGTTATCTTTCATGCTGAGAGACCTTTTTTTCTACCAAAGTGATGAACTACATCCCTGACAGCAGCAGGAGGAGAAGAATGAATGCTGCCTCTTTTTTAATCCAACAGTGAGACACAACCACTAAAGCCTCCCACAACATCACGGCCAGACTCAGCCACAGGCCTCAGAGACAGAAACTTGGTCCTCTTCCAGCCGAGGCTCGAACACCTGAAAAAGATCATGAAGCAACTTCCATAAAACAGCCTTGAACTCTGTCATTGAAAGGCCCTTCTCCCATGACTGATTGCTAAACTTGAAAACTTTCACTACATAAACAGTCAGTAAAATTCAACAAATCTGCACCTTAGTTATGTATTTCCAAAAAAAAGAGGATTTTAAGTCGTACATAATTACTATGAACAAAATCTGGAGTTTGACCTCATAGGGTTGCCACAAAAGATTATTTTAATAGTTGACTAGTCACCAATTATTTGTTCCAATTAGTCGACTAATCGGGTATTGCGCAAAGTGCATGTATAACACACATCTTACCAATCATTAGCTCTAAACTAACTAAAAACTAGAAAAGTTGTATTACCTGCAATTTGTGAATACTTTTTGCTGAAAGTAGTCTCTGAAGATGCTGAAGCTTTTTGCTAAAAATGGTGACGCAATTTACTTTAATTGCTGAAGAGATTTCAGTAAAGAACTATGAAAGAGCACTAAAGTTGATCTAAATTAAAAAAAAAATTATAGTAAAATTGCTTAAATATCCTGAATACATGCCAATTTGGGAAAAAAAGTTGATGTAAAAGGACATCTTGGACCATTGAACTAGAAAAGGTGCATTACCTGCAATAACGCTAGTGTGAATGCCTTTTGCTGAAAGTAGTCGCAGATGCCAAATTAGCCAAAAAAAAGCTAGCTCATTCCTTAAATAATAGCTAAACTCCAAAACAGCCTAAAATTCCCCAGTAAACTAAATTAGTCAAAAAAAGTTAATCTGTTGGAAAAATACCATTTAAACTCTAAATTACCATAAAAAATCTTAGTAGATTACAAATTACCCAAAAACATTAGCATGTTACTAAAATAGAAGCTAAACTCCAAATTAGCCAAAAACGTTAGCCTGATGCTAAAATATTAGCTAAACTCTAAATTAGCCTAAAAAAACCCAGTAGACAATAAACTAGCCAAAAACGTTAGCGTGTTGCTAAAATAGAAGCTAAACTCCAAATTAGCATTTAAAAACTGTAGTAGAGAAACTAGCCAAAAACGTTGGCATGTTGCTAAAATAGAAGCTAAACTCCAAATTAGTCACAAACATTTGCATGAAGCTAAAATATTAGGTAAACTCTAAATTAGCCTAAAAAACCCCAGTAGACAATAAACTAGCCAAAAACGTTAGCATGTTGCTAAAATAGAAGCTAATCTCCAAATTAGTCAAAAACATTAGGATGATGCTAAAATATTAGCTAAACTCTAAATTAGCCTAAAAAACCTCAGTAGATTACAAATTAGCCTAAAATGTAAGCGTGTTGCTAAAATATTAGGTAAACACCATTTTTTTAAATTCCTATGAAAGATGAAAACATACCCCATGAATATATTTATACTCTTATTACTGAACTACTTAAAATTTTGAAATTCGAATACTTTTATCATAGATTTCCTATGGGGCACATTTTGCTCAATATCTTAAAAACTATAAAGTTCATGAATACCTAAAACACAAGCAGTAATGTCCTGAACAAGATGAACGTTTTGAGCAGGAGAATCACTATAGTGTGAAAAAAGACAAGGAAGATGAAAGTTTATAAAACTTTTAATAAATCGTGTAGCCTCTGTCCTTCATTCACTGACTTAAATATTAAAAAGGTGTCTTTTTTTGGTGCTGAACGCTCACAACTTTGTTCAACTTAACTAATGTAAAGTAACGACTTATCAACTATTAAATTAGTCGTCGACTATTTTAATAGTCATTGTTTGGCAGCCCTATTCAACAGTAGTAAAATGTTACTGCCAGGAAGTGACACCAAACTGACGGGCGGAGTCTGTCGGAGCAGTCGCCGGTCCAAATGAACCGTTCACACCGCGCTAATGCGAAGCAGATACCCAATTTGTCTTGAGCGTGCCTTTGTGCACCCACACTCCTCTCCTCCTTTTCATTCTCAAATCCCTTCATTTATCCACACTCTGGCTGAGATAGCAAACCTGACACTGATGCCCTGGAGTCCATTAGTGCTCTCAGAGCTCCATCTGATTCTGCTCTATTGCTCCCCTCACGCTTTCCTCATCTCAGATCATCTCCCAGACAATCTTCTTTTCTCTGATACTCCCAGAGAGAATCTACAACTCAGTATGTCCATCCTGAATGTCTGTAACGGGACAAAATATGTTTAAAAAACAATTAGCTTGATCAAACGCATAATTCTAAAGTCAGCTAACTTGATGTTAATGCATGATGGAATTTCCCATAAGACGGTTAATGCTAACGCTCTGTCGACGTAAATGTACATTGCTGACTAAATGAAGATCTTTATAAACTAACAGCCATTAATTTTCTAAACGTTTCTAAGGAAAAAAAATAAAAGTAACCATTTGTGGTCTAAAAAAAATTTTTTTTAATCTAACTTTCTCCTTCTTCTGGAATAAGATGTAATGCTATAGCGCGATCGCCACCTAGTGGTCAGACTGAAATGTCCTCCAGGAGAGGCGGAACAACATGTAACACTGTATTCTATTAACAATGTCATAATTTCTAGGGCTTGGTGGAAAAAAATCGATTAATCAATTTGAATCAATTTAAGCTTAATAGATCAATAATCGATTCATACATTTATTTATATCGATTTAGCAAAAGTCCACTAGCTCGATGCTAGCATACAAAGGGATTTCCCATAGGACGGCTAATGCTAACACTCTGTCGACGTAAACTTACATTTTTGACTAAATGAAGATCTTTATAAACTCACAGGTTTTAATTTTCTAAACCTTTTTTAAGGCAATATTTTAAAGTAACCATTTATAGTCTAAAACACAGTTTTTAGCTCATATTTTCTTCTTTTTCTTGAATAAGATGTAATTCTGTAGCACGGTCGCCACCTAGTGGCCAAACTGAAAAGCTGAACAATTGTTGAAGCTTCTCCGTTTGAGAACCTATGTATGGTATGTGCTACATTATAATTTCACTAACACATTTTACAGAATGTGAACTGTGTCAGATTAATCTGATAATCATCAAAACAATGTCTTTTTATGTATTATTAATATATAAACAATTGTAAACGGTGTTAGCTCAAAATTGAATTGAATAAAAGTGAATTGAGTGGTTTGAAAGAATTAAAAAAAATCTGAATCGAACAAATTCAGGGAAATATTGGCGATATCTAGCCCTAATTTAAACATCTATTGTACGTAATTCATGGATTTCATGTATCACAGGTTATATTTAGACCCTGCGATAAAAGACGGAACCCTGTAACCCGAAAAGATTTGTGTTAAAAGATCATATGTCTAGTTTTAGTAAGTCAAAGTCATGACTCCTTTGTAATAAATGACCTTTAGCTGGAAAACTCAACGTACGTCAGAGTCCAAATGTCTGCAGTCCTAATTGTGAAGGTCAGTAAAACAGAAAAGAACCTGAGAAATGTCCCCAATGTCCACTCCAGCAGAGGTCAGCGGCAAAGCGGTAACAAGACCCCAACCCTGACAGACACATGAAAATGAATGATGGCCGAGAAGGTAAACACCAGGAGAAATGCCCTTGACCTGCAGTCTCCTTCATTTTTCGTCTGAACCGCAACCCCCTCCACCCCACATCTGGAAGAAATGTCCACTGGAACATCAGAACACGAATCGAATCCATCAATCAGCTTGATCAGACATGAGCCCGTCCCTATCAGCCTCACTCTTCCTTCCAGATTCATCTACGGCTTCCCAGCGTCTGCAGTTCCAACACTTATTTTTCCCATTTGTCTTAGCTAAGCTTTAAAAACTGCTTTGCTTTAGGATTTCCTGTTGGGAGAGGAGACAGCAACCACCTGGGGAAATAAGCACAAAGCTGTGATTGCATCCCGCCCTCTCTCTGCGGAGGGAGAATCATCTGAGCTGGTTTGAGTCTGTGAGGAGTGACAGGTATGGTTGCCATGGCAACCAAACTAAAGCAATGTCACAGACAGCAGGTCTTCACAGACGAAGCTGCTAGTATGCTAGCACCCACACACTGACACGCACATAAACACGACAATACAAACATCACCACTTGGAGTCCAAATGAATTCAGACTTCCTCCTTACTGTGATGGAAGTTAAAAGTTGAACTCTGATCAGCTTTTGTAGGGCTGGGGATTTGAATTATGACTTTCTAGAAACGATTCGATTCATTTCAGAAGAGCCTGGATCGATTCAATTCAGATTTTTTTCGTTTATTTTGACCCTTTCAATTCGATTCAATTGAATTTTCAGTTTACACATTTGTTTAGAAATACATAAATAAGTCTACTATATGTTTTGAATATATTTATATTAATAACATTGTTCTGCTTCTCCTTCAGTTTGGCCACTAGGTGGCGATCGTGCTATAGCAGTACACTTTTTTCAAGAAGAATGAGCAAAAAATTGTGTTTTAGACCACAAATGATTACCTTAAAAATATTTCCTTAATTAGTCAGCAATGTATATTTATGTCGACCGAGTGTTAGCATTAGCCGTCCTATGGGAAATTCCATCATACGCTAGCTTCAAGCTAGACTTTAGCTTTATGTGCTAGATCGATCTATATTTCTTTAATCGATTATCGATCTATTATGCTTAAATCGATTCTAATTGAGAAATCAATTTAATCTTTTGATCTATTTTTAAAAATGTTTCCAGTGCTCTTTTAATGATGATTATGCCATTTCTAGCTAAAATAAATCCAAAAAACTGTTGTTTTCAAGGTTTCTGGCAAGAGTTCATCAGAAATTCACCTCTGAGTTAAAGGTGGAACTGTTGGTGCACCTGATATGCAATAATCTGAATAAAGAAATCCTCAGAAATTCAATTTTCAGCTTATTATTCTTCATTTTAACTGTATTTTTGTGTCCAGGCTGGTTGAGCTTTCTTGTGTTGACTCAAATGAAGTTGCAGGTGGAGTTCTTCTGACAAATCCTTAAAATCTTTCCTGCAACCTCCTGGAACCTGCAGACTCTGCGATGTTGCCTGGCAGATCATGGGAATTACTGTTGAATTTATCAGCATTGCAATTGTCTGCAGAACTAAAGTGAGTTGCAAAGATTTTAAGCTTTTATAAAAATAATGCAATCTCAAGGTGTGACTTCTGGTTTGGAGACTTAGCATGCTCTGTAGTAACACGCCCTTTGACCTCACAAATATCTGTGTGTTCAGTGTTGAAAAGAGGATTATCTTAACAAAAAAATAGAAACAGCAAAGAGACTTAAAACAACGGGGAAAGCAGAAGGAGTATCACATGAGTAAATAATGTTGTTTTGGAAAGTGGAAATCAATCAAATAAAATGTAATAAACAAGATATTTGCATTACCTATGATAATGCAAGTGTGAACGCTGTAAGCTGAATGTGACCGCCGAAGCTACAAATGATGAAACTAATAACTAGAAAAATGCTCAAGCTGAAGCTGATACCATGCCAAAATATTAGCTAAATGATAAAAGAGCCAAAAATATTGATAAATGTTTAATATTGCCAAGCTAGCATAATGCAAAAACATTAGCTAAACTCCAAAGTTAGCCTAAAAAACAAAAAAATGTACAAATTTGACAAAACAGCTAGGATAATGCTAAAATATTAGCTAAACGTCGAGCTAGCCTAAAGTACGATGGAGTATTAGGGCCACCAAAAAAAAAAAGTAATATTACGACTTTTTTTCTCGTAAATTTACGACTTCTAATCTCAAAAATTTACGAGATTTAAAGTCGTAAATTTACGAGAAAAAACTTGTAAATCTACGAGATTTAAACTCGTAAATTTACGACTTTTAATCTCGTAAATTTACGAGAATAAAGTCGTATATATATGACTTTAGAACTCATAGGCTATATTTAAGACTTTTAATCTCGTAAATCTACGAGATTTAAACTCGTAAATTTAGGAGTTTTGTTCTCGTGAATTTATGAGATTAAATTAGTAAA
>NC_050516.1:29487652-29510330 GCF_002922805.2 Oryzias melastigma
TTAAAAAATTACAAATTTGACAAAACAGCTAGGATAATGCTAAAATATTAGCTAAATGCCACGCTAGCCTAAAGAACTTAAAAAGTAAAAAATTGACAAAACAGCTAGCATAATGCTAAACTAAACGCCAAGTTAACCTAAAGAATTTAAAAATGTCTAATTTTGGCAAAAACAGCAAATGTAATGCTAAAACATTAGCTAAACTCCAAGTTAGTCTCAAAAATTAAAAATGTACAAATTTGGCAAAACAGGTAGCATAATGCTAAAATATTAGCTAAACGTCGAGCTAGCCTAAAGTACGACGGAGTATTAGGGCCACCAAAAAAAAAAAAAAAGTAATATTACGACTTTTTTTCTCGTAAATTTACGACTTTTAATCTCATAAATTTACGAGAATAAAGTCGTATATTTATGACTTTAAAAGACATAGGCTATATTTAAGACTTTTAATCTCGTAAATCTACAAGATTTAAAGTCGTAAATTTACGAGAAAAAACTTGTAAATCTACGAGATTTAAAGTCGTAAATTTACGAGTTTTTTTTCTCGTAAATTTACGACTTTTAATCTCATAATTTTACGAGAAAAAAAGTCATATATTTATGACTTTAAAAGTCATAGGATATTTAAGACTTTTAATCTCGTAAATCTACGAGATTTAAAGTCGTAAATTTACGAGTTTTTTTCTTGTAAATTTATGAGATTAAATTCGTAAATTTACGAGAAAAAAGTCTTAATATTACTTTTTTTTTTGGCGGCCCTAATACTCCGTCGTACTAAAGAACTTAAAAATATCAAATTTTGACAAAGCAGCTAGCACAATGCTCAGCTAAATACCAAGTTAGCCTAAAGAACTTAAAAATGTCTAATTTTGACAAAACAACTAGAATAATGCTAAAATATTAGCTAAACTCTTAAACGCTTAAAAACTGGAAAAATGTCTAAATTAGTCAAAAGCAGCTAGTTTGTTGCTTAATTCCAGATTACCCTAAAAACCCAGCAGTGCTTGCTGAATATTTTAAAAACTATAAAGTTTATGATTACCAAAAGATCACATACACACTAATTTAGTACTTTCATAACTATTTATATGCCTAAAAACGTTTTAACACCTTTTTTTTCATATATTTTCTGTCCTCATCAGTTGATTACCTAATTTATCATCCCTAAAATCTAAATATGTTACCTGTTCATTAAGAGCTTCCACTCACATTCAGTTAATCAGAGTTAATTCAGATTTAGAAGGGTGTGTTTCTCGACTCCAGTCAAAATAATTAAACATGTGATTATGCCAAACCCGAGATTTCCAAATTGCAAGAATAATAAATTGCAGCGTGACTGCGGTTTAATTTGGATGCTGTGAATTTGATTACCGTAGAGGAGGTTTCAACATTAATAAGTGCTTGCAGCTCAGACAAAATACTAAAATTAGCGATTTTCAATCTGTTGCCGGAAAATCCTTTGTGAGTCACATCATAAAGGACGGGAGCATAATACAGCCACATTATTTTGATTGAAGCCTCCAGTGCGAGATCCCACTGCACTTATTGTGTATTAGTTGGGCTGGTATGTAAAAGCTTTGGCTGGCTTGCTATCAAGGAAAGTCTGGCCACTTTAGAGACTCCGGCGCTCTCCCATTTCGCCTTTTGTCTGTGCTGGAGCCCTGCTGTGGGAGGCGTATTCGGCGCTGTCGTTCCTGCGCTCGTGCTGCCAGCCTCTCATCAACAGGCAGGTAGAGATGACGCGAGCGTGGCGTGAAGGCAGAGGGAGAGGATGAGCAGGCAGAGGAGGAGACAGAAGTAAAAAGAGAAATAAACAGACAGGAGGGACACTATATTTAGCAGTGGAGCTGTCACCTTCTGTTTTGCTCTCCTGAATAAGCAGAGTTTGACAGCATGAATTCTGTGAAGCAGAGGTTGCTGGAATACACCGCCACCACTCCCTTTTTCTCAACCGCAGCATCTCTGGAAGAAAAAAGTATCCAAGTACTGCAGTAATTGCTGTGGGCTTGAGTGCCTTAAATACCCACTCCGGAGAAAATGGTGTTTTTGACATATTCTTGTGGCATTTTCCTCTTGATGGAGGAAATTTGTAGAGAAAATGAAGATTAAAAGTATTTTTATTCAAAAATACAGTTGGTAAAAGTATGTGAGTGTGACGGAGGTGTTCTGATGCATCCACTTAAAGACGTCTTAGTTTTCCTCATCTGAGCTGGAGTCTGGATTAAAAAAAACTATACGGGGAGGGGCTATAAGCTCGTAAACCATTGATATATATTTCTGGATTGGTTTTTGCCTATTTGCTGCTAAAGACAGAGACGTGCGCGCGCAGGCGTCATTGCTATTGCTTGTCGACAGAACGCTAGAGGACAGGCAGACATCAACCACAAAAATCGGGCTAGCTCCCTCTAGCTTAACCGGTTTTCACAAATCAAAGTTTGGAAAATGATCGATCTTGTGTCATATTTAAATATTAATTATCTCTAAAGATTCATCTGTAAATACAGCAAGAATTGTGTCTTCTACTGTTAAATTAACAGCTTCTAAATATCTGAGATTTTCTATTTTGCCTCTGTGCTAAAATCTATAGAACGGAGCTTGTAAACGCTCGTCACCCAAGACCAGAAAAAGGGAGATTGATGAAGTTTAATGGAATGAATGACTGACAACGTTTAGTAACAAAGGCCTTTCCCTATTAAAAAAAAACACCTCAAAGTGCTTAAAAAAGCACTCTTTACCACATTTCCAAATGAAACTACAACTTCTTTTGGATTCATGGTAAATACATCTCAGTTGGATTCAAAATTGACCTTTAAATAGACGATTTCATAGTATAGTACTTTGAAAATGAGGTTCCAGCTAGCATCTTTAGCTGATACAAGAAACATTTTTTAAACTCAAGATTATGGATCATAACATCAAATACGTCTGCCAAACTGTTAGCAGTAAATGGTGTGGCAGGTTAAAGTTTTTGCTCCTTCCCTAACAGCTGCTCCGCGTTTATGTCACTGAGCAGACGGTTAGCGTTAGCGCTGCATTTCCTAGCTGGGCTTTCTCCGGTCCGTACAACCAAGAAAGAATATCAACGCTGGCGGCACGTATTTAGAAAATTGTATGTGATTTCATTTTCTTGCAAAAAAAAAAAAAAAACATTTAGCCTAGCTACGTGCTACTTTGCTAGCACAGCAACATGCATCTTAGCCGCACACATTACCTGTTTCCAGCATGATTACATCAGTTTTTGTGCTGATTTCATGTAAATACAAGCGAATAAAACATGAAAAATCAATAAAAAGTGCATCGATGAACTAAGCTAGCATGCTACCCCCGAGTAGCTAGCACCCACTTTAGCGCAAACTTCACGGTTTCCAGCCTGATTTCTCTATCCTAAAATGCGATCACTGTCCTGTGGTGATTCCTCTCGATCGGATTATTTTGTTGTCGTGTTTCTTGCAGTTGATTGTAAAACGTTGCGTCCCCTTTTCTTTGCGTATTTATTCGGACCTCCTCCGTTTGTTACTCAGGAAGTCTCAGTGCAAAGCCGTATGTCAACAGATGGATGATGGGAAGTGGGGGCGGGCTTACTCCAAACCAACAATCCAACACAACTCAGAGGTGAATTTCTAATGAACTACAGTCGTTCAGCAGAAACTATGTCCAAGAAAATGACAATTTTTAAAATTTTAGCTAAAAACATAATTATAATAAAAAAAAACAAAAGGAACAATTCATCAAAAGACGACTTTAACCGTACAAAACAGTAAAGAGAGAGTCTGATACTCAAGGCTGGTACAAGCATGCAGCATCAGCACAAACAAAGGGTATTTGTAAAAGCCCCCCCACACTCCCCCGTTACCAAGGCTTTAATTGTTTGTTGATGAGGATTGTGAAGAGCTGTGAAAAACAAGGAGTGGAACCGAGTGTCATCTTCTTTATAGCGGCGCCGTTTGATCTGGAGTAAGTCAGCCGGCACCGGCAGGTGAAAGAACTAAAATGATAAAAATCATTGAAACTAATTAGTCTAAATCATCCAACACATTTTTTTTTCTTCCAGACTTAAGAAAACTCTGCTTTTATTTCTCTGTATCTCAAAGAGATTTCTTCACACCTCTTGGCACCATAGGCAGTTCACGCCGGCGACACAAGCCTATTTGGCACAGTAAGTGGTTATATTAAGTATCAGTGTAACTGTGTTATTGATATTAGCGTGATGCCGCCTAACATGGCAGAGTAGTACAAGAACAACATTTATGAAATTGATTTGCAGCCGTTCAATTAACACAAGTGAATGGAGGAAAAGAAAAAGAGACGACAAACAGATTAATAGATTTAACAGATGATCAGACAGCAAAACAGGAATTTCTTAGTACTGCAGTACTACCGTTTTCTTAGAGTTTGTCCTCTGTGATTACTTACTTTATAGTAAAACACATACCTCTAGGCTAAAGTCTGAGACTGAATATCCTAACAGCTCCCCTGTTCTTTATATAAGCAACAAATCTGCTGCAAAGGTAGACAATGCTGTTTTTAACTCCCTCCATTTAAATGACTGACAAACCAACTGATCTATTATGATTATTATGGGCCTCGGAATTCTGGGAAAATCCTATAAAGACACAAAACAGATGGGAAAGTCCTTAAAAAATTAAGTATTGCACCAGCGCAGAAAAGGGAACAATGAGAACAAAAAAATCTGATTCATTGTGTGGATGAAAACACAGAGTTCAACCATCACAGCATTCTCCTTGTGGGGACTGAATGACTGGGAATAGTCTCAAACTTACAAAAAAAAAAAATCTTTGTGTTACGTTTCATGTTATGCATTTGTGGTGAAAGCAGAGCGGTCTGGAGAAACCAAACTGTGTTGACTCAAAGCCGTATGCAAAACTTGTGATGATTGTAAAGGAGGTTAACTCTGTTGATTACAACAAGCAAGAAATGTAGAGCAAAAATGCTAAAAAAAGTTTGCTTGGCTACATTTTTTTTTAGGATATTAAGCTCCCAAAGTCTTTCATATATCGAAATAGAGCTGGAAAGAAAAAGCCTGGAGCAAGGATCACGAGATTTGAGACATTTCGCACCGAGCCTCTTCCAACTGTAAATGCTCTAGTAACAGTAGAAGAAGAAGAAGAAGAAGAAGCCCCTCCCTGCTTGTCTAGTGTGAATACTATTAGCGAAATGCATTTTAAGGAACTCATGTTTAACATTTTCTTAAACGTGCGTCACATATCCTGTGTGTTAATTCGCTTTAAGATAATGAATACTTACAAAAGTACAGAAGGGAAAACATCTGAGTGTTCAAAGAACTGTCACAACAATCATGTGAGGGGAAAAAATGGAAGAATTAACATCACCTCCACTCCCTGTGGAGATGACCACCACCAGAGCTTGTCACCACTGTAAAGCAGCTTAAATATGGTTTGTGTTGTGTGCAGGCCATGCCTCAGCGTGTTTAACACCTCTGGAATGTGTGTCATCTAATTTAATAATAGGCATTGTAATGTGGTCAGACGATGAATAATGACAGAAGCAGGATTGACTGTAGAGGAAGTACTTCTGTTAAAGTGTTTAAAGGGTAACCAAACAGGGCAGTTGGAGGCTGACTCCCTTCTCAGACCAGATTTGAAAAATGCCAAAAAGGGGGCGGGATTAGTGGAGCTTTGGAGGTGTGGCTTGGATCTATGATTGACAGTTAGGTTAGCTTAAGCTGTTATACTAGGCAGAGTTGTTGCACTATTTGCAGCTTAGTTTTTAATGATAATAAAAATTTAAATATGCAACGCCATTAATCAGTTTCTAAGCTTTAATTTGAGCTACGTTTTGTGAAAATCGGTTAAAAAATGACGAAGCTAGCCTGATTTTTGTGGTTGATATCTGAGTATTTTTGACAACTGAAGGCAATACGAGCTATGCTAAGGCTAACGACCGATCGCTACAAAATCAAAAATGGGCGGGGCTTTTAAACAGAGCATGATGACGTCAAACTTTTGAGACTTACACCAGTTGACCAATTACGAAATTAAGCTGCAATACCACGTTTTAACCTGTAGGGGGCAGCACACAGACTATATTTAGACTATATTTTCAAGAATTAACACTTGAGGAGTTACCGGTGACGCTTAAACACAAAATATTTAACATACTGTAACTTGTCAACCGCTAACACGATCAAGGTAATTCCAGTAGGAGGAGAAAAGCGGCTTTTCTCCTTCAGAATCTGCTGGAATTACCTTGATCGTGTTAGTGGCTGAAGAGTTCCAGCAGATCAAAGAACATAAACGCTGGAGCTACGGTGTTCAAGGGTTAATTGAAAGCTAGCTCTGAAGCTACGATCCCAAGCAAATCGGAAACTTGCGTTTTAGCGACTATTTCTGATGAAACGTCTAAGGAAATGCGTTCAAAACTCACGTTCGCCCATCACTACGCACATTTTTAAGATACTATTTGAGCTCTACTTACAAAACACGTCCATTGAATATGTTAAAATTTAAATTATTTGCGGAGAAATTCCCTTTATCTCAGCTTCAGAATCCACTGGAATTGTGTTAATTGTGTAGTTCGTAGAACATGTGTTATTTTGCTGTCGCCAAAAATATTTCTCAGTGTTATAAGGGTAAACAAATATATAAAAAATTGGCAACAACTAATAGAAAGCACTTTTAAAGCCCAATTTTTAAAGGTAAACAGACAAAAAAAAGTTGATTTAGTGTTTGGTTACCCTTTAAAGTGTAAATCCTAGAAGGTAGAAGTCTAGGCTCTTTCTAGTAAATTCTTTTATTGTAAATAAAATAATAGCAATGTCTCTTGATTCGTTTGCTCTTGAGGATTTTTTTAAGACAGGAGATCAAGGCAGGTTAATTAGTAGGAAATTCAGCGTTGGTGTTTTTATTTTCTCGTCTATAGGAGCAATCGCTGTTTCCTGACTGTCTAGACTCTCGTGAGGCCAGACCTGAAGTCCACACACATGTGCTGGCAGACAGGTAAGCTGAGGATAAGCTTTTAGCGGCTCATTGATTGCCAAGATTTGATTGCGAGGAAGCTTGGCTGAGGCTCTCAGCTCCGTCTCTGTCAAAAGTACAAAAAGGTGGAAAAAAGCTCCATCTGGGATCACGTGAAACTCTCATTCAGCAGAAGACATAAAAATACCGGCGCAGGACCACCAAGATTAGAGGAACGGGGATCTAACACGCCAGAAAACAAAAGTAAATACACTGATGGAGAATCTGTTTTAAAGGGAGTTCAAACGAAGTAGCCCCTAATTGTTGAAAGGATGAAAAGATCAAGGGCGTGCCAACAGTTTTTACTCTGAAATCTGTCAGGAAAGATGAGCCGATACTGAAGTCTTTGTTCAGGCGAGACAACCATCGACCCATTAAATGTCACCACAACGGCGTCCGAGGGAGGGAGGGGGGAGCTACAAAGATTTTCCCTGCCCGGTTCTTTCTTGTCTTTTCTTCCCATAGCTAACCTGGTTGGTGCCCAGGTGTTTGGTGGACTACAAAGGCTGAAGCAAAACAAAGTTAAACACTTTCAAATGTGCCCGAGGATTAACTTAACAAGCTATTACTTGTTAATATGGTACCGTTCTCCCACAGTTTGGGGGCAGTTAACCTCGGGTGTGACTGGCTTCTGTTTAGAGGGTCACAACCTCGCAGAGCCCCGCTCGCTGAAATGGTATGTGATTATAGAGCTTGTTTAAAAGTAAATATAGGACTTCTCAGCAGCTGATACAAGCCAGTCTAGTCTTTAACCGAGAGTAACTACTTCCTTGCACAAATGTTGACCTTCTGTTTACAAGATATTCGTAAAGAAAACACATTTTTGTAACTAGAAAAAGACAAGAAAGAGTTTTTTTTAATTATATTGTTCAGGTTTTTCTTTTTTTTTATCCAAGTCAGTGATTTGTTTTGAGTGAAAATTCCTTTGGTCTTATCTCCTGTTTACTCCTTATCAGTTAATAACTCACCCTACATGAACACACTCTGTGGCTACTTCACTGAAGAGTTTAGGTTCAGTAATCACCAGAAATGTACATTTTGTAAAATTTGAACAATGAGAACTTAATTATACAATTTTTGAAAATATTACCCAGTCAGCAAAGCCAAGTGGGCCCCATATGGTTTAAAAGTGGGCAGAAAGTGGTGGACAGCGGAACTTGCTAGCTCGCTACAGAGAAGCTTGCTAGCTTGATACAGTGGTACTGGCTAGCTCTCTGTAGAGGAGCTGGCTAGCATTCTACAACGGAGCTCACTAGCATGCTTCAGGGGAGCTCGCTAGCTCGCTACAGCAAAGCTCGATTGCATGCTTCTGCGGAGTTCACTAGCATGCTACAGTGGAGCTCATTAGCATGATACAGCGGAGCTCACTAGCATGCTATAGCAAAGCTTGCTAGCTCGATACAGTGGAGCTCGCTAGCTTGCTGTAGAGGAGCTTGCTAGCATGCTATAGTGGATCTCACTAGCTCAATAGCCTGCTACAGAGGAGGTGCTAGCTCACTTCAGCGAAGCTCAATTGCATGCTACAGCGGAACTTACTAGCTTGATATAGAGGAGCTCGATAGCATGATACAGCAAAGCTTAAGTGCATGATAAACCGGAGCTAACTAGCATGCTACAGCGGAGCTCACTAGCTCAATAGCATGCTAAAGAAAAGCTGGCTAGCTCACTTCAGCGAAGCTTGATTACATGCTTAACTGGAGCTTGCAAGTATGCTACAGTCGAGATGCTACAGTCGAGATGCTATAGAGGAGCTCGCTAGCTTACTACAGCGAAGCTCAATTACATGCTAGAGTGGAGCTCACTAGCATTCTGCAGTGGAGCTCTTTAGCATGATACAGCGGAGCTTACTAGCATGCAACAGCGAAGCTCACTAGCATGCAACAGTGGCTCTCGCTAGCTCGATACAGCGGAGTTCACTAGCTCACTGTAGTGGAGCTTGCAAGCATGCTACAGCGGAGCTCACTAGCTCGATAGCATGCAACAGAGAAGCTCGCTAGCTCACTTCAACGAAACTTGATTACATGCTTAACTGGAGCTGGAAAGCATGCTAAAGTCGAGATGCTTCAGTTGAGCTTGCTAGCATGCTACAGCAGAGCTAGCAACCATACTACAGCGGAGCGCGCTAGTTGTCAAAAAACGTAAATGTTGACATGAATTGTGAGATTTTTAAGGCTCAGATATAAAAATTGAATTTTTTTAAGGTGTGATTTTCAAATTCTTAAACTCAATGTTTTTACGACTTTTGAGACCCCGCAGGAACCCTGAGAAATACTCTTTTTGGGGATGTCCTCACATAAGGTTGATTGATGTCACTTTTCTATCTTAGTAAATATTCTCCTCTTTCCTTAAATACTTTTTGTAGGTACTTTGGTAGTACTTTTTTTAGTTCAATAAATTGCAAAACAATGTATGTGGCTGTGCATATATATTATCTAATTTCTGCAGCTTTGATAGATATCAACCATCTGAAAGGCAAAGAGAAGGTGTGAATTCTCTCATTGCTGAGTGGAATTGTCACCAAATGCAGCAAAAACCCAATAGTGTTTTTCTGGTATGGATTTACACTATTGGGTCAAGTGATGCAAAAAAAGGCTTTCCCTGCTACCTCACATAACCTCTGAAGCAGGAAAGTTGGCAAAGTTTTGTTATTACAAGAGATGCCCACATATGACAACAGTATAACTACTTTTCTTGCACACTAGCACTTTCAAAATGAATGATTTCCTTAAATGAGTACAATTAAGGAACAAATAGGCTGCGTGTTTAGTCTGCACTGATCTAAAGGAGTTCTGGGATGCATTAAGTGTCCTCCAGACCTCATTAGAAGCAAAAGCATTCAATTAAAAGACACAAAAAAGTAAATTAACTCTTTCTGAGCGCAAATAAGACCAATGGTGTGTGAAATCTTTTGGGAGTAAATCTAATGAGTGAAGAGAAGCTTCATTATTGTGATCTTCCTTTGGTCATGTTCAACCTTTCTCACCACTTTCTGAGTTAGATTAGCAACAAGTCTTTATATATTTATTCATGGGCTGTGTTTTCATCTTTTATAGTAATTTAAAAAAAGGCATTGAGTTGTTATATTAGCATTATGCTAACTCAATTGGGTAATTTGTTATCTACCGATGTTTTTTAAATCCTATTTTGGAGTTTAGCTAATATTTTAGCAACACTAACGTTTTTGGCTAATTTGTAATCTCCTGCCTTTTTAGGCTAATTTAGAGTTTAGCTTCCATTTTAGCAACATGCTAACGTTTTTGGCTAATTTAGTGTACTGAGGAATTTTTGGCTATTTTGGAGTTTAGCTGGTATTTAAGCGATGTGCTAGCTTTTTCTTAGCTAATTTGGCATCTACTGAGGTTTTCTGGGCTAATTTTACGGTTTAGCTAGTTTTTAAGCAATGTGCTAGCTGGCTAATTTGGCATCTACTGTTTTTTTAAGGTGAATTTAGAGTTTAGTTTCTATTTTAACAACAGGCTACTGTTTTCAACTAATATGGTTTACTAATGTATTTTAAGCTATTTTGGAGTTTAGCTAGTAATGTGCTTGTTTTTTCTTTGGCTAATTTGGCATATGCTAACTTTTTAATGCTAATTTGAAATGTTGCTAGTATTTTAGCAACATGCTAACGTTTTTGGCTTATTTATTATCTGCTGAGGTTTTTAGGGGCTAAATTTGGAGCTTCTATCTTAGCAACAGGCTAACATTTTTGACTACTTTAGCATACTGAGAATTTTAGGCTGTTTTAGAATTTAGCTAGCATTTAGGCAATGAGCTAGCTTTTTTGGCCACCCACTACGGTTTTTGGGCAAATTTGGAGTTTAACTCATACTTAAGAAGTACACTAAGTTTATGCAATTTTTGCTTGTATTAGGAATTTTTAAGCAATTTACTATTTTGTTTAGTCATTTAGATCAATCTCAGGGCTTTTTTCTAGTTCTCTAAAAACTGTCCAGTCTTTAACTAATTTAACATTTGCTAGCATTTTCAACAAATCTCTTAAGCAATTAACGTAAATTGCGTCACCATTTCAGCAAACCCCTTCAGCATCTTTAGAGACAAAGTATTCACACAAGCATTATTGCAGGTAATGCAACATTTCCAGTTATTTATTCATTTTCTGGTGTTTCAATGTGCAGCCTCCATTCTGACTAGAGTGACGTGATGATTCTTTATAGGTTCATAAAAAAGTTCTCATCAGGTAAAGTGAAGGCTGCAGATCCATTATAGACTCTGTGTTGACACCTGATAGACAAAGCAGCAGAAACCGTACCGGCCGAGCCTATTTTAACAGAACAGTTCAACACACAGGGTTTCATGTGGCACTGGCCAACATTCATAACATGCTGGATCTGCCCCCAGAGTGTGTGCCCAGCCAAGTGTTAAATTTGACTTGATTTCAGAAGGGAGACAAGGACACACAGGCTTTCGTTGCAGTGCAACCGTGCATTCAGATGAAGAGAAACCCTCCAGCCCTACATCGCTGAGACAATCAGAAGCACATCTCATTCTTCTCGCGCACACAATCACACTCGCTGTGCGGTTCTGGCCGGACAAAAGACGGCCTCACAAAGCCCGAATTCAGTCTGGTGCCACCCGTTAACCTGCTTCCACGTCCCAAACAAAAGCCAGCGAGTGACAGAGTTGCATCCGATCAGCACGGAGTCATAAACTTGATTGCCGGTTACCTTTAAAGGACAAGAAGATTCTGGGAGCGGAGAGGGGCTCGTTGGGGGGAGGCGCCCCCCCAGATGAAGAGGCCAGCAGAGCCAGCAGCAAGGACACTTTTTCCAGCATGGTCCCTCCGTTTGGTAGAGGCGAGGAGGTCCTGAGGGAGAACGATAGAGTTCAATTCCTTAGGCAAACACAGACGGATGATTTTAGAAAAGCAGCTTTACAAACAGGTTCATTTAAACACCTGCTGTTCCTCAAAGCTCACCCGGTTTGGATTGTTGAGCACTATTATAAACATGAGGCATTTTTCATGAGGCTTTTGTGTTTTACAAGAAAGGAAAAAAAGATTTGGAAGTCTTGACCTGTTCATTCCAACCAGCTGTGCACAGATTCTACCTTGATCCTGCAGGAGATTGGAGAGACTCTGAAGTTTTTTTTTTCCCTTTCACAATAGTTTGTGGATTTTGAGCTGAATCTCTCTTTCCTAAACGCCCACAATTGTTCTCTCCAGCATTTGCTTCAGCGTGCGTCAAATTGGGAACTGTAAAAGAGTCTTCCTCCAGCTGCCAAAAGACCCCCCCTCACAGACCCCCACTTCTGAAATAAGACGTGATTGTGAAAGGGGGAATACTTTAGGAATCACTGATGTTTTGTTTTTTTTCCCCCAAGGCGAGGGGCAATTTATTTATTTATTTATTTTTATGCCAATTCTTGGCTGCAGAGCCGCTCCGCCTGGCGCGCAGCGGCTGCGCGCTCGCTGATTAAATCCCAAAGCGCATCAGCATGTTTGTAATCCACCAAAAAAAAAAAAAGATAATATCTTCATAAAAGGATCTGGAAAACGGTCCCAGCTGGCACAGGACCAGCGCTGGTCTGGAACTTACAACAATAAAAGGCCGTTTAATGGGTTGGAAACTATAAAAGACTATTAGCAGCTCTGATCCTGCACCGAGGCCCATGGATCTGCTTGTAAACGTGGATCAGAGTTTGTGGTCAAATTGTCAGTCTGGGGGTTTAAGATCAAGTTCCACAGTGAGCCTCAGCGCGTGAGCAGCAACACGCATGGAGAAACACACCTGAGATTTGACTCATTTATCGCTGCAGGATTAGGATTATTTACTTTGAGAGCCACTGCAACACAAATAACTGAAAACTGCATCCATGTAAAACATTTTTTTATTGGTAATGCACATATTTTACTATCAGCATTGCATTTTTACCAACAAAATAACACTTATGTGGGTTAGAATCAATTAAAATCCAGATTATAATGCAATATTTAAAGT
Source organism: Oryzias melastigma (assembly GCF_002922805.2). Taxonomy (NCBI): domain Eukaryota; kingdom Metazoa; phylum Chordata; class Actinopteri; order Beloniformes; family Adrianichthyidae; genus Oryzias; species Oryzias melastigma. The sequence continues at coordinate 29,500,608 of NC_050516.1, forward strand.
TTATTCATTTATGTTGCACACGGATTACACACTTTGCCATGCAAACCTTCACCCACCTTCACTTCCAGTGAATTTTGCGCTTCAGAGAAAATATCCACCCAGACTGTGAGTTCCAGTGTCCGCAGGCGTATCCGCGAAAGCGCTTTTTACGCAAATATCCCACCACCAAACGCAGCTCAGGAGCCCTCAATCAACTTGCCCTGCTTTAAGTTGGAGTGGTGGCTGAAGTGCATAAGCCGATTCGGTATTTCCCCACCGGGAGACGCGACAAAACAAAGAGGAGTTGTTCGTGTGGACAGGCGGCGGAGGCGCGCTGCTTCAGCCGTGCGCTGCGGCGCTCAAGTGAGCAGAGGAGCGGACTGTGCAGGTGGATAGGCTGAGGTCTCCCGGCGTTTGGACACACCCATGGGGGAGGGAACCCACCTTAACATCCGTGGAGTCGTCCCTCCCCAAATCTGATTATCTGTATTTGTATGCACCTCTGAGATGACAGCTCATGTTATGCAAAAAGTGAAGAGGTTTGTTTTTTTTTCCTACACATTTCTTGCAGATTGAATGCATCATATTAAATCTAGTATTTTTTTTTAATAAAAAGTTAAACAGCAGCCCAAAAGAGTGTCAGTGAATCTGATCTCAAACCTCCAGACTTTATTTGCTTTATTTATCGTCCTTGATCGAATACAGACATGCTATGACAGAGGTGTCAAAGTCAATCGCACAAGGAGACAAAATCCAAAACACAACTAAGGTCCCGGCCCAAGAGGATAAACATTTATTGTAAATTTCAAAAACTTTTAAAGCGTAACTTTTTAACATAGATATGAACTATATATATATTGCATTACCTGTGATAATGCTAGTGTCAATGCTGTAAACTGAAGACCGCTGAAGACGCTGAAAGTGATAGATGAAAACGTTAAAGTTAATAGCTAAGAATGTTGAAGCTGACAGCAAGCTAAAATATTAGCTAAATGCCAAATTAGCCTAAAAAACGAAACAAAACAAAAAACCTGGGTTAGCATAAACAGCTAGCATGTAGCAGAAAAAATAGCTAAAATATCCTAAAAAGCTGAAAAAAGCCTATATTAGCCATAACAGCTAGCATGAAGCTGAAATGTTAGCTAAACTACAAAACAGCCTAAAAAACAAAACAAAAAAACTTAAATTAGCCAAAACAGCTAGCATATAGCTAAATTGTTAGCTATACTCCAAAACAGTCTAAAAAACTTAAAGAAGGAGCCTAAATTAGCCAAAACAGCTAGCATGCAGCTGAAATGTTAGCTAAACTCCAAAACAGCCTAAAAAACTAAAAAAAGCTTAAATTAGCCAAAACAGCTAGCGTATAACTGAAATGTTAGCTAAACTCCAAAACAGTCTGGAAAACTTACAAAAATGAGCTAAATTAGCCAAAACAGCTAGCATGCAGCTAAAATGTTAGCTAAACTCCAAGAGCCTAAAAAAACAAAAACAAAAAAAAGCTTAAATTAGCCAAAACAGCTAGCGTATAGCTGAAATATTTGCTAAACTCCAAAACAGCCTGAAAAATCTTAGTAAATGCCAAAATAGTCCAAAAAGCTATCAGAATGCCATTTTTAAAAAAACTTTAGGACATAATTAACATAATTATGAATAATAAAAGGGCAGGAATATTATTCCCGAATAAATTCACTTAAACCTTAAATAACTTTCAATATTTTACTCTCCATAAAAATATATCTTGTCAAAATTATACAAGTTAGAAATGAGTGCAGGATAATATCGGGCCATTTATAACAATAATAATAATAAAAAAAGACCTGGAGGGCTGGATATAATTACCTGGAGGGCCGGATCCGGCCCCCGGGCCTTGACTTTGACACATGTGTGCTATGAAGATGGATTCAGATGTGGAGTTCCCATGCTAAGACCGTTTACATCCAGCCTTCCCATATAACAGATTGCAGAATGATGGAAACCCAAACTGAGTGTAAGACAGGAATTGTGGGAATTTGTGAGGTCTGAACTCTGGAGATGTTTTGGTTGATGTATCTTTGACGGACCGCAGGAAGCTTGTTTTACAAGACCGCTGCAGAATCCCAATCAGGTCAGGATATTTCTCAACTTTAATGGGCTGTGATTGCCAGTTGCTGATTAATATTTACTGCCTGGGGCCAGCACTCAGTGCTGTGTCCAGATTAAGCAAGAAAAAAATGCTTGTTTTGGCAGTGCTGTGGCACAGCAGTAGGTAGGCTGTGTGAATGTGTGCCGTTTGGACTCTAAAGACTATAAATTCATAAAACAAATGAGGGGAAAGAAAGTGGCCAGATGCAGATAGGGAAGACTTCCTCCAACACCTTGGCGACCCGACAGAGGATCACCAGCTGAGATCAGAATCAGATATTCATGTGCAAATGGAGCCTTAAATCTCTTAATCTCACTTGATCCCCGGCTCGATCACACCGGCTTATTTTGCTTCTTATTCCGTCAGCACCCAATGCTGCTGACACTCGTCATACATGCTTATTATACCACAAATGATGGATACAGTAGCTTATGTGTCAAGGAGTCCTGAGGACGTGGATCCAATGACCTTAAATAACTCTAGAGTTATATTCAAATTGTGTGGTCATTAAATGTTGGGGATTTTTACTTATCACAATAATGGTCAAATATTTTCACAGAAGACCAAATGGGTTTTAATATTTGTTTAGAAGTTTTCATGAAGATTTTTTTAAGATAACCTTTTAATATCTGTTTTTTTTATACCCCTTCTGAACTAAATTGTAGATAAAACTCAAGTTTTCTCATTGTTGCTTTAACCCTATAAAACCCACAATTCACAGCACATTCAACTGATTTTTTTTTTTTAATTAAGATGTTTTATTCAAAAACCTTTGATGAAGTCCACAAAATTATTTGTATTTTTTTTAAGATATAGAATGAATCAATTATGGCATGCTGGGTAATTTGTAAGTCACAACAAAGTTAGCCTATGATGCAAATGAGTGTTTGGGGAAAAACAACATATTTAGCCACTGTCATAAATTCACACATTTTTATGATTAATGTATATATTATATATATAATTAATACATTAATTACTTTAAACACAAATTAAAATATTTAATTATAGCAAGTAGTCATTAAAAAAATGAATAACAATAGTTAAGTTAATTTCACCACAAAGTTGGGAAAATTAGTTAAACTTTTTCCCGCCAAAACTGTTCACACTGTATATGAAAGCGGCGTCTAAAGGAGGCGCTCTTGTTAACCTATGATGTGAATAAGGACAGGCGCGGAGTGCCGCGGTCCTCCACAATGCAGCAGATCGTTTTGGCGTCTGGTCTTTTTTGTGCACGAGCGGCGAGCGATCCGTGTCAATTCTGGCAGGAAGTTACATCAAAATACATGAGAAAATACAGTTATTTTCAAAAAAGAACCCATTTTTCACAATAAAACACTGCGATTGACCAATGCGGTCATGTTTTTGTTTCTAAACAGACTGTAGAGATGAAAATATTCATACAATCACAATAACAACACACAGTATTAGTAGAGGGCCAAATCCGGAGCGGGGGTGGGGCTGGGTTAAAAAAAACAAAAAAAAAAAAACCAAGAGAGAGATAGAGAGCAGTTGGCGCTCGAGCAGAAATGCCTGTTGACCGTCGTGAAAAAATGCGCGTCTGGTGTGAATTGCAGGACAGCGGATGCTGCGCACTCTGCTCCGCGGCGTTTCCGCGACCAGTGTGACCTACCTAGCGTAGGTTCACACTGGTGCGAACCTCCCTATGTGAATTCTTCCCTTTTCCCTACCCCTCCATTTGTAGTGCAAGTGGTGTCCAAAAATTTTTTTTTTTTAAAGATCTCAACAAGAAGAAGATTACATTTCAATCTAAGTAATGACTTTTTGTTGTAGCACGACCTTTTTAAAGTTATAAAAACGCTGTTCTTATGTATATTCGAGCGCTGGAAGATCCACGCTAACGCTAGCTGATAGGCAACTATTGATGACATCATCGAGCGATCCAAGTTAACTTGTAGGGCTAAATGTAGGGAAAGGGAGAAGGAAGGAATTTAGGTCTAATGTGGCTCCAACTTCTGAATCTCAGAGATAAAGACATCATCATGATCGTCAACATGAACAGGCAAACCAACAGGTAAAGAAGGAATATTTTCGTTTTTTTCTTATTTCTTCAGTGATCAGTCAAAATAATCAGTTTTACTTGAACAAACACAAAAAAACAGTAATCCAAATAAAAGCTCGCTCTCATGCAAATCTGCACCACAACTATCCACAAGAACAAATGAGAATAAACAAGTGAAACCCTTTGTGTACGCTTGACAAGAGCAGAAATGACCTCCAGCAGACATGCGTGTGAACCAGCCAGGTCTGACTCTATTCTTGTTATCATCTTTTTTTTCTGTCCGTCTCTCCAGTTTCTTTCTCTTTGTCTGTCTTCGTCTGTTTCACAGCCAACAGCTGCATGTTGTTTCCGTATTTCTTTTTAATCAACAACACTATTCCCATCTTCAGGCCTCTGGTGGCCTCACCATCTGTCACTTGCGTGAGACAAGAGGAAAAAAGCCATTACTGAATTCTGGCTTTGAGGAGCACTCATGAAATTCTGTGATTCTTTCCAGTTTTTCCAGTGTTTGTTTTCCACGTCAACTATCTGAGTAAAAAGCGAAAGATAAGGCAGCAACTAAAAACAACAGTTGATCCAATTCACAGGAAAAGCCACTCTCAGAAATTTCATTTTGAGCGTATTTGCTCTGAGGTCCCACACAAGAAAAGCAATTTTATCTGTACATTTCTTGACAGAAAAAGCAGAATAAAAAGAAATTAACATGTATTTAATATGCAAAAATTAGTTATAGTCATTTTTAGGAACATTTGTATTCCTACAGCTGGTTGTCATAACATCAGATGAAACCATAGAATACAAATTCAGACAGAAAAGGAGCCTAAAGGTCATTGTGTATGACTGTTGTTGCATTCAATTAATTTTTCTACTCACCATATTTCTTTCCAGTGACTCCGTGATTTGCAGAAAGTAATTATTAACGGGCTTCAACAACCTCCACCTCTGTCCTCTGACTCCTGCACATCATGAGGAGGCAATTAACAGTTGTTCCCAGAGTCTGTGCCATGCAGATGTGCAGACACATCCACGTGACGGGGACAGATGTGTACGCACTCGCAGGGTTTGACCACACGCGCCGCGGCGTCGGTGTAGCTGAGGATGCTCTGACACGTGCACGGCCGCGCTCGCCACACTCTGAGGGACACATCAACGGAATTTAATGAGGGAACATGTAATCATCCCTCCACCTCACCGGGAGAGCTGTTACCTTTTGGTGTGATAAGATATTAAAAATTCACACTGTTTCTGCAAAGCTTTGACTGGTATGGCAGTTTGCTCATTAGCATTTAAATGGGAAAAGATAACTCTGCACTTCACAGAGTCATACCTCCATCACAAAGCTGCCAGACAGAAAATAAAAAAACAAATTTGGAATTAGGGACTTAAAACTGGAACTGTTTTAACGCAAATGCAGTTGCAGCCTATGAATAAAGTTGTGCGAGTGGGATTTTTTTAGTCAACACATTCACATCATCCACGTGTTTCAGTGCAAAACTAGGGATGCCGCAAATCTTAATTTAAAACTAAAGTGTATGAACCGCTGAACCGTATCGTGGGAAAGTGAATCGTAGCATCCCTATGCAAAACTATTACCTGCCTTATTTTGAAATGTTTAAATCACAAAACTTGTAACACATTTAAAATAACTCTGCTGTATAGTAGCAAAAAGCAACATGTTTAAAAGGAAAAAAAAAAAAACTTTGTCTCTTTGAGGCCAATCTCTCTTATTTATTAGGGCTGGGAATCACTTGGTACCTCACGATACGATGCGATGCATGGCTAATGATATCGCGAAACAACGATAAGTAGTTAAAATCATCTCTAATAACTTGCATTATATAGAAGAAAAAAATTGGGGGGGGGGGATATACCCATTTATTTTTTAGCTTGAACACAATCAAAAAAAAAAATTGTGTCTTTATTGTCAACAAATAATAGACACTTTGACGAGCCTTGACACCAATTGAATTTGAATTATCTGTAAAATTCAGTGTTAACAATAGTAAACATGAACAGCAGAGCCACTACTTAGTGCAAAATTGTTGTAAACCACAGAACAAAAATTAAATAATTCAAGTAGCTGTCAGGCACATTGGTGCTCACGGCGGTCAGTCTTACATTGCACGCCTCCATCTACCTCCAAAGGAAGGTCTCGCCAAAGGATGACGAATATAACGTTTTACAACCTCTTCAAATAAAAATAAAAGATCAATACTTGGTGAGAACCCATCGAGAATCAATTGCAGAACTAAATGTTATGATATATCGCAATATCAATATTTTAGCACACCCGTAGTCTTTATACCTGTAAAGCCTTTTGTATCATATTAGATACATGGATTTCTACGATGTCTATCGCATTACCATAGTAAAAACTTTCCTTAAAATCCAACTACAACTATATTTGTTTTATTGAAAAATTGTCTTTTGATTATAATTATGCAGTTTTTTGCCAAAATCAAAAAGCCTGTGTCGTGTTCGAGGACATAGTTTTTCCAGAGTGGCAGGAGTTAGAAATTCAACTCTGGGTTGTGGGTGGGACTGTTGGCGGTAATGTTCGCCTTTGCTAATTTCCCATCAACCCTTTGTTGGTAATCTCTCTTGCTAGCTTATAGCACCTCACAAGTCTAAGCGAACACAAGCATAGCAAAGAAAAACAGCGAGCGATCCTAGAGCTATGCAGCTGAACAGTTAGAGCCAGATTCCAACTCAGATGAGGAAAATTAAGACGTTAAGGAATCTTTTTGTATGCAAGTGGATGCATCATAATTGGAGTAGAAAAGAGACTTCGGCCGCTTTCTTGAAATGAAAGGAAATTAGGTACATATATATATATATATATACACACATTTTATACATATATACATTTTCTATGTATTTTTTGTGTATATACATATATATGTATACACACATATACATTATATATATATGTAGACATATACATTTTCTATGTATTTTATGAGTATTTTTTTACGTATATGTCTATATACAGTATATATATATATATATATATATATATATATATATACACATTTTATACATATATACATTTTCTATGTATATACACACACACACATATATATATATATATGGCAGAATTTATTGAAGGTCTTGAAAACATCGTTGTTCTAAAAACTCTGAATTTTCCCTCAATTCTTTGATGGTCTTTACAGCTTATTAAAGCAGATTTTTAGTGTTTTTCTGATGAACAGCTCTGACAGCCTCATTGTGTGTTCTCTTTGTAAATCTGGCTTCATTTGTCAGTTATTCTTTACGCTCCCAGGAGAATCATTAATCCTCCCTTTTAAAAATTCCTATTCAAACCACTAAACCCCAACTGTAAAAAAAAGTTAGATTTTTTTTTTTAGAGGAACAAAATTTGAGTTTTATGTTTCAACATGCCTGTATGAATAGTTTGCAAGAAAATCTTTCATTTGATGCCAAAGTCTGATTTAGTTTTCCGAGTTACGACATTAAGAAAACTTTTCTGTTTGTTAATAAGTTTTCCTTTCGATCTTCCAGCGTTTGACTGGGACGCTCAGGCTTGTATCTGTCTTTTGTCAGAGTGTGACTCAGCAGGAGCTTTGTGGGGCGAAAACTGGGACAGCTGCTCCTCATAAGAGACGAGTTTTCCTCGTTGTACCTGTCTTTTGCCTGGGAACTGAGGGAACGGGGCAGCTGCGGCGGATGATTTGGTATAAATTTAAAACTTGTTCATAACAGGCTCCACGGGGTCTGAACCTTTTTCTTCACTCGGATGATGAATTCTCCTCACGACTGTCAGCTTGAGTTTAAAAAAATGCATTTGACCGTTTTAGCTCTCATTCTTTCTCGTCTTTTGTTTGTCAGATGTAAAATATACACCAAACAACACCACCAGTTTTATATTTGGCTGGATTTTATGGACGTAGGTGCCGCAGCCACACCACCTGTGGTTGGCCAAGGGGGGGTTGTGTAATAGATTTCCCATGCATCGTTGCTGCTGTGGTGGGTTTGCTTTGGAGCCGGCCTCTCGCTGTCATTCTTCACTGAGCTCCAGCCACAGGTCCCAGGCTGGAGGGAGATGCTGCGGTTTGGAGAGGAAATGACTCCGCTTTTCGGTCGACGGTCCACTCAAAGGTGGTACAAGTAGCTGAACTTAGTTTACTGCAGTCTGTGGTCAGGAGGGAATTTATGGGATTTTTTTTCCCCGCTTCTTTTACTTCTCAAAAACAAGGCAATATATATAATTCAATGGGTTTGGAATTGAAGGTTTCTGAGAATTTGGTTTTTAAACGTTTAATGACAAAGTGTGTCAGTTTTACTGCTTTTGAAATGGCTCTAAACTGGACGGTGCTGAGTTCCTTGTCTTTCAGCCTTTCTCCGAGCCACCCCTTCCACACTCATCCCTCCTGTCATCACTCGCTCTGATGAGGCCACGAAACAGGTGGCTCCAGAATGCCAAATAACACAGGAGAGACGGAGACCAAACAGTTTGTGTGTACATGCCAGTTTACGTGGAGGACAGAGGTGGAGAACAGCTTTGCACTTTTTATGTCTCTGAAAAGGGCAGAGTACAACTGAAAAAGCCTAAAAAAAAAGTTTCACCATGAAAAAAACCTCTTGAATACTTTAGATTCTTCTTCCTGCCAAGATCATCAGTGAGGACACCAGTAACCAAGTCAAACTCTGTTACGTCCACCTTAAACCATGTGGTGTGAAGTGTCAAGAATGACAATTCATTTACACAAAACAAAAAAACTCAGTGTGTGGCTTCACTGGCTGCATGTCCATTACACATATGCGCAAAACTATAGAAATTTTAACAAGCAACACAATTTTGCAATGATACTGTTTCCATTAAATCAAAAATATATGAATAAACACAAACCAACTCACACAATAAGTAATTCAAAACACGGTAATAGATGAGAACATGTATTGTTAGGGCTGGGTATCGATGATAATTCAATGAAACGATTTGATTCCGATTTTTTAAAAATTCTTTCAATCCATCAATTAAATAAAATTTTGAGTTTACACATTTGTTTAAAAATACATCAATAATGTACTATGTGTTTTGAATATACTTAAATTAATCTGATGCACTTCACATATTGTAAAATGTATTAGTGAAATAATGAGATTGTTAATATCATACAGTGTTACATGGATTCTTGAAAGTAGAAGTTCTAACAAAAATGTTCAGATCATTAACAATGTAAACGTTGTTCTGCTTCTCCTGGAGGGCGTTTCAGTTTGGCCACTAGGTGGCGATCGTGCTATAGCATTACACTTTATTTTTCTAAAGAGAAGAAAGTATCAGAAAAAAAAACTGTTTTAAACCATGAATTGTTAGATTAAAAAAAATAACTCAAAAGAGTTTGAAAAAATTCATGTTCATTTAGTCAGTAATGGTCGACCAAGCCTTGGCCGTCCTATAGGAAACCTGATTAGCATCAAGCTAGACGAGTTTAGCTTTATGTGCTAAATTGATCTATATTTTAATAAATCGATTATTGATCTGTTGAGCTTAAATTCAATCCAGCTATATGCGTGTTGTTTACTAAAAGGGAGCAACAGTAGTGTTGCACGCACACCGCGGCTAGTCCATTGACAG
>NC_050516.1:29510342-29510577 GCF_002922805.2 Oryzias melastigma
GGGGCGCCCATGCAGCGCAGCTTGTCTCAGATGCGTGAGAAAAGAAAATGCATTCTAACAAGTTAGCATCTGGACCCTTTTTTCTGTTTGAAAACACAACAAGATCCATTCAAGTTTCTGTCACAGCACTCGTGTTCATTTTAGAGGAAACTCCAGGCCCCTAGCTGCAAAATTGTAGCTGCAGATGAAGCAAAAGAGGAAATCTTGGTGATTTTACGGAGGAGCTGCACGATTC
>NC_050516.1:29510625-29521063 GCF_002922805.2 Oryzias melastigma
AAGCGCATTTAATTTTAAAAAAGTGTTTCCAATGCAGTTTTGTGAAAAATGTCCATTTCGATACGCCCCAAAAACCACCTCCTCTAAGCGCAAAACATTTTTTCAAAAAATGCGATTTTTTTTTCAAAATTGTGGTGTTTCCATGAAGAGAATTTATTATCCAAAATCCAATTTGCACAATTTCAGAGTTAAATGGAAATGCAGCTAAATAAAGTTCCAATTCGATTTATTTTCAAAGCATTCTCATTGTTTTTTTTTTTTTTTTTTTAAATTATGATTATTCTTCTTTTTTGGGCAAAATCCAAAAACTTGTGTTGTTTTCTAGGACATAGTTTCTGCAGAGCAGCAGTACTTAATTCAAAATTCAAGTCTAATTGTGCCCCAAACCTAACATTTCTGGTGCATTAAATTATAGGAGCTATCCATCTGTACAGTTTGGATCCTGATGTCATCTCAGGCAAACAAAATAAAGATGTACATGGATCTAATTGGCTACAATTTGTATGTGCTCCCAATTCACAAAGATGAAATACTCAGAAATGCAAGTTTAGGCTTAATATTCTTAAAAAATAACCTCCATCATTAGAATAACATGTTTAAATCACACAAAAAAACTAATATTAATTGAAGGAGTCTGTAAGACCCCTCAACTCTTTCTGCAATACCAAGATCCTTTTTCTACCTCTGTGTGTTTGAATTCACTGTGGACTTGATTCAAAAATTTCCAGCTCTTCTGCTGAAAGAGAGTTAATCTGTGTGGACATCTGTTCCTGGAATATTCAGCACCAGTTGTGTTGTATGTGATCCTGCACGCTGTTGTCTGGAGACAGCATGGGAGATCAAGAGCGTGCTCTAAACTATCTGTTTCTCTGTGGCTTAGTGTGCGATTTAATTAACTGTGGAAATGTTGTTGGAGGGATGTCACAACTGTCAGTGGCTCTCTGATCAGTCCCAGAGGAGAGACACTGAGTCTTATCACCGTCTGCTTTCCCATCAGAGCTCCCCTCCTGCTAACACTCAAGTTACCCGCTGGTCCCTCAGTTTCACCGCGAAAAATTCTCTTTTTGCAGCTCTGCTTTCAGATTAGCATTTTCAATAGAAATCTAGTTTTTGTTCTTTCCTGTTGGGAGCAAAACCAAAACATACTGTAGATGCATAATTTGCTATAAAAGTTACTTTTTCAAATTACTTTATTGTCACAGGATTATGTCGTCAGTCAGTTGGGACTCTTTCCAGCCACACACAGCTGTCAGAGTCAGGAACATCTGGCTCCTAATTTTTTCAAAAGCAGCAGAGCCACCCTGGTTGAACCAGTTGTTCCTGCATTTTGTAGCCAACATAAAGTCCAGTTGTTCCCTCAACCCAGCCAGCAAAGCCAAGTGTGCCCCACATGGTTTAAAAGTGGGCAGAACATGTGGGCCCCAACAGGTTTGTTCGCACTTTTTGATTGGTGGCCCCACCGGTGTTAGCTCACTATGCTATCCAGTCGCCTGATAGACAGCGGAGCTCGCAAGCTCAATGCAGCAGGGCTTGCAAACGCGCTACAGCGAAGCTTTCTAGCTCAATATAGCAGAGTTTGCTGGAATGCTACAGCTCGCTCACTTGAGAGGAGCTCACTAGCTTGATACATCTGAGCTCGCTAGCATGCTACTGCTCGCTACAGCAAAGCTTTCTAGCTCAATTCACCTGAGCTCGTTAGCTCAATACAGCTGAGCTTGCTAGCTTCTACAACAGAGCTCCCTGGCTCGATACACTAGAAATTGCTAGCTCGCTGTGAAGGAGCTCTCTAGCATGCTGTAGTGGAACTCGGTAGCTAAATATAGAAGAGCTTGCTAGCTTGATACAACAGAGCTCGCTAACTCAGTACAGAAGAGCTCACTAGCACGCTACAGCAGAGCTCACTAGCACGCTACAGCAGAGCTCGCTAGCATGCTATGGTGGAGCTTGCTAGCTCAATACAGAAGAGCTTGCAAACTTGATACAGCTGAGCTCGCTAGCACGCCTCAGTGGAGCTTGCTAGCTTGCTACAGAAGAGCTCACTGGCATGTTACCCAGGGGGGCTTGCTAGCTCGCTACAGCAGAGCTTGCTAGCATGCTACAGTGGAGCGTGCTCGCACGCTACAGCGGAGCTCGCTAGCACGCTACAGCGAAGCTCGCTAGCACGCTACAGTGGAGCTCGCTAGCACGCTACAGCGGAGCTCGCTGGCATGCTACGGTGGAGCGTGCTCGCACGCTACAGTGGATCTCGCTAGCACGCTACAGTGGAGCTCGCTAGCACACTATATTGTTCAGTGTGCTAGTGGTAGCTGGCTAACATAGAGAGCTCACCCACTGAGTCTCCACCTAAGTCAATGTGGGAAAACACAGGCAGGGCCACCACGGAAGCCGAAGACAAACCCTGTCGGGGACCACATTTTCTGCCCACTTTTAAACCATATGTGCCCCCCTTAGCCTTGCTGGCTGGGAATGGGAATAATCCCAGCCAGATAGTTTGTCTTTGAATTTGTAGATTTACTGCAAGTGTCGTCCATGATGAAAAGCTTTGGGCTTCATTTGTTTGCTGTGTGTACATAGTTGTCATTTGTGGGATGAAGGTTCTATTTCCTTTGTTGCTGACAGCTCACAAGCGTAGACGTGCTCATTTCATTATGATGGACCACATGGACGGCAGCTTTCGAGTCGTGTAACCGTTACTGTATAGATTGAGCAACGGCGGATCAGCCAACAGCACGTACCCCATGTGTTTTTCCTCTTGTGCAAATAAATGCTCGCCCATTCATCGTTTCTTTCTCTGTGGATGTAAACCCAATGATCTTTCTTCACCGTTAGGAACAGAGGTTACACAACCTCCCAGCAAGCCCAGTTTCTGCAACAAATCAGATCAGGCCATGAACCGACTCCAGCGGTTTTCCTCTATCCATGTGACAGATGCAGGGTTTTTTTTAACGGATGTAGAAAAAAATATAAAATCAGCTCATTAAGCACAGCTGACAGATATAACACACATTTTTGAGCCACGATCAAAGTTAAACAGATAAACGGTACAGTCCAGTCTGGTATTTTTAGCATTTCCATTATAAGATTGACCCATTAGCCAGGACTGGACCGTACCATCTTTTGGCCCTGTTGGTTGTAGGTCCATAGAAAAATGTAACTGACCAATTGACGTTGAGCTACTGTTGAAACCCATTGATTGAAAAAAGGTCATTGCGACAAAAGAGCCTCTTCACTGCTCGCAATCCTCTCTCAAAAAACATTAAATTCTTTGTATATATGAAGCACCAAAAGCTAAGCAGGAAAAAAATAAGCTTCTGGATGACCTCCATTGTTGTTGTTAGCTTCACCCAGCATGCACCGTGACGGTCAAAGGAGAGTGAAAACGCTCTCCTGAACTGCCTGGACCATTCTAAACTGGACCGTACCATAAAAATCATACTACTCAGTGTAAATTAGTTTATTCAACATTAATTTAAGGAAAACAAAACCTTCTATGCTTTAAGTGATTTAAACATGTAAGATGAAGTAGTTTGGGGAAAATCTTCAATTCATGTTAATGTTTTAAATTAATCCACATTTAAACTTAACTTTACCATGGTTGAAGTCTTATGCTATCATGACATGACATGAATTTTGTAACTTTGTATTTCACAGCTTTTAAAGAAAAGCGCTCGGAGTTCCTCTATGGAAGCTTTTTTGAGCCATAATTCAAAGTATTATGCATTTCCTCAATTGACAATTCAATTTGCAAATTCATCAAGCAACATGAAAATACATTTTGCAATTTACGATTCAACATGAAAAATTACAATTCGATATGACCGTTTTAAAAATAAAATATTGAATAAAAACAAAATCAATTGCATTGTAAATTGTAATGGGTTTCTGATGACAAATGACAATACATTTAGCAATTTACAATTCAATATGCAATTTGACCTTTTATTTTGAAAATTGATTTTGCAAAATTGAATTGTCAATTGAGAAATGCAGAGCACTTTGAATTATGGCTCAAAATAGCTTCCATATCTCACTCCAATCACCTTATTGTCAAAACATTCTTTATTTTTTGTCTTTTCTTCAACTATGATCATAATGTTTTTAGCCCAAAAAAAAGTGTCAGTTTTGAGGACAGTTTCTGCAGAGCGGCAAGAGTTCATCAGAAATTCACCTCTGATTTGTGGGGGGACTGTAGGCGGGCAGTAAGCCTGCACTTATTTCCCATGATCCCTTTGTTTACATTCTCTCCCACTAGCTTACAGTCCCCCACACCTCCTACCTCCAATGACAACCAATATTGGAAGCATCCAGCTGGTCAGTTTTGATCCAGATACCAGCTCAGACGAGGAAAACAAAGACGTGCATCAATCTATTTGTCTGCAAGTAGATGCACTGGAATCAAGCAAACAAGGAGCTTGTTGCCTCCAAATTAGCCCAAAAAACCTTAGTTGATGTCCAATTAGCCAAAAAAGCTAGCTTGTCGCTTAAATACTGGCTAAACTCCAAAACAGCGTAAAATTCCTCAGTAAGCTAAGCAAGTCAAAAACGTTAGAATGTTGCTAAAATAAAAGCTAAACTCTAAATTCTCCTATTAAAATATCAGTAGACAACAATTAGCCAAAAATGTTTGCATGTTACTAAAATTTTACCTAAACTCCAAATTAGCATAAAAACCATCAGTAGATGTCAAATTAGTATATAAAAAAAAAAAAGTAAAAAGTTAACACTTACAGCGATTTCAACAATCTTGGTATCATAAGGTTCAACTCGTTCAGGAAATTACTGCTTGTACTTTTGGTATTCATAATACAAAAAAAAATGCCCCCTTGGAAATGAATAGGAAATTGGTGAAATCCTTAAAAATCTGAAACTTATGAAGTTTAAAATGAACTTTAAAATGTTCAGGAACTACTGTTTTTTATGATAATTTGGAATTTAGCGTTTGTTTTAGCAACATGCTAGCTATTTTTTGCTAATTTAGACATTTTTTTAGGCTAATATTTTAGCATTATGCTAGCTGTTTTGGCAAAATCAGACATTTTTCCATTGTTTTTTTGTGTTTATTTGACATTTAGCTAATAATTTGGCAGGTTTTCAGTTTCAGCATTTTCAGCTATTAGATGCTCTAGCATCTTCAGAAGCCACATTCAGCTCACAGCATTCACACTTGCAGGCAATGCAATATATCTAGATTTCTACTGTTCTAGTCAGTTTTGGTGTGACTGCATTTCTCATTGTGAGTTGGCCTCTCCCTAACTGCCCACTAAAACATCAGGAGTCTTTTACTGAGCAAAGACTTTATTTACTTCCTCACCTTCTGCCTTTAGTTAGTCTGCATATAGGTCCTCTCTTCACTGGTTACACGTGGACGTGCTCCACACTGGCTGTTTACAGCAGATGAGCTCACTTTTTAAATAAAATTCAAACATTAAAGAAGAAAAAAAACCTGAGTTGATGTTTTAATTTAAACAGAACCACATCTGTATAGTGCTAGTGGCTTTACAAGTGATTATTTTTCCTCGTATAGGCCTATTTGACAATATACGTAAATTATGCATGTTTTTTCTCCTCAAAAGTCTCGAAATCATTTTCTCTTTCTGAGACATTTATACACACCAGCAGGCAGCTTGCCCTAAATACACAAAAGGTACAAATAAAACAGCAACACATGTAGACAGCCAACTGATTGGAACAGAGGAGGAGATCAGAGAGACACCACGGGGAGATGTGGCGCCTGTCATGTGGAATGGATCTCATTAAAAGTATGCCCCAGGTCACACTTTGATGGACAGGGAGATGTCAGTCATCTTCTGAGCAGATTAGCTCAGTCTCCATCGCTTTTGGTGCAACCCCTCAGAGGTTGCTGCAGTTTCTTGTGTGTGTGCCTCCAGCCTTCCTTAAGCCGCTCACCTCTGGATTGTTAATCCAGGCATCGAACAAGCACATCTGATTTAAAGGAAAACACTAACACCTGCTGTGTTAAAAGGTAAGTATTGGCAGAGCTTTTGGATATTTTCTCCAATGCATTTTTACAGCCACATTCTGAATAAATAGACTGACTTGAGAGTTGAACCTAAAAGTTGTGTGTTTGTGTGAGCGAATGCATTTGTGGATGTTTCTGTGTCAAAAAGGTCAGTTGTTTGCTTTGTTTTGTATCTAAATGTTACAGTTTATTTGTCTAAAGGATGGAATTAAGCCTCTGAGATTTCCATTTTCTGTTGTGGTTTTTGGGTTCACCACTTTGGCTCTTTGAGATCCACAATTTTTTCATTTTAAGTCATAACTTTCAATAGAAGACAGTCTCACTCTAACAAGTGAAGATATAAACAAGATAAATGAAATTCAAAATAAGCAGTATTGTCAGGTGATGAACATCTGTATTAATATCATTTAGCGTAACACTCTACCTAAGGATGAATGTCCAACTAAAACACTAAACTGATCTAACAATGGTTAAACTTTTACTCTAATTTAACCAAGAAGCAGAAACTATAATTCTCTACTTTCATTTTTATCTTTGTTCTTACTTTCCCTGTTAGATGGGTCAGTCAAAAATCTCCGTCTGGTTTTTTTTGTTTCTATTTGTTGTGTAGAAACTGTTTGTGTCACTAAACATTCACTTTTACTCTTACTCTTTACTCTTAAGACTTGGACTTGTCAAAACTTGCTACCTCAGAGTCCCGCTCACACCGATGTTTTTGGTGGATATCCCTCAGTGTATTCTAGGTCCTTGGCTTTCAGTTTTTTTTAATTGCCCTTATGAATGGATATAGGAGGTCTGTGGGGGGAAAAAATAGGCAAACCTGTAAATCAAGGTTGTAGTCCATTCGGTAAACCAGTAGATCAAAAATGTTCATACACAGTTTTTTCTGCTGCAAGCAACAAGTAGTAGCGAACATTTAAACACACAACAGGCAAGGGAAAGTAAGGGTGAAGTAGGCAAAACGTTGACATCTTATGTGGATTTTTTTCAAGTCTCCCCACTAAATCTTGTTGAATGTGCATGGAACCCTTGAGTGCTGTTCACATGATAAGTGTACGAGGGTGTCATAATTGACAAAAATTAAGAAACCATCAATACAAGCTTCTTCAGGTAATAGCAATAACACCTTATCTATCTATATATTTATATATTAATAACAATAAAACAACAGTGAGAATTATGTATTAGTAATGGCCTTCAACGGTGCTGTTTTCATTTGCCACCCTTCCAAAGTCTTTTGCCCTCCTCCCATCCCCCATATATGATGTTCTAGTTCCACCGCTGGTCCACACCACTGACATGAATGTTAATGGACAAAACAAGGCTGACTCCACCAATAGAAAAGGTCTTACCTGGGGTTCCAACAAAATGAAGTCGATTCGGTCGCCATTTTTCCGCGGTACGTTTATCGCCCAATTTCGCCATTTTGGGACCAAACAATGTTAGTAAGGAGTGAATATTCGGAGAATCTGTCAATCAAATGCTTCAAACGTTTGAGGTGGGACCAGTGGGTACCACATGCTCTTATTGAGGCTTCTGATTGGCCAGTTTATAACTTGTGTTAAAGAAAATATATTTATAAAATTAAAAAAAAAGGTTTAGCGAGAACATGTTAAAAAGAGACACCAGAGGAAATCTATGGGATTTTAGCCTTCGGGGACTAGCGGGTACTTCCTATTTGGATTGCTAGGAGGGAGGGGAGGATCAGTCATGTTCGCTCCATGTACTGTCTATGGTTCACACACATATATGTGCAGGATTCACGTGGGGTCTAAGGGAGCTAGTACGTGTAGCTTGTGAAAAGCTAGAGTGTGACATAAGGACGGTGTATGAAAACATAATAAAAGTACATGCAACTGACATTAGCCTTTTGAATAATACGCACAAAAATGATACGTTCTATTTTCATGACACTCCTTGAGGCGGCCGTACATGCTTCAAGGCGACTGTTTAGATTTTGGTTTTATGAAGTTATGTTCCTGCTAATTCATTCATTCAGTTCCTAAAATTTGTGTCCATCACTCTCTATTTTTCTATAATGGGGTCTTATCACAACATCACTTGCATGACACAATATGGCAGTACATACAATACAACTGAACTCTGTATTTGGCCAACTGATCTGTACTTTTTAAACCCTTTAAAATGTTCTTTTAGTACATAGCTGACCTGGGTTAATCCAGTTAAACCTTAAACAGATATTAATATTAATCTACATAATAAATTTTTTACAACTTGCTTTAAACTTACCCAGTTCAAAGGACTATAAAAATTAATGGAAGCTTTTCAAAGTTGCTCTCAAAATTCACTTAGATTTTTCTTATTTCCTCTCACTTAGTTTGTTTTGTCAGTGGAAATGATTGTATGCTGTTATCACACTGACCCACTGTCTATCCCAACATTCCCAAGAGTTCATGTGTCCAGCAATAGACCAGTGGCACGGTGCCCGGGAGGGGGGTACGGTTGGCCCACTCGGGGAAGCGTTCTTGTCAAGACAGGACGGGGATCGCTCAGAGGAGTCATGAATTCCAAACAATCCGTCTGACGCTGGTTGATGTCATAGGAAGTACATCTGAATTATGTCTATCTGAGGCTAGTAAAATCAAAAGGACGTTTTGGCAAAAGATGAAATAATTTGGGCTATTTAGGGATCTGGGGGGGGGTGCAAAGACATGCATCAGTGTTTAATAACGCACATTGGCACTTTTATTTGTGACAGCCACTACAGATATATGTACCAGCTCACATTTAATCCATGCTGGAGGTTGACCAGCATGCAGTGTGTCATGCTACATGCATCCTGGCTGATAGGATGAAAGCATTAAAACATTAGTAAACAAAGTTGGCATCTGCACCCTGGAAGTTTGGCAGCTGCAAAAAGGGTTCGCCACATTTAAAACAGAGCAGAAAACAATCAAACGAAAATCCCACAAAGCTTTGGTTTTCTTACGCAACTGCATTTCTTCTCACACTATTGTGGTTTTATTTATTGATTCATTTAATTTAGAAAAAAACAAAATCAAGATTCTTCTGCATTTCATTATGAAAAAGTAAAAAAAAAAAAGCAATTGTAACTTTATTATAAAAGACTTTCAAAATCAAATGAGGCATAATTGGTTTTACACTTAAAGTCCCACCCCGATCCTCTTTTGATCTGTTGTAAAATCGTTCCCGGTGGTCTTTTAACTATAATTATGTCATTTTTAGACAAAGTAAAAAAGCCTGTTATTTTCTAGGACATAGTTTCTGCAGAGTGTGAGTAAGTCTATGCTAACCTTTGCGTGTTTGTTGATGAGAAAGTAAATGACCCAAAACCTCCATTGGAATTTTTTCGTTTATAAAAGTTGGATCAAAGTCGCAGAGTACTCAGGATCGTCACGACAGACAATGCTAAGTAGGATGCACACAACTATGTCGGCTCAGTCCAATGCCTGACGGGACAGGAGAAGTTCCCCAAAGCCCTTAATGCCTTATATGGTCATCTTCACAAAATCTACATTTTGAGTGGTTAGTGTCTGTACCACTGCTCCTGCCAGCAAGACAATTTGTAGCTTTGTTTTTCAGTGGAAAAGTACTGATTTGGTCCTTGAAGCAACTGGTTTCAACTGGTCTGGAGCTCCATTTGAGTTAATGTTAAAATATTTTTATAACAAGAGCAGCAGAAGTTTACAAAATTTGTCTATGGCTATCCACTAGTCCCTATATAGTGCACTATATAGTATGTTCGTCATTTTTTAGTGCTGTCTGAATCTACAATTCCAAAATTGAGTGCCCTAAAAAACTACTCACTACATTAGCGAATATAGACCACAATGCATTGCGGTCAAACAATCCCCCCCCCCCAAAAAAAGTGTTTAAATTTAATTTTTTAATAAACCATCCACTTTTTATCGTCACAACAGTGGAGTCATAAACAGATGTGGTGAAATGTTCGTATTGATTAGATTTTCCCTTTGTGAAATTGGTGATGTCATAGCCGCCATTTAGAGAAAACGAAAGAAAAGTAGTAAGAAACGGTGTTTGAACTGCTTTTAACATTCCAGGAAACTATAAAGCCCCGCACTGCATAGTTTTTTAGTAGTTAGGGATTTGGGCTCCACGCCTGGTTTGATCTATACCATAGGCTAACAAGGGCACCAAATGGAAGCGGCCTCCATTCCGCTGCGCTTCCGCGTCCAGTGTGAACCAGGCGTTCATGCTTTCATTACCGGTGCAGCAAAAATGGCAACAAATGTTAAGCTTTTCAGCAACAGGCGTTGAGCCAGCTCAGACGAGGGACACAAAAACATACATGCATGTAATTGTCTCCTATCTGTTTCAGATTGGAGCGGCGCGGGGAACTTGTGGGCTCTAATTGTAGCTTCTATGTTGAAACTTCAATCTTTTTTAATACAACTCCTGATTCACAATGACATAAATAAAGACAAGTTTTAGTTTAATTTTCTTTATATATATATA
>NC_050516.1:29521170-29523190 GCF_002922805.2 Oryzias melastigma
TATATATATATATATATATATATGTATACGACATATATATATATACATATACATATATATGTCCTATATATACGTCCTATATATATATATATATTATATATATATATGTCCTCCATTATCAGAAAGATGCAACAAGAACATATTATACCAGAAGCAGAATTTTCATAAAAGTGGATCTTCACAGAACTTTCCTATTTTTCCTTTAGGCTGATGACTTTTAGACTTGGTTGCAACATGAGATGCTTTGTAACATTACATCGGAACTCGGCTTCCCTTATAGAGGGGACCCAGGGCACAGTGGGCTCCGCCATGACCCCTCACTCCCATGTGGAATGTAAAGTGATATATTTGGGAAATTTTAGTGGCACATTCAATTTGCCTTTCCTTTTTCACTTCTAAATGCTCAGGCATGTTCATTTGAGTAAAACATGGTAATTAATTAGTTGTGGTTCATTAGTGTGACATGGCTCGAATTAAGACGCAGGGATGAGATGCCTCCGGAGACGTAATGACTTCCATCCAACAAGCAATTATGAAGAGAGGTTGAACTAAAAGCACCAGCTCCAACAATACGTCTGCTAATGACTGCTTGAAAACAGCAGGGGACAACCCAACGTGAAGCTCTCTCTGAACTACATGCCATTAGGAGGGGGAGTGGAGTGAAGGGATGATGGGGTGGGGGGGAAGGCTTTTCTATTCAAGAAATTATTGTAAGATATGGAAATTTCCGGAGATGATTCGATGAAAGGGTGAGGACAAAAGTTTGCATTTTTTAACTAAATATTCCCACTTTCAGATACGTTTTTTTCTAGTGTTAATGGATGCTTAACAGCATCCAGACCCATTTTCGTCATATTTGCATTAAATATTGCTGAGGCGCCTGCATGTTTTCAAAGGTGCCACGGAGAATAAGCAATCAAGTAATCAGGCTCCAGTGCTTTTCTTCCCATGTTTGACTGTCACTCAGAAAGACAGTGCAGCACTTTCTGCCTCTCACCTAATCGTCCGTCATCCCTCCTAATGCAGAGCGACTGCTCGGGTCATGAAGGAAATCAGCCACATGTTTAGTGTCACTTCTCGTTAGCATAGAGCGTCAGGTGAGAGTGGGCCATTCCTTTACAGTTCACCCACGGGAAAAACTTAATAAAGCTGCAATTTTTCTGTCGTTTTGTCGATGTTTTTATGCATTATGTTTTTAATAGTGTTGTGATTGTAAGCAGAGATTATGATAATTCAATCCAAAAATTTTACATTTTCTGTAAAACTACAGAAATAAATGACTTAAGTGATTAAAGTGGTTTAAACTTTTAAAATAGTCTGGCCAATTATTGGTGACATTTTTGCATAAGTATTGCAAAGATTTTGCTGCATAATACAGTGGTGTTAAAGTGCAACCGACTAATATCCAAAGATTATTTATTAAAAAGGAGGAAAAAAATAAATTTCTCATGTATAAAGCACAAATAAACAAAAAAAAAGGTTTTGTGTTTCAATATGTGGGGTGAAACTTTGGAACAGAACCAGTAAATACTCGAAACATTAAAGAGTTTAAGTATACATACAAAAATATGATTATTAATAAATGTCTAGAAATACAAAACAAGACACTAGCACTTGTAAATATGCATGCTTATAAGATGGGATTGTGTTATTCAAGTGGGTGTTTGTGGAAATGAGAGTTACATGTGTGATTGAAATATAATGTACTTTTAGCTAGGTCACTGAACTTTAACTTTGGGCGTACTGAGGCTAGGAAAATATTGAAACAATGTACAGGGGTGAGAATTTATAAGATTTCTCTTCTCATTCCCTTCAGATTTTTGCTGTTTATATACTTGTATTTCATGCTCTACATAAATTTTTTTTCAAATGTCTGAAATAAATATTTTTGAATTGAACTGAACTAAAATTAAATCAACAGATAACCCAACAAAAAACAGAGTAAAGATAACTAATATTTCAGCTACATGATAGCTGTTTTGGCCAATTTAGACTTTTTCAAGTTTTTTTTTTTTTTTTT
>NC_050516.1:29523361-29556303 GCF_002922805.2 Oryzias melastigma
GCATCTTCAGCCATCAGCACTAGCGTCTTCAGCGACCAAATTCAGCTCACAACATTCACACTAGCATTATCACATGGTGGCTCTCTGGCTCAAGAAAAATAATATAATAGTAAGCTTTTAAATTTTTGTAAATTAGTTTACTAAGAAATTTTTGGCTATTTTGGAGTTTAGCTCATTTTTGGTCTAATTTGGCCTCTACTGAGTTTTTTATGCTAATTTGGACTTTAGCTACACATTTAGCGATAAGCTCTACTGAGATTTTTTAGGCTAATTTAGAGCTTAGCTTCTATTTCAGCAACAGGCTAACATTTTTGAGTAATTTAGTTTAGTGAGGAATTTGAGGCTATTATGGAGTTTAGCTAGTAATCAAGCAACTAGCTAGCTTTTTGGCTAATTCGGGATCTAATATTTTACTAATTTTTACCTACTAAGAGGTAAAAACAAAAAAAAAACTCACATTTTGAGAGATGTGTTGTGTTCAACTACTGTTATTGCACTAAGGCGCCACTAGGCGGAAACAGTGAGCTAGAGAGTGAGTGAAAAACGCAGAAGAAGAGTAGCTGCTAGCCTGTAGCCTGTGTAGCATGTTACTGCTTGTTGCTGCATATGAAGGTTGAGAATAAAGCCTGTAAACCTTACAACTGTGGATTATTTCGAGTACTTCCCGGCCACCATAACAAGATGGTAGTTTCTTTTTTTATTTTTTATTTTGATCATGTCAAAAAATAAGATTAATTCATATTTTTTATTTAATGAATTATCCAAATTTCTTAAAGGCTAAAGTAAATCTATGCGGCTCCCTCTAGGTTTTGATCAGTAGAAAACTAGTCCAAATAGCTCTTTTACTGATAAAGGTTGCTGACCTCTGATCTAGTTCATAATTATGCTAAAAAGTTACAGTTTTAAAGTTTAAAAAAATTGGTTTTAAAGTGTTCAATAAATGTTTATCCTGTTCGACCCGATATCTAAACTGTGTTTTCGATTTTGGCCCCTTGTGTGATTGAGTTTGACACTTCTGCTCCAGAGGCTCAGATTGCAGATGTTTGGGGCTCTCAGAAGGCAAAGCGAGAATGGAAGATGGTGCTTTTCTGCTGACCTTTACTACATGACTCTCAGTTTCTGCTTTGCTGCTTCCTGTCGCACACTTTCTTGTAAAACTGAACAGATTATTTCAAACCCTTCCTATTTTCTGTTTCTTGAGTCGTTACACATTCATCATTTCACTAACACTGCTGGAGGAATCTTCCATTTCAACCACAATGAGCCTTTTTCACACAGCTGTGCTCACTGCATGCTGCTGAGCTCAGCTTTTAATATTAATGAGGCTTAAGCCCAACACTCACCTGCAGTGCATGCTACGAGCTATAGGAAGGGGAAGGGAAAAAGACCTTTTGCGTGTCTGACAGCCCACCACGGAGAGAAAGCTGCTGACAAACTGATGTTTAACAGTTCCTCCCAACATGTATGTCGGCTGTAAGCCATATGCACGCCGGTGCATGTGGGCCCATGCAGTGTGATGAGGTCTCTCCTCTGGCAACAACTGCATGTACTGCACATGCTTCATTATTTCCTCCCCAGAGTTCTGCTGCCATGGTGATGTAAACTGTACTACACCCTGGGGTTCAAGGCTTTCAACAAGTCCAGCCAGAATGCACAAACGTATGCGTTATGCCTCCTCACCATGAAGCTCTCACTCCTTTTTGTCTCCCCAGTTTCTTCTCCTGCAGTGCAATCAAGCTTGTACTGCTCACCTGGTTCCCAGTATTTATGTTGCTCGTGGTGTCTCCTCTTCAGCGGCAGTTCCTGTGGGTTTTCCTGCTCCTTCCAGCCTGAGTAAAAGATCAAATCAGTCCTTGATCATGAATCAGTTGAAGTTATCAATTTTGCATCCAGGACGACGCTGCAGGTTCTATGTTTCTACCTAGCTTCCTGCCTAATCGACTAGACTTAAACTTAATTACTATCATTATAATGACTGTATCATCATCCTACTAAAAAAACAAAACAATAACAGTACAAATGTAATTACTTAGGTCAATGAGTGACAGGAATTTCTTTAAAGTAACCCAACAGTGTCTAAAATGACTGTAAAGATAATACCATATGTCTGCCAATTATACATGTACGTAGTTAGAATTAAACACTTAGGTAGTTATTTGCAATTATTAACATTCACATTCAAATATGTAAATGTATGTGAAGTTTTATAATTGGTATTGAACAGTAGAGCTCAAACAAAAATGTTCAAATCATTAACATTGTAAAGATTGTTCAGTTTCTCTTGAAGGGTGTTTCAGTTTGGCCACTAGGTGGCGATCGTACTATAGCATTGCATCTTATTCCAGAAGAAGAAGACAGTATGAGCAAAAAACTGTATTAGACCACAAATGGTTACTTAAAAAAATATTCCCTTAAAAAAGTTTGGAAAATTAATGCCTGTAAGTTTATAAAGAGGTTCATTTTGATGATGTTTAGGACAGGGGTCTGCAACCTGGGGCTCCAGATCCACATTGGCTCTCTTATCTCTCCATGGTGGCTCCTTGGCCAAACATAAAATAAGTCATGGAGACTGCTGACCCAGCCATGTCGACTGTCTGAGTCAACAGCTCCTGGGTAATGGCGGCCGAACCAAAACTACCTAAAGAAAACAAATAAACAAAGCCCACAAACTAAGACTACCAAGGTCCAACCCCAAACTAAAATAACAAAACTCAGCAGTATAAGACTGTTGAGGACAACGATGGTAAGAAAAAAAAATAAAATAAAAGAAAAATAAAAATAGCATTTTTTAAAGTAAGCAATACTTAATTAGCATGTATTGAATTAAGATTAGTTGCATTTATAAATTGATGGCTGAGGTGATCATAGATGATAAACTTTGTAGCTTTTTATATAGCTGTTGACCTGAAGATGTCTTGTTTGATCAACTCTACCTCCAGAATACACAGATTTTATATGCAAAGCAAAACTTCAGTAAAAAGTTTGATCTTTTATGAGTTAAAAGCACATATCTGAATTCTGCACAACATTGGTTAATAGCTGCACTGAGATGGACTTCTTTTGAGAACTACAAATCAGGCAGACCTACTTAAAGTCTTTCATGAGGAGGAGAAACTTTCTTGTCTTTCTTCTGTTGTCTAAGGGAAAGACAAGAAAGTTACACCACTGCCATTTTCTGTTTATTCCATCTGCGTCTTCAGAATCACCAATCTCCAGTTTCTCAGAGAGATGTTGCCCAATCTATCATCCTGTCTAGTTTTCCCATCATCATCATCTACGTTGCTGTCATCAGTAAAAATAGAAGTCTTCCTGACCGGAATGGTACGGTATTCGTTGTTTCTGGGTTCCATCGCTAGCATCCTGCCATCCTAGTATATTGATATCCACTATCTTTGTTTCTGTGTATTTGAAATGACAGAAGAAAATTTTCCAAATAACCGTGCTCCATGATATTTGAATGAAAAGCAATAACTAATTTGTGGGTTATTAATTTCTTGTGACAAGACTTTGCAGCGCCACATTTGTCACTGCTGAAAGGCCTGCTGATCTTTAATGGCTTAAACGTTACCATCTGAGATTGTGCTCATAAAGTTCGACAAATCCTCTTCTGATGCCAAGTAAACTGTTGTGCTTTAAAGTTGGACTTGATGTTTGGTGGATTGTTTGATTGACGACTGAAGTCATTTCTGTGATTTAAGAGTAATTTTATTTAGCAAACATGTGCCTAAGTAGCTTGTGGAAGAACCATGTATAGCAACAAGAGCCCAGCACCTCCTCCTCATGTTGGTCACCAGCCTGGTCACACACTTCTCTGGGATGGCATCCCATTCTTTAATCAGCTTTGGTGGCAAGTCACCCATCGTGAGCCACTTTGGCACAAACCGCACACCCAAGCTAATCTCTCAAGTGTTCAATGATGTTGAGGTCAGGACTGCTGGCAGCTCCTTCCATCCTCTCCCGTCTATAAGTCTGGGCAAAGTTTCTGATGCACTCTGCTTTGTAGGGATAAGTGTTGCCATCTTGCAAGGACAAAGTTCTTGCAAGGAGAAAGTAGGAGAAAGTAAAAATAACTCAATTTAAAATAAGCATAGATAAACAGTGCAGACTTGAACTTTTGAATACGTACTAGTCAAATGCAGCTGAGAACAGGTGGGTCTTCAACCTGGATTTAAACACAGTATTTCAGCTGATCTAAAGTTGTCTGGAAGTCTGTTCCAGATCTGTGGTGCATAGAAGCTGAACGCAGCTTCTCCATGTTTAGTTCTGACTAGGAACTGATAAAAGACCGGATCCAGATGACTGGAGAGCTCTGGCTGGTACATACTGGCCAAGTTTCTGGCCTGGTTGGTAGTTTTTACATGAATAGATTGAAGCTCTGTAGTGACATCAAACATTTTACTTTAGCCGCAAAGACAATAACCTCAGGTTTTTTTTTTGCTTAATTGAAGTAAGTTGTGACACATCCAGTCATCAATGTCCTCAATTCATTTACCAAGAGCCTGTACAGGGCCTCGGTCTCCTGGTGTCAATGTAATTTATATCCGTGTGTCATCTGCATAGTTATGGTAACTAATATTCTTTATAACCTGGGCCAGCGGGAGCATGTAGATGTTAAATAGATGTGACCCCAGAATGGAGCCTTGGGGAACTCCTGATGTAATTTATGTTAGCTCAGAGTCGAAGTTACCAATTGATACAAAATATTAAAGTATGTTTTGAACCAGTTTAGTACTATAGTACTATGTAGCAACTGTGCCATAGTTGTGGTTTATCATTTTTAGCCTCTTAGACCTGAGATAACATTTTGGCTCTACACATGTAGTCACATGGTCCAAGTTAGACACAATGAACTAATGTGGTTATATATCTCAAAATAGGAAGTCCACACAGCGGCAGGTTTTAAGAGCTTAAATATATTAAAGTTTTAGGTTTTTACTAGAATCCTGGACTCCTGCATTCTGAGTTCAGCACCACCAGTCAATCAAGGTTGTTCTTCCTTCTTTTCTACCAGACCACCTCCCTGTGATACACGTGGAGTTAAATAATGGACTCATCTATGAGGTCATTTACAAAGACGTCAGCTAATTCCGTTATTGTCAAACATTTCTTTATTTCTAGCTGTGAACCTCTGCTTCTGGCATTTTTACCAGCTGGCGTTCGCTAAAGTCACCAGCTTACCTCCTGAGCAAGCAGAGAGGAGGTAATCCTGTTTTTAAAATGACCTAAATACAGTAGTGACTCCACATCTTTCACATGGAAATGAACAGGAATTCAAAAATCAAACATTTTAACTTTTATTCTTCTGATCTAGAAAAAAAATAGCAATACGCCTTCTACAAAGAGTGCTGAAATAGTTTAAAAACATTTAAATTTTTAGAAGTTTAGAATGGATTTAACATATACAACTCTACAAGTCCTCCAGAGAGCTTTCCTGCTTTGGTATGAAATAATACAGTTGAGAGCTGATTAAATATTGTGAAGGACTGAGCAACCTCTAGCATGGGAGGCTTCAGGCAGCTGACACGTCCTGTCACTGTGACCTGGCACCATCTTGCCTTTCCAGACACAGTTAAGCCTGAATGCTCTCACAGCAAGAGTCCTGAGCTTCACAGCCAACACAGGAAGCACAGCTCTGCACACACACCCACCCCCCATGGACACACACACACAAACGGTCGTCTAAGATGTACTCGTGGAACGCTCGATTGTCAATTCTTCAAACCTACCTCCTTTAAAATATTGCCATCTGTTTAGTGTTTCCATGGAGACCAAGCTCACTAATGAGGACATGTGCAAGTGTGTGTGTGTGTTTACAAACCAGCCAGGTATCATTAGGATGGATCAAGTAATGTAAAGCAGGTTCATGGGTTATTGAGGATAAATTTCGGTCCAAATGACTCCCTGTACCAAAGAGAAAGGTTCACTAAACCCTCCTAGGAAAAATAAACACACCAGAGCGTATATACAAATAGAAGTTATCTTGTTGAAAGTTGATGTTTTAAGTCGTTTTCTATCATAAACAAAAGAAATGAGTAATATTTCTTTCCTGAACTTGACGTGTGAGCCCTCATAAATCATAAAACCACATGTCCTGAGATGTGGAAAGGTGGAAAGCTGTGTAGAGAAGTCAGCCTGCAACCAATTAACAGTGGAGATAAGGCAGATGGCTCATGTGGATGCTAAAATAGGATTTTCACTGCAGAGTGCTGAAACCTTTAGGAAATACTTCTTTGTCAACAAGCAGAGACTCTGAGACTCTGACAGAATTCAACAGAAATCTGTGAACTATGCTTCACAGTTTTAACAAAACGCTGGAATTATTTATTTTAAATGCATAATAACAAAACAAATAAATATGGAACCATTGAAAAGGGTTTCTTTGGAGTTGTGAATGTATGCAGGTCCTTTGTTAGTGTTTAGGTCTCTAAAACAGGAAGATAGATAATGGGACTGGGGGACTGGTGGGGGCGAGGTTCACAGCCAAGACAAGCCAGAGGCGTGGTCCACGGCCAAGAACAGGAGCACAGACGATCCAACAGAAATCTGAAATCCCTCCCACTCGGTTGGAGGGGAGTGGGAAAGAGGAACAACATGTGAATCACACTGCACCAAACAGAAGCACAGATAACTAAATAAAAAATAAAGAATAGAGGATGAGGTGAAGTAAATGAGAATAGAAAACAGAACCCCAATGAAAAATTATCTGCTTGTATTTTCCAGATCCTTTTTAATTATTGGATCTTTTGAATTCTGATTAATTGATCTGCATATGCTATGATAAATTCAGAAGTAGTGTTATGTCTACTTTCATGGTCATGTGCTCTATTGATACTTAAGTGATTTTTAATAAGCTGTAGTTGTGTTGGTAAGGTATACATTTCTGATTAGAAGTTTTGAACCAGATATTGATAATTCATGTAGAAGAAATGGTAACAGTGCCAGAGTGTGATTATGTACATTCATTTCCTCCCACTCTCTTTTAAGTAATCTATCATTTGAGCCCTAGTTATCTTATGTCTGACATATCTTTGTACAGATCTAATCCTCTGTTGATTGTATTGCACATGCACTATACTTGTTTTGATTGCTTGAAATAAACAATTTAAATTCAATTCAATGGAATAAAGACATAAAAGTTAACATCATGTTCAGAAGACTGTTGGGTAATCAGTTATAGAGGTTGCCGTTTGCATCAATTACTAAAGTCTTCACTAACATGCTTCAATGATATGATTCATGTCCTAATTTGTGGTTGATGATATGATTCATAGTCAGTATTGGTTCATTTAAAAATAATCCAATTTAAAGTGACCAGTGTGACTTAGAGACTAATACCTGGTAATAAACAATGCAGGAGAAGTTTTACAGATTCCTTGTATTTCTTGTAAGATAATCAAGTGTCAATTAAACATCTGTACAAAAAAAAGAAGAATTCATCTCAAATCCTGGAAGTGTAGCTAGTTGTACTTTCCAGGGCATAAATAGTTCTCACTTCAGAATAGGTCACAAAACAGTTAATTAACAAGTACTAAATGTTTTATAACTACATGAATTTATCTTGAGTTACAACAGGAATTTGTCTTTATAAATGATTAATTAACAGATTAAGAGTACATGTCTAAAAATATGGATGTATAATTGTACATTTACCTTTTTTAAATCATTTATTGACATTTTGTAAATGAGTTTACAACTTAAAGAACCACCTCTACACAACTGGTTTGTAAATGATTTAATACTCCATTTTAAATGTTTAATTGTAAATGAATAAAGTCTTAATGTACTATTAATAAACACTTTATAGTAATTATTTTAAATCAAGACTAAAGTGTTATTATCAACACATATAAGCTACTTGCTAATGCTTAATAAAGTAGGACTTAGGCTTTAAAAACAATTAATTAAGAGTTAACTCATGCTCAACTAATGCAAAAGTAATGCTAAAAAGTGTGTTCAAAATTTAGCTTTAACCTATTGATGCTTAATGTTTTTGTGAAATTCAGGTAAATTTCTAGCAGAAGCAGTAATTGCATTGCTTGGCGTCAAGAGGACAACAATTCTTGTAAAGAAAAAAATCAAGCAAAATATACATGTTACATTTATGTTCAATTTTTATCCCGAATAATCTCGTATTTACTGCAGGATAAAGTTTCCTCTCTGATTGCTTTATCTGGAAAAGGTCTCCTTTGAGACATGGGATGAGCTGATATAATTTGAAGACTTTGGCATGCTTGCTACACAAAAACACATGAATACATGTGCACAGAAATGTGTCTTCTGATGGTTTTGTGGCGCTCTCCATCAGCTTTTTCAATCCAATCCACAACCATAAACATGCAACCAAATTCTTCTGGGTGATTTTGACATCAAATGCCACATGAACAAACTCATCATTTTTGAGAAACAACAAAAGAAGATAAAACATACATCCTGTCTGGGATGACAGATAAAGCTTAAAGTGACTTCTCTGCTGCTGATGGTGTTCCATTCAGAATGTGTGAATAAACTCACTTACAGGAATATTCTAAATGTGGCAAGAAATGCAAATGGATGTTTCAGCATCAAGAATATCTTAATTCAGAATATACTGATGTCTATTTTACGCTTTTTCTCAAGCTGTGAAGGCAGGTCATGTAAAAATACCTCCGAGGAGGTCGCCCACTCCACACATCAGCTCTGCCATCTGTGAAGAAGATGACCAACTCCAGGTGCAGCGGCTAAAAAACCATATCTCCTCTGCTTCAAAAAAAACTCAATCTTTAGTTGAAATGGAGTGGCCATGTGTTTCAACGGAAGTGTGGGATGGACTTTCCCTTTTCCGTCAGGCAGACACCCACCGGGTTTAGGCTCAATAAACTCTTTGCCCTTTGCACTTTACAGGAAGTCCATCAGCGCTGTAGACGGTCAGGCCGACTACAGGTAGCCTGAGAAAGGAAAACAGTTCATCACTGATGGTCTGGCTGAGATTTCCACATCCTCGATGGTCCGTCGAGGCAAATGGCACATTTAATTTTTTCTGTCAATAATATCTGAGACACTAGAAGCTTTAAATAATGAGCAGAAACTATGGAAATCTGTATTACCATCTGTTGAACAACTTAAAGTTTTATTTCTGTTAAAACAAAAAAATGAACCAAGTTTTATTTCCATCTCTGTGGTTTCCAGTTCAGCTGTTTTCAGCAACTTCAGCAAAATATTAATTTTTTTCTTTAAATCATTTTTATTCAAGCGCATCTGAAAACATGGCCTACAGTGGGCAAAAAAAAATCTATTTCCACTTGATTAAAGAAGAGAAACTTGTCTTTTATATAGAGTCATTGCAAAAAGAGAAATAAGTCAAATCATTATTTCTTAGAATTTTGTTGATAATGACTTAGTTATGAAATCCACAAATCAGTTCTTCAGAAAATGTGTCAAACTGAACTCAAAACATCGGCAAAGGCTTCCTGAGCCTCTCAGTCTGGGTGAGTGAGCTACACAATCATGGTAAAACCACTAAAAGTCATTGCTAAAGCAGCTGGTTGTTCACTGAGTGCTGGATCAAAGTATAATACCAGAAAACTCAGTGGAAGAAAAAGTTTGGTATGAAAAGAAGCACCAGCAACAAATATAACTGGATATATAGCATTACCTGTGATAATGTCAGTGTGAATGCTGCTGCAAAAGATGCCAGAGCTAAAAAAGCTAGAAAAAAAATGCTGAAACTGATGGCTAAAAAAGCTCAAGCTGATAGCTGAAAACACTGAAGCTGAAAGCTTTCCACAATATTAGCTAGAAGCCAAACTAGCCACAAAAAAAAAAAAAAACGGAAAAAAGCTAAACTCAAAATTTTCCAAAAGACCTTTAAAAGTCAAATTTTGACAAAACAGATGAATGGTAAATTATTAGCTAAACTCCAAATTTGCCTATAGAACTTTGAAAAAGTCATATTTTGACAAAATAGAACAATCCTAAAATATTAGCTAATCTCAAAATTTGCCTGTAGAACTTAAAAAAAGCAAAATTTTGACAAAACAGCTAAAACAATGCTAAAATTTGAGCTAAACTACAAACTAGCCTAATACTGGAAACTGTCTAATTTTGACAAAATAGCTAGCATAATGCTAAATTATTAGCTAAACTCCAAATTTGCCTAAAAAACTTTTTAAAAAAGTCAAATTCTGATAAAATAGCTAGCATAATGTTAAAATATTAGCTAATCTCCAAATTTCCCTGAAGAACTTTGGAAAAAGTCAAATTTTGCCCAAGCAGCTAGTATAATGCTAAAAATATTAGCTAAACTCCAAATTAGCCCGAAGCACTTTGAAAAAGTCAAATTTATACAATACAGCTATGCTAAATTGTTCGCTAAACTCAAATTTTCTTGATTTAAATCTGCTAATGCGAGAATCCTTTTTAATTTCTAAGATGACTGTTTTGAAGTGTATATATAATATTTCCAACAAAGTTTTAAAGTTATAATTGAAGCTGAAAACATTTTTTTCTCATCTAACAAGATCACAAATGATGTGGTTTTCAGTCTTGGGCCTTGTTGTTACAGAATTGTTAGTGAGCAATGGATTAATGGGATTACTTGGTTAAAGTCTCTTCCTTCACCTTTAAGAACAAAGTTGTCTCTATACACCAAATCCACCTAAAGGGCAAATCTGATAATGAGCTTGCAAAAGGGCAGAGAGTTGATGTCTACTGGAGTTACCTCAGTGCACGGAGCATTCAGACTGCAGCTCGTGGCGATGCGCGACCAGAGGCGATGGAAATGGCAACACTATTATTTCATGTCTATTTTGCAAAAAATCACGCAAATTCTTGAGGTTATTTTTAGTAAATGACAAAAAGTATTTTGTTTTTTTGCTGCATTTAAGACAAGCAAGAAATGTGTATGCACAAAGTTAACTGTATGTGTTTAATGAGGACCAGATTGGTGCTGATTTGTGGAAAAAAAGTTTGAAGACGGTGACACTAAAGATTTTTATGAGGAGAGTGACCCCACTACAGCCTAAAAGATCCAGACCCTGTCAGTACACAAAAAAGTGTAATCTAGTTCAAATGAAGCACATTTGTGCTCATAGTTTAACACATACTGAAAAAGATTGTTAAAATACAGATTTCTAAGAAAATGTGGTTGATTTACTGTAGAAACACTTTCCTGTCGAGTTAGAGTTAGGAGTTAAAGAAAGGTGTCGGTCCTCACACACTTTTTATTTAACCCCTTTAAATAACCATGGCAACAGTTAAGTAACCAATTAACTGCAATTGGCTTTCTCAGTTTGTTTTCGTAAAAGTTAATTGTATTAAAAGAAATTGGTTTCTATAATCAGGTTTGATTTCTGTAAAAAAAAATCGTCTTTCTGCAAGAATATTTCCTGGATAATAGAAATAAAAATATATTGTTTACATGTGAGACATAAAAACAGGTCACTGCTGCGCATGTAAGATGCATTTTTTTATTTGTATTAATTAATGTTTCAATTAATGTATTGATTAATGTCGTACACTTTAAACGAGGAAATGTAAACACAGTAATACTTAATCCAGAAACTGAAATTATTCAATCACGCTCCATCTATTTATGCTTAGAAAATACAAACAATTAACAGGACAATTTTCCAGACAAGTGTTTTTACATTTTGCACAAAATGCAAACAGTCCCTGACATGTGACTTTGAAATAAATCCATTTCAATTCCTCAAACTTCAAAGGTTTTGCGCCACATAAATTCTTTTGGGGGCCGACTGAAATGCTCTTCATCCACCTGCACACGTGTGGTGGAGTATATCACCGCTGCATGAGAACTGTCAGAATGAATCACACACCCAAGAGCCCACAAGCATAAATCTGCACATGCATGATACAAATACCCTTTCACTCACAGTGGATGAATAGAACTCCTTTTTAAGAAAGAGAAGAGGTAAAGTTAAAATCTACAGTAAGTAACTGCAGGTAAATGATTGCAGGAGGAATTCTTAAGCTCTTCTTAAGGAGCTGCAGTGTTTACAGAGGAACCTTCTGCACGCTCAGGAGTCTAAAGGACTGGGATTTTCGTCGGAAGTGTTTACAGCTCTACTTACATCTCCCCGTTTTGCGCTGCGAGTGTCTAATTACAGAGTCCTTCACATACTGTCCGTGCTCACCCCTCACACTTCAAACCGACGGCTCCATTCACACAGTCTGTGAGCCGATGGAATAGCAGCCACAGCTGTCGCGGTGTCATCAGAGTCTCATCCCGCCGCGGGAGGTCACAGGTCAAAGACAGCTGAGTTCTTGATAACCTGGAAATGACAGGCTGACGGTCAACCTGCAGGAAAAGGCTTTGGGCCAGTCGGGGCTTGTTGAACCCAAAGATCCGACCTTCCATTTTCTAAACCCACACAAGAAATAGAAAAGTGGCTTTTTAGACTTTATTATTCCTCTAAATATCACTCTACAGTTAAAAAACATACATTTATTTACAGAAGGGATGGGTATCGATAATAATTTCCAGAAACTATTCGATTCAAATAGATTTTTTTTTAGATTCTTTCAATCCACTCAATTCAATTTTGAGTTTACACATTTTGCTACATTTGTTTAGAAATACAATCTGCTATTTAATTTGAAAATATTCATATTAATCTGATACAGTTCACATATTGTAAAATGTATTAGTAAAATAATGAGATTGTTAATAAAAATGTTTAGATTATTAATATTGTAGACATTGTTCTGCTTCTCCTGGAGGATGTTTCCGTTTGGACACTAGGTGGCGATCGCGCTATAGAAGTACACTTTTTTCAAGAAGAAGAAGAAAGTATGAGCAAAAAATTAGAATGGTTACTTTAAAAAATGTTTCCTCGAAAATTCCTGCCTGTGAGTTTATAAAGATGTTCATTTAGTCAGCAATGTATGTTTACATCGACCAAGTGTTAGCATTAGCCGTCCTATGGGAAATTCCATTAAACGTTAGCATCAAGCTAGCGGACTTTAGCTTTATGTGCTAAATCGATTTATATTTTTATGAATCGATGTTCTCATATATCCAAAGAACTGAATGCAAAATGTACATGAATATATTTGTATTTGTCGTTTAACAGTTTTACTCAGACCATAGATGCAAATTGACATGTTAGTTTTGCTCTGCTGACTTAAATGAAAGCTTGTAGTGGGGGGTGTACTGGCAAGAGTATTGCGATACACAATAGTAAAATTGTAAAATACATGTTATTTAATGATCAAGAACATGAAGAACTGCAACTGTATCTCATAAACTAAATGCTTTTACCCAGCAAATTAGTGTTTTTCTTTTAGTAATTCAGAAAATGGAAAACAAAACTAAGAATGAACTAAATGTTTATTTATAATAACTAATTAAATATCACCTTAGCAGTATTTTAAATCGGTACGAATAAAGTATTGCGATATTTCACTGAATCAATATTTTGGAGGACCTCCAAAGTACAATTTCTCACAGATCCTTCAGGTTTGTTTGACTTTTTGTGTTTTCTACAAACACAAAATATGTCAGAGATGAAGCCTGACGAGGTGACTATCATCAGAAATGAATGGATCATTCAGAGTGGTTGATTTCCATCAACGTATTTATATATGCATAGATATATAAAGCATGAGAGAAAGTTCACCTCTTACCGCTTGTTTTTGATCAGACGATGAAGCAAAAGTAAAAGTCCCATTTATGTGACGGCCTCTTACAAAAAAAAATTAAAGCGAAAAAATACTTTATTCTTGTTATATTTTACGGTTAAACCTTTTTTTTTAAAATGCAACCTATTTGAAATGCAGAGTGACTCATTGTCACGGTAACGACTTCTGAGCTTGTACCGACCTCAAGAAGGCAGAAACCGAACCTGTGATGTTCCGATCATAGGTCGACCGCTCTACCTCTGCACCACGGCCACCCCAGAAGGGAGACAGGTGAAAAAATATTTTGAGAGACTGAAGAATTACAGAGTTTTTGGGTCACTATTCACTTTTTTTTTTTTTTAAGTGCAAAACACTTCCAGCAAAATGATGAAATGACCCTGGAGTTTTCTATGAAAATGAAGAACGATTCTCTTGAACTTTGACTTCTTACTTGGCTGAGTTATGACGGGCTCATCCTTGAGCATGATTGCATAAAGTGTTTGACTTGAGAAGGTTATTTCTTCCCGGCTGCCGAGGAGCAGGAGATAAAGTAAAAACACTAAGACTCCTGGGAAAAACGTGTCGTCAAATTCCCTCTTCAACACATGAAACCGCATGAGCATGACAGAAGATCTTCACAGTCACGTCTGAGTCTGAAAGCTCAAGGAAATTCATTATCAGGATATTTTCAGTAACGAAATGTGAGGAAATGGATTGTGCTAAATGGAATGCTGAGCTGGAGGAAAATGAAGCAAAACAAGATTCAGATTCGTCCATTTTTTGTCAATGAAAACCAGTTTTCACATTAATAATTAAACAAAACAAAGTTTTCTAAATAACATTAAACAATATTACACAAAAACTATTAGAAAACTGTTTTTTGATATTTGAAAAAAAATTGCTTTAAAAGATAATCTGTTCACAGATTTGATAAATCATTTTTTTAAAGGGAAAATCAATTTATTTTAATTAATCTTTACATTTTAGCTAAACCATAGTTCAGGTTTCTCAATTTATATTCAAAACATTTGTTTGCTAATTAAAACTAGCTATCACATAATTAATAACGAAACAAAACAAAGTTTTAAGAATACAATTACACAATATTCCACCAAAAATACTATTTTTCATATTTAAATAAACAAGAAATTGCTTTGACAGAATATCTGTTAACAAAAATGATAAATCAATATTTTTTTAAGCGACAATCCATTTATTTCATTTGATTTTTACTTTACCAAAGTTCAGGTTTTAAAGTAATGAGTTAAATTGGACTCAGACAGACTTAAGTGGCTAAATTGCTTTTATTTTGTAAAGAAGAACAACAACTTTAAATTTAATTTAAGTCTTTTAAACCAATAAATACCAGAAACTTTAGTGAGACACAAACCCATTTTACTGTGCAAGATGTTGCATTTTCTCAATTTTTTAATAACAAAAAGATTATTATTTAATGTTATATTTTGTAATTTGAGAAAATAATGATTTCTTCATTCAGCCTGCAGGAGTTTCTCAAATGCAGCACTTTTTCTGCCTGTCTGATCACAAGTCGACCACATCTGTGTACACGTCTTTAGAAATACTTGACCTTTAACCCCTGCAGGAAATAGACTTAGAGGGTCGTGTCTGTTCCCTCAATAAGTAAATGGAGGGTGGAATCCAAGGACACCAAAGGATCAGGAGTTGAAGAACTGGACAATAAGGAGTAACAATGTGCATGTGAACTTAGTGCTCTGAGCTAAGAAGGAATTCAGGAAAACTTCAGCTGTGGGAGACGCTAAACGCTCGGATGCTTCTAGAACAGGGGTGTCAAACTCGATCGCACAACGGGCCAAAATCCAAAACACACCTCAGGTCGACGGACGAGCAGCATAAACCTTTATTGAACACTAAAACAAAACTTTATAACTGTAACTTTTAAACAAAATTATGAACTAGATATATAGCATTACCTGCAATAATGCTAATGTGAATGCTGTAAGCTGAACTTGGCTGCTAAGGATGCTAGTGCTGATAGCTGAAGATGCTGAAATTGATAGATAAAAAAGCTGAAGCTGATAGTTGAAATCACTGAAGCTAATTGCTAAAAATGCTGAAGCAGATAGCCAGCTAAAATATTAGCTAAATGTCAAATAAAACAAAAAAAACCCTGAAAAACAGCTAGCATGTGGCTGAAAAAAATAGATAAACTTCAAAACAGCCTAAAAACCTGAAAAAAGCCTAAATTAGCCAAAATAGCTAGCATGTAGCTGACGTTTTAGCTAAACTCTAAATTAGCCTAAAAACAAAAAAAGCATAAATTAGCCAAAACAGCTAGCATTTAGCTGAAATATTTGCTAAACTCCAAATTAGCCTGAAAAACTTTAAAAAAGCGTAAATTAGCCAAAACAGCTAGCATTTAGCTGAAATATTAGCCTAACTCCAAAACAGCCTAAAGAACTAAAACACAGCAGAAATTAGCCAAAACAGCTAGCATGTTGCTGACATTTTAGCTAAACTCCAAATCAGCCTGAAAAACTTTAAAAAAGCGCAAATTTGCCAAAACATCTGGGATGTATCTGAAATATTAGCTAAACTTTAAAATAGGCCAAAAAATATTTTCAAATGCAAAAATAGTCCAAACAACTAGCAGAATGACAATTTTTAAAACTTTAAAACCGTAACTTTTTTACATAATTATGAATAATAAAAAGGCAGGAATATTATTCCATAACAAATAAACTTAAACTTTAAATTACTTTTAAAAATTTACTCTTCATAAAAGTATAATTTTTCAAAATTATACAAGTTCAATTTTCTAATTAATTACGTTTTATTTATAAAGCCCAATATCTCAACGAAAATTTGCCTCATTGGGCTTCATGCTATAGTTAGAAATGAGCACAAGATAACATCTGGCCATTATTAACAATAAAATAAAATGATCTGGAGGGCTGGATAGAACTACCCAGAGGGCTGGATCCGTTGACTTTGACTCATGTTATAGAAGAACTGGAGCATCATCTACTCTGACATCACTTCCAACACACAAAGCGTGAGCTGCTCAAGAAAATGTCCAAACCCACACTCTTTAGAGCTGCAAATCCATAAAAAATGAATGACTTTTTGGAATCTCCAAGCTGGCCCAGTCCTTGTATTTACCTCTAATGTCATAAATTTTGGACACTTTGTTTACCGTGCACTGCTGGATTTACGTTTAGCTGTGATTGGGGTCTGTTCCGGCGAGCTCTTTCAGCTGATATGGCTGTAATTACACAAGCAGACCCATCTCAGAGAGTACAGGGGAGCATATGTTTGCACACTTTTTCCAAAGCAAGCCTTTGAGCAAACTGTCCAAACTTATCTTTTGTTTGGAGTGAACAGATGCTTTTTCCCCCAGGACGTTCAAAGACTAACTGAGAGGAGGATGCAGCCACTGAAAGCCCATTTAACCTTTCGTTTAGGTATTCAATAGCCTTCCAGATGCAAGATAAGAAAAAAGCTACGGCTCAACTTTTTGAGAAGAGGCCGTTTAGGGCCGGCTGTAATAGTAAACATCCTCCCTCTTCCCTGGGCCGGATCATGCCATCCCCAGGAGAACATTCAGCCCGTGTCTGCACTAATTGCTCATTGATACAGATTGAGATTATCTCTGCGTACGACGTAATTATGTGGTGTCAGAGTCACTAAATCAGGTTTGGAATGAGACTATCAGAGGGTTGGCTCCCTGGGGATTAAAGAAGGCGCATGTCTGGGCTTTGGCGTTATCTCCACTGCTCTCCTGGTCTTATCTTTAGAGCGTGAGTCTGAAGAGAAACAACAGTGGGGCCGCAGCCAACGCCGGCAGACAGTCAGAGAGCCAGACATGCAATGAGGAGACGCACACAGAGTTGTGGGTTCATGCTGTTGCTTTTGCATATAGAAATGACATGTTGAATCTTTCATCTTTTATTGAAAACCCAAACTTGGATTTACGTCAGGATTCTCTTTTGATTGGGTTTGGTAAATATTTCTGCAACTTTTAGTTGGAGCCAAGAAAACTGAACAACTCAAGCTAATGTTACTCATGATTGGCTCTTTAATATTACAAAATGTGGTATTTTCTACACAATGTTCCTCGCCAGAGCTAATACTGACACAATGCCACTACTGTCTTTGCCCCATTTGTTAAAATGAATGAGAATCAGCAGCCAATGGGACAGAGCCACAGGGAGAATATTTGTAGTACTATGAGGTGCCTCTGTCCAAATGTTATTTAACGTAATTTCTCTAATTATAGCTTACACCACATATGTGAAGGCCAGGGAGCTGGAATAATAATTGAGTTTGAGTAATTTAAGGTTTAAGTTGATTTATTCTGGAATAATATCCCTGCCTTCTTATAATTCATAATTGTGTTAAAAAGTTACGGTTTTAAAGTTTTAAAAATTTGCATTCTACAAACTTTTAGGACTATTTTAGCATTTACTAAGATTTTTTTAGGCTATTTTGGAGTTTAGCTAAAATTTCAACTACATTCTAGCTGTTATGGCTAATTTAGGATTTACTTTCTAAGTTATTTAGAGTGTTTTAGAGTTTTGCTAATATTTCAGCTACATTCTAGCTGTTATGGCTAATTTAGGATTTACTTTCTAAGTTATTTAGGGTGTTTTAGAGTTTTGCTAATATTTCAGCTACATGTTATCTATTTTGGCTAATTTAGGCTTTTATTCAGTTTTATTTTTTGAGGGGGGGGGCATTTTGGAGTTTTTCTATTAACGCAGCTACATGCTAACTGCTTTGGCAAATTTAGGCTTTTCTTTTTAAGTTTTTAGGCTATGAGTTTTGCTAATATGTTAGCTGCATGCTAGCTGTTTTTGCTAAATTAGGCTTTTTTACGTTTTTTAGCCTGTTTTAGATTTTTGCTCAAATTTCAGCTACATTCTAGCTGTTTTGGCTAATTTTGTTTTTTTTTTGGTGTTTTAGGTTATTTTGAAGTTTAGCTATTTTTTTGGCTACATGCTAGCTGTTTTGGCAGGCAAAAGTTTTTTTTTTTTGTTTTTACTTTTTTAGGCTAATTTGGCATTTAGCTAATATTTTACCTGGCTATCAGCTTCAGTGTTTTTTTTTTTATCAATTTCAACAACTTCAGCTTTCAGCACTAGCATCTTCAGTGGCCAAATTCAGCTTTCACACTAGCATTATCACAGTTAATGCTCTATATCTAGTTCATAATTATGTCAAAAAGTTACTGTTTTCAAGTTTTAAAAAATTTGTTTTAGAGTGTTCAATAAATGTTTATCCTGTTCGGCCCGCGACCTAAGGTGTGTTTTGGATTTTGGCCTCTTGTGCGATTGAGTTTGACACTCCTGGCTTACACGGTACAAACACATACTTATCTTGACTCAGATAAATTAAACAGTTTCCAGAGTGTCTATGAGTTCTTGCAGCCATGGGTGGTTTATGTGTATTCTTTGTGGTGGTGTACTGCCGCAGTGAACATTAGGCACTAAATGATGAATGAGCAATTTGTTCAAATGAAACTGTAACAAACAAATGTCACTATTCTGGCAGGAAACTGAGAACAGTAAGATTAGAGGCTGAAGCTCAAACAGAATGCAGAAAAAAAATCCAATATAACCGTCTGAATGATTCAATGAGTAACAGGAGGGTCTAACACTGGAGGGACTGAAAAGTACTTTTAAACTTGACACATTGTCAAATTCTCCATCAGAAGATTTAGCCTTTTTTGGTTGCATTATTTAATTTCAGTTTTGTGCTTTGTGTCATGTTCATTCACATAAAGGTCAAGCAGTCAATAATATACAGCTAAAGGCATTTCGGATAAATGGTTCTCAGTGTACTTAAGTGTCAGGTTTTTAAGTCATTTACATAAAAGCATTTTTATTTTAACCCTTTGTATCAAATTTTGTCATGTTTAAATTATTTACCACACAATTACTACAAATCAAGAATTACACACGCACACATCCAAACTTATGCACGAA
This sequence comes from Oryzias melastigma, assembly GCF_002922805.2. NCBI lineage: Eukaryota > Metazoa > Chordata > Actinopteri > Beloniformes > Adrianichthyidae > Oryzias > Oryzias melastigma. Next base: position 29,542,945 of record NC_050516.1, read on the forward strand.
ACAAGAATATGCATGCACAGGTCCTAATTTACGCACAAATAAAGAATTACGCACTTATAAATAAGAGTGAGTCTATTTTTTCTCAATAGATACATCAGAAATGGAGCACAGCAGGGAGCTTGTGGCCTGCCGATTGTGGTTTGTGCTCCTGATTCACAGTGATATGAATAAAAAAATACACAAAATTAAATTTTTAAGCTTAATTTTCTTTGTAAATGTGTTTCATCATCAGAATCAGTTCCTTATCAGTTTTGGCTAAGTACAGTGTATATATATAAGGAATTTGATTCCAATGTCTTGTGCTCATGTGTGCAAACAGATTAATTAAAAGTATTAATCAAAACTGTATGAGAAATTTCTTTTTTCAGACTTTGATCATCCTGTTGCTTCTCTTCTGCATCAATTATATATTTTTTTAGAATCTTTTCTTGTCATCAGATAAACTCTTTTTGTGAATTTAACACATTTTACTGCAGTGATAAATTACTGTCTTTAATTTATGGAAAAGAAGCGTAAAAAGGGAGTCAAAGTTATGTGCTCCTGGTCAGAATAAATTTACTCCACAAGAGCAGTGACACTCCTGTTTCAGTTAAAGTCAGGCTGTTACTCCTCTGAGCACCACACAAGTCAACAATCCTCCAGTCAGGAATATTTCTTCATCAGCTCTGGGATGTTTTAGCATTTTCATCTGTTCAGTGTAACTTGTGTCTGAAAACAGCTTTCAAGTTCAGAAATATCTTCTGTGTGATGATGGAAACTTCCCACGACCCCCACGCCATTCTTCAAGTGATGTCTTCCTCTGTCTCCTCGCAGAGGTCTTTCTTTCATTTGCAACATTTTTCTTTACCGTCTTGGTACTCAGATCTGTTTTTCCTCTGGGAAGGGTTGCGCAGTGCTTATGTGCAATCTTGATTCTCAAGATGTACATCTAAATTTTGTTGGATGTAGTTTTGGAAATCTATTGTCACATCTCTGATCTGCCAAACTCCGCATTGGTTTATGAGCTACTGAAGCCTCCTCTGCCTTCGGTATCTTTGCAGACTTTCCAAACTCTCTTACTGCTCCCCAACCCCTAAAACACTATGTAGTGCCCTGGATGGGAACTAAGGGTGGGAGTGTTGATCTGAGTATACATTTAAAACTAAGACTGGGTAATAGTGTGATGAGTTTGATACTTTATACTTTCGCTGCAGCTTTTCTTCAATATGTACAGTAAAGTACACACATTTATTCTCAAAGTTTGTACAAAAGTTGTGTTTCTTTCTTGATCCTCAATCTATTCAGAATTAGATTCTCATACTAACTCTGCCCCCATCTCTGCCTTATGACTCCTGAACTACCTGACATTATCCATCAACTGCAACAAAAGGTGGGATATGAACAGAGTCTGACACTCAGTTCCTTGAATCGCAAAGAAGGTGCTGATGCAACTATTGAAATGTGACGACACACAGAAGAGAAGCTCAAAAAAAAAAAAAAAACAACTGGGAGTAATTCCAACATCCGTACCTGTAAAGAGGTTTTCTGTAAGTTGGTACAGTTACCCAGCCAGCGAGGCCAAGTGGGCCTAAAAAAATAAAATACAATAAACATTTTATTTGATGAAAGTCTTTGTCCCTTTGTTTTATTACATACAACAAAAATATTTAAGCAAAAAAATATCAGTATCTGCAATACTAGTCCTTTATTTACTTGGTAAATACTAATTTTTGCAGAGACTTCTGGGAAATTTTCAGCGACAGATTGTGTCTTTACATTGACTTAACATTGAAACTTGACCCACTGCGCTTGGTGTGAATGCATCCTTAGACTTTAACTTAAGTTTTAACAAAAAAAAAGAAAAAAAAACAGATTAGTTCCAGAATGTTTTGTTGATCTAAATATGGATTGACAAATAAAGATACATTAAAAATACATTATTTTCTGGAGTATAAGACGCAGCAGCACAAAATGTCAAACAAGAAAAAGAAAATCCTTTACAAGTCGTTTTGCAAAGTCGCACTTTTATATTTGCCATGAGAAAAAATAAAAACAAGAATAATAATGCTTTGATGCAAATAAGAAAAATATGAAAATTTATGAGGAAAAGAATCAGATTCTCCTCCATGTTTGTTTTGGACAACACTTCTTCTTCTCTCACTGTCAGAAGAAAATACAGCACCCTCTACTGGTTGTTAGCAGAAACAACCACTAAGGGAAAACCGGTTGCAAGTGGAAAAAAATTAATATATGAAGCTATTTATATTTTTAAAAAAGTCACAAATAAGTCACTACTGAGTATAAATTGCACCACTGGCTAAACTATAAAAAAAAACGTATGCTCCGGAAAATACAGTACTTATGACACCACAAAAAGTGTATTGCTCCACACTGCTCTGTACCACTGAAGTGCTTTTACAAAAAAAAGAATCAAATGTAACCAATGTGACTATTCCGGTTTCCTTTAGAGAATGTGTTTGACAGTTTGTAAATCAGCGGATTATCGAAAATCTAAAAAAAATAATGGTACAAAGCATAGTTTTAGTTTTGCTCCACTGATCTGTTCCACCGGCTCTCGTTGCATTCACGATTTTGATTACCATCATGTCACTTTCCGTCTGGACTGCAACCGCCATGTACAACCAATGCCGTGTCATTTCTGTTTTGACAGCGCTTTGCACGCTATTTTCTGCATGGGAGTTGTTTACTGTTTTGCCTTTTTTCCTTCTCATCTGCCTTTCTTATCTCCCATCAAAAACAGCCACTCGCCCCCTCTGAAAAAAACATTGTCTAACAGCTGCTAAAGATGCTCCTGCTGCTTTCAACTCGCTGAGAGCTTCCCGCTCCCTTTCACTCTCAGTGCACGAAATACAGATTATCAGCAGAGCATCCCTTTGTTGCTGCACGGAGAGGATGAGGGTATTTGACTTAGATCTTTTGGATAACATTTGGAGAGCCCAGATATATTTTCACGCGAGGCTCTTTCATGTTGACGGAGTTGTTCAAAGTGAGATGCTGATATTTTTAGAGAAATTAGGAAAACTTAAATGAAACTAAATTACTTATCGTGTGTAAATTTGTAAAAATTGTTGGGATAATTTTCCAGCCAAAGCAGACCAGCCGATCAGTTTTCTGTACGGTACATGGGGGTCCGCAGACAGACAGCTCTCTGCTGGAATAATGGGTTGTCCTTATCGAAGGCCATTCAGATAAAGCTCAGTGAAGTGGAGGATCTGACCTTGCATTCTTGTTTTCATTTCCTCAGACTTCTTATCTCTTTGTGAGTTGGGTGGAATCCAGACACAGACGTAATGTTCAGGGAGGAGAAGACACGCTATGTTGTTACGCATGACCCACCATGGCACCATTTCTGGCATCTGTCGTCAAGGTTACCGCAACTGTTTGTGTGTTTACATACCTGTCTTTGTGTTAACTTTCAGTCTTTTATTTTAGTATTCATTCATGTATATTTTATATTAAAATTTGTTCGTTTCCTGAACAAAACATAAAATAGAAATTTAGCCTTTTTTTTTTAGATTGGAGCACACATTTTTGTTTCTGTAAAGTTAATAGTAAAAGCCAAGCAATACTAATTTTTCCCAGAAAGTTTTAGATTACAGTATAAAATTCTGATTTTAAAAATTGTTATGTTTTTCTAGGGTCAGGAATCGATAAAAAAAAATAATAATAAATAAATCAACTAATTAAAAAAATTCTGGAAAAAAATTAATTGCGATAAATCACTATTGGTTTTTTTTTTGTTTGTTTCTTTTTTTTTACAGTATTTGGCAGCCACTAATTATCAGCAAATAATCATAATATAATATCACATAAAATTGCACATTTAGAACGTTTATTTTTAACCCTTTAAGGGTCTAAAACTCAGTTTTTGTCTACTTTTGATTTTTTTTTGTATTTTCAATTTAAAAGACTACCTGCTTGTTTATTTTGTATCATTTTAATCAGCACAGCCACACCTATGTAACACTACCTTTATTTTATAATTTTGCATGTTACATTCCCACATTAGACATAAAATTCTGTAAAAACAGAAAATTCTATTGGAAAAATAGGATTAATTTTGCTGTGAAAACTGTATTTACACCGGAATAAAAGTTTAGGTGTAATTTCATAAAAACAACGAGAAAAAAAATTGTCAACAAACCAATCAACATGTTTTTGAATGAAAATACATAAACATCCAGGCTAAAGTCACACCAGGCAGCCCTAAAAATAAGAATTTCTCACTGCTGACTATTTGAGATTTTTCCTGGAATTCAGTTTTTTTTCCAGCTTTTTCATTTTTTCAAAATACATTTTCTTTATTATACTTCTGAAAAATAAAACATTTTTGGGGGGAGAGAAGTTTGATCCAGCTGGATTTCAGGTCGGCTCAGCTTGACTCTAAACAGGTAGGGCCGTGTCTGTCCATTCTGAACTGCCATATTATCTATTTAATTGAATAAAATCTCAATCACAGAATGTAAAAAAAAAAAAGTTCAAGTTTTAACTCAAGATTTAAATACAGAAACGACATTTAATTCTACAAGATTTCTCTGAATCTGGCACTTTAGGAGAAAACATGGCTCAAGTTTAAAGAGAAACTACAATATTTGCTTTTCAGTTCTGATTAGTCTCATAGCTTGTTGTACTAAAGGCAATATTTCACCAGCACTTTGACGAATGGATTTGATTAAATATCAGCAAAAGTCTAAAGGCAAATATTAGAAGCTTCATAAAGAAAAGTAGAGAAGAAGATAGCTTCCACTGAAGAATATGTAGTCCTAAATGTGCTTCAAGAGTTTCAAGCTCTCCATCTTAACTTTATTAAAATCTTCAAAGCAGCACATGCATGTTGGCCAAACAGTTTTACAGAACTATGTGCCTGTTGCTCGGGGACTAAAACACTCTGATCTGCACTATTGTAAACTTTTTTAATTCTCCATGAAGCGGATCGCCTGGATTGATTAGTCTGTTATTACTCTCTTGGCTCCTAAACAGCCAAAAGTCTTTTTTTTTTGTTTTGGAAAGTCTGTTATTTATGAAAGATTTGTTAAATCAAACACAGCTTTAAGAAAAAGGAAAAATCTGTGTGTTGTCATACTGACATGTAGAAGTCATCCATGTGTAACAGACTAATTTAAAACATTTGGAGAAAACACGAACAGAACATGTGTACTCGAAAAAAAGATGAGAAGAAAATACGACAAATTTTCTGTTCAACCACGTTTCCAGTTTGAAAAATTTTATGTCAAAGTGTTTTTTTGTTGTTGTTTTTTTGGAGCAAGAGAAGCTCTTCAGTTTAAATACACACACTGGCCTCTTCATTAGGAACATCTTTAAATACCGGGTTGTACTCCCTTTTGCCTTCAGGACTGTCGTAATCCTTGGTGGCATAGATTCAACAAAGTACTGGAAACATTCCTCAGAGAGTTTGGTCTAAATTGACATGATAGCATCACACAATTGGTGCAGATTTGTCGGCTGAACATCCATGTCAATCTCCCATTCCACCACATCTCAAAGGTTCTCTATTGTGTTCTGGTGTGGAGGTCATTTGAGTCTCCATGTTCTAGAAACCAGTCTGAGATGATTTCAGCTTTATGACATGGAGCCTTATCCTGCTGGAAGTAGCATCAGAAGATGGTACGCTGTGGTCATAAAGGGATGAACATGGTCAGAAACAATACTCATGTAGACTGTGGTGTTGTAATCACGATAAACTGGTAATAAGGGGTCCAAAGTGTGTCAAGAAAACATCCCCCACACCATTACAGCACCACCACCAGACTGAACCGTCGATACAAGGTAGGATGGATCCATGCTTTCACGTCGTTGATGTCAAATTCTGACTCTACCATCTGAATCTTGCAGCAGATAAGAAGACTCATCACATTCTTCCATCTTCTATTGTCCAGTTTTGGTGAGTCTGTATGAATTGTAGCCTCAGTTTCCTGTTCTTAGCTGACAGGAGTGATACCCGGTGTGTTCTTCTGCTGCTGTAGTCCATCTGCCTCAAGGTTGTTCGTTCAGAGATGATCTTCTGCAGATTTCGATTGTAACCAGTAATTATTTGATTTACTGTTTCCCTTTTATCAAATGAAAACAGTCTGGACATTTTCCTCTGACACCAACAAGGCCTTTCTACCCAGAACTGCCTCTAGGTGGGCGGAGTGCTCCTGCCTCAGGTGGAGTTTAAATTTCTTGGTGTCTTGTGAGGGAAGATCAGAGCATGAGATCGACATACGGCACAGAACGCAAAGCTCTCAATTTACTGGTGGACCTTTGTTTCAGTACTCACCTATATTCATGAGTTCTGGGTAATTACCGTAAAAACGAGATCCCGACTACAAGCGGCTGAAATGAGTTTCCTCCGGAGGATGGCTGGGCGCTCCCTTAGAGATATGGTGAGAAGCTCGGTCACCTGGAGAGAACTCGGAGTAGAGCCGCTACTCCTTTAAATTGACAGTTGAGATGGCTTAGGCATCTGGTACGATGCCTCCTCGACGCCGCATTGGGGAGGTGTTCCGGACATGTCCCACTGTGCAAAGGCCCCGGGGAAGACCCAGGACGCTAGAGATACTATGTCTCTCGGCTGGCCTGGGAACACCTCGGGGTCCCCCAGAGGAGCTGGAGGAAGTGGTCGGGGAGAGTGAAGTCTGGGCATCTTTGCTTAGACTGATGACCTCGCGACCCGGTCCCGGATGAGCGGAAGAGATGGATGGATGAATGGAACAGCAACTCAATGGATATTTTCTCTTTTTTTGACCATTCTCTTAAAGAAGAGATGGTTGTTGGTCAAAATCCCAGTAGATCAGCTGTTTCTTAAATACTCAGACCATCTAGCACCATCAACCATGTCTCGTTCAAAATCACTTCAATCACCTTTCTTCCTCAATCTTATGCTCGGTTTGACCATGTCTACACGCCTAAATGTATTGAGTCGCTACCATGTGATTGGCTGTGTGTTAACGAGTAGCTGGACAGGTGGACCTAATAAAGTCAATAGTGAGTGTTTGTTCTCACAATTTAGGAGTTCACAACTTCTGGTTGAAACAATTCCACAGTATTTTTTTCCTGTTGAAGTACAGCCAACACTATTAACCTAAAAACATCTGAGTGTTAAAGCGGTGTCAGACTTCCTATTTGCTTAAATATAAGGAAACCATGAATCAAACTCATTACAACATTTCCCAAGAACGATGAGGGCCATTTTTCAGAGTGAAGGAGACTCATTCCTGCATGAAAGAAAGATCTCATCCATCTCTCACTATCAGGGCATGCCTCACTAAGAAACAAAAGCAAAACAATTCACATGAGCTCATATACAATGAAGCATCATGAGAATTTCAGCCATTTCCTAACGAAACCAGCTTCAGAAAGCGTGAGGCTTGAATTGTTCTGCATGGATCAACGAAGCTTTTCAAGAAGTGGTCAATGGAAGTTGTGCATCACCACAAACACTCCCCTATTCACCAAGATGGTTCACTTAAATCACTTCTGACATCTTAAAATCCTGTGTTTTTAGATGATGAAGCCCTCAGCAGGCTCTTTTGTTCTGACTTGCATTTATCTTGATCACTTTAAACATATTGTTTCTGTTTGTTTATGCCAAGTTGCCCATAGTGACAGAAGAGCTCATAACACCGCAGGCACTCGACTGATTTTTTCTCAACTAAAATGAAAAAAACAAAAAGAAATGTCCATAATCTATTAATAATAAAAAATAAAAATTGCATTATATGATATCTCACATTATCTTGATTAATTTCCTATGACAATTTTGACCCTTTAAACCAGGGGTGTCAAACAATCGAACAAGAGGGCAAAATCCAGAACACATCTTAGGTCGCGGGCCGAACAGGATATACATTTTTTGAACTCTCTATTAAAAATGTAACTTTTTGATATAATTATGAACTAGATATTACCTGCGATAATGCAAGTGGGAATGCTGCGAGCTGAATTTGGCCGCTGAAGACGCTAGTGCTAATAACTAAGGGGCTGAAATTGATATCGGTAAAGCTGAAACCCAGCTATAATATTAGCCTAACTCCAAAACAGCCTAAAAAACTAAAAAAATAAACAAAACAAACAAAAAAAACCTTAGGTTAGCCAAAACAGGTAGCTGAAAAAAATAGCTAAAATTCAAAATATCCTAAAAAAATGAAAAAAGCCTAAATTAGCATAAACAGCTAGCGTGTCAATATTAACCTAACTCCAGCAGCCTAAAAAACTAAGTTAAAAAAAGCCTAAATTAGACAAAACAGCTAGCATGTAGCCTAAATATTAGCTTAACTCCAAAATAGCCTAAAAAAATCTTAGTAAATGCCAAAATAGTCCAAAAAGCTAACAGAATGCCAATTTTTAAAACTTTAAACCCTTAACTTTTTAACATTAATATGAATAATAATAAACAGGTACGAATATTATTCCAGAATAAATTAATTTACACCTTAAATGACTTTCAACATGTTACTCTCCAAAAAAAATATAGTTTGTCAAAATATACAAATTAAAAATAAGCGCGAGATAACATCGGTCCATTAATAACAATAAAATAAATGATCTGGTGGGCCTGATAGAATTACCTGGAGGGCCGGATCCGGCCCCCGGGCCTTGACTTTGACACGTGCTTTAAACATTGAAGGACTCGGATGAGAAGCTCCCTCTGTGTGTGCTGTCATACAATACACGTAAATATTGTGTAATTATGGTGTTACTTCTATAAAAGTGGTGATGCTGCCTCTAATTCCCTGGAGGCCATTCCACACACATCAGAACCAGGGAGCGGCTCACGTCAGATGATCCGCTCTCTGCTTCATGCACCGCCGACAAGGCTGTCGTCAGGAAGCTGTACCAGCGGTGTCTGTGAAACCAGAGAATTGCTGGACAGACTTCACACTGAGGGCAAGAGGTGAAGGAGGGATAGTTTAGCACCGTTGAGGAGGTAATACACACCCGAGTGGAGGAGAAGCTGTGGTTTGGTGGCTGGCCACAGGGCTGCCTGGGTGTGAGGAAAGCCAAGCAGTCGCCTCGAAAAGGATCATATTTCCTCACAACTTGTTGCCTGATGCTATATAAACTCTGGCATGCGGTGATGACACCCGATATGAGCTAAAAGGGCCGCGGGAGAGATTCTCTGCGCTCGCCATGTCCCCCTGCTCTTTAAAATCCACTGCTCCCAGACCAATTTACCAGTGTTCCCCTACTTCCATGACACCCCCGGTGGAGCTCCATCACGCAGCCCACACTCAGCCTCAGTCATCACTGCACTGCTAATTGGAGTTTAATGGGAACGTCTCCTACAAATAACAGGAATCAGGGGAACCCCTGTTTGCAACTGTGAAGGGGGGAGAGGGTGATGAATTGTTTTAAAGGGTAACCAAACCTTAAATCAACTTTTTTTGGCTGTTGACCTGTCTGTTGGTCCTTGCCGAATTATTTACAATTTATAATAAACATGTTTCATTCCTGAAATCGTGGTTAAAAACCGTCTGTGGGCTGCCCCTTACAGGTTAAACGAGGTATTACAGCTAAATTTTGTGATTGGTTAAATGATGCAAGTCCCTGAAGTTTCACATGATCATGCTCTAAGCTCCAGTATAAAAGCCCCGCCCATCTTTGAACACACAACACGCTCGAGAGTTGAAGCTCACCACGCGACTGTTTAAGGTCGCCCCGCGACGCTGAGAGCGGCGGAGGTTGCCCGCAACGCCTAACGTGGCGGAGGACGCCCCACAATGCAGAGAACAGCCAAGCTTTCCCTGCGATGTTGACATCGAGAGCGGTGAAGGTCGCCCCACAAAGCCGAGAGCAGTGGAGGACGCCCTGCTTTGGCCTCCTGAAGTGTATGATTTTTTTTAAAATTACTATTGTCATCAAGAATATAATAAAAAGATCCTTTAGTCACATATCCAGACCACCCGCCCCTTTTTTTTTTTTGCATTTTTCAAATCTGGGCTGAGAGTGGAGTCAGCCTCCAACTGTCCTGTTTGGTTACCCTTTAAATACCACGACGTCATGACAGAACTGAATAAATCAGTTTTTTTTTGCTATAGAATAAAAGAAGCAAAAAAAAGCAGATGAATAAAATTCCACATCCCAACATTCCATAGTGCAGAGAAACCATGACCACAAATGTACGTGTTGAACCAGTTTGTAGACAGGCATCTTTCTGCACCATTTAACATGAATCACTTTTTAACACCCAAGATGTGAATTGCTTGTTAATGTCTATTTTACTCCAGTGCATCACTGCGGAAGGTGAGACGGTCCTTGGAAGTGTTCTCATCCCTCTAACTGGTTTAAAAAACGTGTTCGTGCAGGTCTGAGCTCTTTGTCGTGACAAAAACGTTTATAATTAGAGTTAATCGGACACCATCTCATTCTTTGTCATGCGCTTGTACAAGTGCTGCATGGTGATGGGGTGGGAAAGCATTTAGACTTGGCGACACGTTGACTAGCCTGAAGCTGACATGACACCTGCTGGATGCAAAATGATGACACTGGAACCTAAATGATTCACCAACTATGTTGTTTTTATTTATTATTGACATTTTTCCTTATAAACTTCAAGTTAATTTAAAAAAAAATAGAAATTTTTTATCAGAAAACCCATTTAACCCAGGGGTCGGCAACCTTTAACTATAAAAGAGCCATTTGTGCTTGTTTTCTACTGATCAAAACCTAGAGGGAGTCGCATAGTCTTACTTTAGCTTTTAAAGAATTTGGATTTGCATTCATGACCTTCTTTTTTTTAAATAATAATCTGAATTATGTCTATTTTTTGGCACAAACAAATGCAAATATATAAAAAGAACCTAGCATCTCTCAAAATGTGATTTATTTTACCTTATTTTCAAAATAAAAGACACTGTGCCAAACTGGATCATCTCAGTGCAGCTATTAACCAATGTTGTGCAGAATAAGACAATATATGCTTTAAACTCATAAAAGATCAAACTTTTTACCAAAGTTTTGCTTTGCATATAAAATCTGTTCATTCTGGAGGTAGCGTTGCGCAAACGAGACGTCTTCAGGTGAACAGGGATGTAAAAAAATCCTACATAGTTTATCAACTATGTGCAGCCATTAGTTTATAAACTTAACTAATTCTACATTAAATAAATTCTAATTAAGTAATCCTTACTTTTAAAAAGCTATATTTTCTTTTTTTATTTTTTATTCTTTTTCCCTCTTTGACCTCAGCAGTTTTACACTGCTAGGTTTTGTTATTTGCTGCTTCTTTTTTTTTTTTTTTTAATTTGTCAGTGTAACTGTGTGAGTGTTACTTTGAAACACTGGAAGTATTGCTATATGCAGGCAGCTGGTTTAACCAAAGCCATTAAAACTCTTAACACCAGTAAACAAGTCAGCAAAAAGGAATCCCAAACTAATCAATCATTGCTTCTTGCATCAATTATTCAATTTTATTGAGTAGGTTATGTGTTTCCTCCTCTCCAAACATCAGAAACCTGACAAGGTGAGAGCTTTCATTGCTTCCCATAAATTCATCTAGCAGCAGAGAGCTCTCGTGATCGATATCGTGCTTCTTTTCAAAGATAACGTCTAATGCATGTAGTTGACTGAAGGTTACGAGCCTGGAGAGATGGGCTGGGGAGGTGAGATCAGATGAAAACAGAGAAGCCATAAAAGGCTTTGTCCTGGATTAAATCCAGATGTGTAAACCATGAGACTTGAAGCCCTTCAGAGTGAGATCTGGTGTGTCCATCGTTATCTGTGCTCAGCTGGACCTTAGAGCGGGGTGGGAAAACAACTCCTGGACCAGGAGCAGATGCGTGGGGTGTTTTGATAATTCACTTCATTACAGAAAGAAATAACATCAAATCTGGATGAAAACATGTTTTATCTTCTATTATAAATAAATATATATATATTAAAACTGAACATTTTGGGCTTTTTATTTTAAAGCTGTGACTTTAGTTCTCATTGTAGTGCCACTTGCACCAATGGTTCGACGTTCTTCAGGGAAAAATGGACACTTGTCAACTTGTGATGCTTACATTGCAAGTTGAGAACCGCCCCTTCAGGAAAGGTTTGCTCCGCCCCCAGGCTAACAACCACTTCCCCCGCAAAGCTAGCAATGATCAGCTACAGTAGATTCAAGATCCCCTCACTCCTGGCTCGTGTACGGTCGTGCAGAAGCCGACCGAACTTTGAGCGGTGGCATCCACCAAAGAACATTCTGGTGAGGAATATGAATGACATGTTGATATGGATCCTCAACGTATCCAAGAATGGCACAAGCAGGCGTGGATTTTGGGTAGAAGGCTGAAGAAAGGGAGCAGACTATTTCCTGATGGAGAAAGGGAGGAGACTATTTCCTAATAGGGAAAGGGAGAAGACTATTTGCAGGTGGAGAAAGGGAACAGACTATATTTTGGTGGAGAAAGAGAGCAGACTACTTTCTGGTGGTGAAATGGAGCTGACTATTTCCTGGTGCAAAAAGTGGGAAGACTATTTCCTGGTGGAGAAATGGAACAGAATATTTCCTGATAGCAAAATGGAGCAGACTATTTCCTGGTGGAAAAAGGTAGCAGACAATTTTCAGGTGGAAAAATGGAGCAGACTACTTCCTGATGGAGAAATGGAGATTACTATTTCCTGGTGGGAAAATGGAGCAATTGGAGAAAGGAAGCAGACTATTTCCTTGTGGAGAAAGGGAGAAGACTATTTCCTGGTGGAGAAATGGAGCAGTTTATTTTCTGGTGAAAAAAAGTGAGCGATTAATTAGAAGAACTGGTTTGAATATCAATTATTGAGCACAGATGGAAAGGTTCGCATGTCTCCAAGAAAATGATCCACATCAAAGCGAAAAGAATTTTTAATACAGAGATTAATGAAGCTTCAAAGAGAACGAAACTGTTCACAGCCAGAAACATCCTGAATGTTCATCTGGGGATGTTGTCTGCATTTTTTTTTATACAAATTCACTGCAAAATGAATTTTGGAGCTCAGGCTACATTGTATGTACATCAATAAAAAAATGGGATGTTTTTTTCATGGGTGACACACAAGTACAGCTCTAAGATGACGTCGTGAAATGGGCGGAACCCTCAAGGACCAAAAGGCGGAGCCTCAGAGATTGAGTCGTTTTACAAATAGTTCGCAAAAATAACTAATTTCAAAGGTAATAGATGATCATCTATATTGATTTTGTTTACCCTGAAATACTAAAGAAAACTATGGTATGGCCTCTTTAAATGAACAAAAAAGCTAATGGAGTGAAAAATGGTCCAACCAAGAATCTTTATTTTAAGAAGATGTGTTCTCAAATTAAGATTACTTTGGTATTGAAAATAAGACATCTTTGACTCCACTTTTTTGACAGGAGGAGATCTGAACTTGGTTCTTGAT
>NC_050516.1:29556388-29626777 GCF_002922805.2 Oryzias melastigma
TCAATAATATTTTTCCTTCCTAATTTTTTCAGTGCACTAATAGAAAACTCATTTAGATGAACTGAAACCCTCCAAAGAGTCACTTCAGATGAGGGTTGGGAATAAAAGAAGAATCTGCTGGAGGCACATTCTGTTTTCTGAGTGAGCAAGAACATTTCAAATTACTACTTGTTTGTGTGAAGACTCCAAGGAAGCAACACAAAAGGGTGAAAAAAAGGCGGGAAGGGCCCCCAGTCTTCAATTGAGGATGTTGTTTACGCTGCTGACAGGTCTTTTAACCTTCCTAAGATCATTTTTGTGAGGTCTCTTTAGGAGGCTTGCAGCCTGTTGAGCCTCCATTCAAACACTTGCATTATTTATGAGTGGCGAGGCTGCTCCTCTGACTCACATACATGGATTGTTGATACCTCATTGTGGAACAAAAAAATAATGAGAGGGGCGATAAATTTTGGGGCTGTCAACAGCCACTTGTGAGAACTACATGTTGTTTTTCTTCTCCCTCGGGGTCCAGATGAAATCAGTGAAAGGCTTTCTTCTTCAATGGGTCCAGTGATTTGGCCTCGAGGTCCATTTCACACTGGATCAGTTTCCATTTCAACCTTTGTGTTCTATGTTGCAGACGTGAGCCGAGGATAAACCCTCTGAAAAGCGTTTTTCTCATGGCTCTATGAGCAACATGACATTTTGCTTAGGTTCCGAGAACAAGATGGTAAATGGCAACTAGAAAAGTAGCATTACCTGCAATAATGCTTTTTGTTGAAAGTAGTCGCTTAAGATGCTGAAGCTGTTTGCTAAAAAAAAATGGTGATACAATTTACAAATCTATTTTCAAAATATTACATTTGCTAAAATACAGGAAATTTAGTTAAAGAACTATGAAAGAGCATTGAAGTTGACCTAAATTTCTGAAAAATTTGTAGTAAAATTGCTTAAAAATTCCTAATACATGCAAATTTGGCAAAAATATTTAGTGTATTGCCTAAATATGAGCTAAACTCCAAATTAGCCCAAAAATCATAGTAGATGCCAAATTAGCAAAAAAAAAAAAAGATAGCTCATTACTTTAACAATAGCTAAACTCCAAAATAGCCAAAATTCCTAAAAAAAAAATAAATTTATTAAAAATGTAAGCCTGTTGCTAAAGTAGAAGCTAAACTCAAAATTAGTGTTAGAAACCTCAGTAGATAAATTTGCCAAAAACGTTAGCATGTTGCTAAAATATTAGATAAACTCCAAATGAGCATAAAACCCAAGTAAATGGCAAATTATCCAAAAAAGCTAGCTCATTGCTCAAATAATAGCTAAACTCCAAAATAGCCTAATATTCCTCAGCAAAATATTAGTGGAAAATGTTAGCATGTTGCTAAAATAGAAGCTAAACTCTAAATTAGCCTAAAACCCCCAGTAGATAACAAATTAGCCATAAATGTTAGCATGTTGCTAAAATATTAGCTAAACTTAATTTTTTTTTTTGTTAAATTACCTTAATAGAAATTGCTAATCTACTTCAAATTTTGAAATGTAAAGAATTCCTCATTCATTTCTTATGGGGTATGTTTTACTTTATATTTCAAAACAATAAAGTTCATGAATACCAAAAATTAGGGGTGTAACGGATCACAAAACTCACTGTTCGGATCATGTCACAGTTTTAGGATCACGGTTCAGAACATTTTACAGATAAGATAAAAATGGAAAGAAAAAAAAAAAAAAAAACACAAGAAAAACTAAATATATTTTTTGAAATGATTCAAATTATATATTCAATAAGCATATAAAGTACTTTGCACACAATATTTATATCATCAAAACATTTGCTCATTGAGGCCTATTTATTAAACAAAACATATTTAAACTTCGAACACAAACAACATGCTTAAACATGTTCACATGTTTTTATACCAAATCTACAAAAACTGAGAGAAAAGAACGTTTAAAAATAGTGTTGAAAATACCAAATCTGTCTGTAGAAGCCCTTAAAATAGAAATGT
This sequence comes from Oryzias melastigma, assembly GCF_002922805.2. Lineage (NCBI taxonomy): Eukaryota > Metazoa > Chordata > Actinopteri > Beloniformes > Adrianichthyidae > Oryzias > Oryzias melastigma. Next base: position 29,558,380 of record NC_050516.1, read on the forward strand.
TCTTGTCCCACCTGCCTAATGTCCAAATTAAATCATTAATAAAACAGTTAAAATTATTTTTTTGGTATTGTTTTATCAAAACTATGGGAACATTTAAATATTTAAAATAATAACTGTTATCTAAACGGACAATTGATTTAAAATATGCTAGCGCGATGTATGTGTGCGCAGGGTTGGGGGTAGGGGTGGTCCGCGATACACACGTGTGCCGAACCGTGGCCTCTGATCTGTACGGACCACGGATTATCCGTGATCCGTTACACCCCTACCAAAAGTACAAGCAGTAATGTCCTGAAAAAGCTGAATTTTTTGATACCAAGAGTGGTGAAATCGCAGAAAGTGTGATTGAGTGCTTACTAAAAACATTCTTAATGCTTACCGAGCATTCACACACAAGCATTGTGCTTGAAACACTGAATAAACAGGCAAGAGATGAGAGTCTCACTGTGCATTACTGAAAGTAACCCCTCCAGTCACCTTTTTTTTCTGCCAAAACACACCGTGAATGCAAGTGCCAGAAATAAACACACAAGGACCGGGACCCCGTAAGTTGCATATATTAGAGGATATACAAACGTGCAAGAACAAACAAGAAAGCCTCAGAGTGCAGAGTGCATTTCTTGTAAAAGATTGTTTGAATTAGGCCGCTTTACACATATAAACTATGTGCACCGGACTTCCAGATGTGCACATCGATCAGCCACGTACACACTCCGGATCAAAGTAACTTTTTGCATTATTTAAATCAGACCAGGAAAGACCTAAAGACAAACCCATAGCAAGCTGAACGTCCAACACTTCACAAAACGGGACAAACACCTCATTGACATGAAAAAGGAAAAAAGTACATACTTAACTTTTATGCAATGTGGCACAAATTTACATCATAGCAGCTCAATGTTGTTTCCAAAGTCTTACAGCGGCGACACGTACCGCTAATCGCCCTCCAGTTCTGATAGCTCTTTAGCTTGTTGCTGAGTCAGTATTGACTCTTGTCTTGTAACACCTCATCACAATAAACTTCCAGCCGCACTACATTAGCTGGACCTAAATGAGACCACTTTGGGGCGTAAAACCACTCCTGCTACGACCCCTTTGGCTCCAGTTCACGCATCCTTCACATTCTGTCACGTCCTCGCAGTCCACGCCAACAGACCCCAAAAGTGAAATAAAACACGTACTTCAGGGCCTGTGTCTGCTAGCATGTGTTTCTCATATTATTATATCTATCTGCATACTCCACTGTAAGTTTAAACGGTGGTAAAACGATTATCGTGTTTACTTAAGGAAATCTCTCAAAAACCCTGTAATTATTTAGTAATAAGCCGTATATTTGACAAGGAAATCAGCTTTTGTTTAATTTGGTCAGTGTGATAGATACCATGGAGATAATATTTGGTGGTTTTAACAAAATATTGTCATTTAGTATGATGTGGATAAGGTTTTACTGGGGCAAAAGTCCTAAACTTTTCACATTACAAAAGTTTAAGGCATGCGAATGGATTTCTGTTGCAGATAAATTAAAGTAAACTCATATTCTGTAAGACTTGAATGTTTCTGTAGGTTTGTTTTCTAGATTACCAACGTTGTTCATCATAGAAGACAGATAAGCATACAAATGTTTCCATCACAGCATAAGTCGGGGCTGGGTAAACTTTGACTTGTGGGTCACAAAGGGTTCTAAAATTTGACACGTAATGTGTTTTAGTAGTAATCAAATCTCATAAGAGAAGAAAGTCTGGAGGAAAACATGCTTTATTTTTTATTTTTTAATGGGAATAATAATACCTTGGTGTTTTGATTAATCACGCTTTTGAGTTGCGATTAATCACGATTAATCACAATGTTTCATTAGGTAAATTTTCTAGGACAATATGAAGCTTTTGAACAAAAACAGGCCAAAATTGTACATTCATAATGTTTATTTTTAACCCTTTGAACCCTGTAGGGTTAGTTTAGTTAGCTTAGTTTTTGTCTACTTTTGAATTGTCTGTATTTTCAATTGTAAAGACTACCTGCTGCTATGTAACACTATCTTTATTTTTCCATTTTTCCATGTTGTATTCACACACTAGATATAAAATCATGGAAAAACTGAAAATTCCGTCATGAAAAATGGGATTCATTTTGCAGTGGAAACTCCAAAAATGTTTAACAAACTGTTTTTACAGCACAGAGTGAAAGTTCTTGCTGTAATTTTATAAAAAACAAAAATAATAAAATTGTCAACAAACTAATCAACATGTATTTGAATGAAAATCCCCCCCATAAATCTAAGCTAAAATCACACCAGGTAGCCCAAAAAATAATTTCTCACTGCTGTGTATTTGACATTTTTCCTGGAATTCTGTCTTTTTTTCCTTTTATTCCAGCTTTTTCTCATTTTCTCATAAATTGTCTTCATTGTGCTACTGAAAAATAATAAAACAATTTTTTGGGAGAAGTTTGATCCAGCTGGATTTCAGGTCGGCTCTGCTGGAATCTGTGTGCCGTGGGGGTGCCATGTGTCGGTATGTGGGACTTTCACGGTGAACTTCGATGCATCCTCAAGTTTCCTCAATTTTTAGACAACGCCAGTGCTCATTATTGTGGAAAATTTATGTAGGTGCTCATCATTTCTGAAATTTTTTTGTTTTTTATTGTTAATTTGTAGCTAAATGGTAAATGATAAATGGCGTATACTTGTATAGCGCTTTCTACCCTCCTTCGAGGGCCCAAAGCGCTTCACAGTCACATTCCCATTCACGCACACATTCACACACTGCTGGTAGCAAATCATATTTTGAACCAAAATAAAACCATGATCCAAACATTGAGGTTTGACCCCGTTCTGTCTTAATCTGGGGGAGACCCTGATAACATACACTGATCGTCTACATTTCTTTTTCCACCTCCACCAGAACAAATTGTGTTTCTTTTCCCACAATATTCCTCGCAGAACTGAATGGTTTATATGCAGATGACGGGAGGGCAGAAGTTCAGATTCACACCACTTTCAGCATGAAATCCTGATGAAACCACAGCAGTGAAGTCAGAGGCCAAGTGCAGGGCTGGCTGTGGAGAAGACTGGACAGAATCAGACACAGTTAGGTCGAGCAATTACTTCAGTTTTATTGCTTTTTAAGAGGGCATGCTGGAGAACACTGCATGTGCTTACTAATGAATCCCTGTTTGACAATTTCCCTCTCAGTTCCATGTGATGAAAGATGCTTAAGTCTGGTAAAATCATTCCTGTAATAAGCCTTTAGTGCTTCGTGATCTGGAAGCCTTTATGACTCAGTAATTAGCTTTTTATTTTCTCAAACAATGTAAGCTACATTGTTATTTTTATTGCATAGAAGCTTCGTAGGAGAAGACCAAATCTTTATTTATTGATTTTGGGGTTAGCCGAGGAGCAATTAATTAATTTTCTCCTGGAATGCAGCTGGGAGCTGAAACATTTCTGCTGTTTTGTAGAAAAAAGACGACTCAGCAGAAAATGTTTGTATGCTTAGCTTTAAAGTTGTAGAAATGCTGACTGAAAGGGTCGTTTTGCACTAACAAGGGCTTAGCTTTGGGTCTTGATGTCAGTGCTGCCTACAGAGTCTTTGGTCAAAAGCACGAGGACTCACTTAGCTCCTGCAGAGAGGCATATAGATGACCCTGCCAAAAATCTGTCCTTAAGACCAGCCGTCCTTCATTAGCGAAGTTAACCTTCAAACCGTCTCGCTGTGCCCCACGGTCTGTTATGGCTGGGAGGAAGTGGGTGCAAGTCTTGTGTCAAATATACCGTCAACTTGCTAACCAGGAACAGACCATCCTGATCTGAGAGACAGAAGAGAGCCCGACAGGGATGAGAAAACTTCTGCAGAGAGTGGAGCACCTGTTTTTCTAATGAAAGCCCTTCTGCCCGGCATGAGGTGAAAGATGAGCATCGAAAAGGACTTGGAAGCAAAAGTTGGACCAGCTAGTGTTTTAGCAACAACAGTAACCCAGACATACAGTGTTTGCCATCAGGCAGTTTTGCCGAAACAGTATGCTGTGATTGCAAGTTTAGGATGCAACTTTAGAATGAAAAATGTTTGCAATTAGAGCAGGGTTGTCAAACTCAATCACACAGGAGGCCAAAATCCAAAACACACCTTAGGTCGCGGGCCGAACAGGATAAACCTTTATTGAACACCCTAAAACTAAATTTTTATAACTTTAAAACCGTAACATAATTATGAGCTAGATATCTAGCATTACCTAGGATAATGTTAATGTGAATGCTGTAAGCTGAATTTGGCCAATAAAGATGCTAGTGCTGATAGCTGAGGCTGCTGACATTGATAGCTGAAAACACTGAATCTGATAGCCAGGTAAAATATTAGTTAAAGACCAAGTTAGGCGAAAAAAAAAAAAAAGTTAGCTATAACAGCTAGCATTTAGCTGAAAAAAGTAAATATTAGCTAAAACAGCTAGCATGTAAATATCAGCCTAGCTCCAAAACAGCCTAAAAATACAAAAAAAGCCTAAATTAGCGAAAACAGCTAGCATGTAGCTGATATATTAGCTAAACTCAAAATAGCCTAAAAAAATCTTAGTAAATGCCAAAATAATCCAAAAAGCCAGAAGAATGCCCTTTTTTAAAACTTAGAAACCCTAAGTTTTTTAAACATAATAATGAATAATAAAAACAGGCATGAATATTTAAGGTTTTTTTAAAACCTTAAATAACCCTCAATATTTTACTCTTCATGAAAATATATTTTGTCAAAATTATACAAGTTAAAAATAAGCGCAAGATAACATCGGGCCAGTAATAAGGAAGAAGAAGGAATTATAGAAAAGCACTAGGGCTGGGTTAATAAAATCGATTGTTCGATATAAGCTTAATAGATCAATAATCGATTCATGAAAAATATAAATCGATTTAGCACATAAAGCTAAAGTCCGTTAACTTGATGCTAAGGCTTAATGGAATTTCTCATAGGAAGGCTAATGCTAATACTCATTTGACCTAAATATACATTGCTGACTAAATGAACATCTTTATAAACTCACAGGCATGAATTTTTAAAACTCTTGTAAGGAAATATTTTTTAAAATAACCATAAAACGCTCTCCAAGAGAAGCAGAACAATGTTTACAATGTTAATGATCTGAACATTTTTGTTAGAACTCTTTTAGAGAATCTATGTAACACTGTATGATATTAACAATCTCATTATTTCACTAAGACATTTTACAATATGTGATCTGTATCAGATTAATATAAATATCTTTAAAACATATGGTAGATGTTTAATGTATTTCTAAACAAATATGTCTAAATGTGTGAACTCAAAATTGAACTGAATTGAAGAATTGAGAGAATCGAAAAAATTGAAATCAAATCGATTCAGGCTCTCGTGAATCGAATGGAATCAATTCTGGAAATTCTAATCGATATCCAGCCCTAGTAAACATCCATTTACTCACCTTCTCTGAACATTCGGCTCCAGCTCCGAAACACCAAAAAAACTGCCCAACCTGACATTACTTCAAAAAAGCTGTGAAATTGCTCCACATGAATATTCATTTTTGTCACTTCTCCGGGGCTGGTTTGGTCCGAAATTTTGATCGGTCTCATTTTTTATGATGTTCACACCATTTCTCTTTTGCACAAGAATCATTAGTCATCTAGAGACTTATTGCAAAAATGGAGGGAGACCTTAACAGGGAGGCGGGGGATTCTGGTGTCACACTTTTGCTTCCCTTTTCTCTCTCTGCTGAGCATTCTTCTGCTCTGTGTGAGGTACTGTTTTTACGCTTCCCTCCATGCTGTCTGAGGCCTGATGAAGTCCAGATGAACTCAGTGTTCGACTGAGAGACACAAGATGATTGTGAACACCAGGTGATCCGTCAAACGGCTGTGGAGACTTCACGGAATAACTCCTTTACAAGGGGCTACGTGTTCACGCCAAGTTCTAAAGTGTGCTTGTTCTTCACACTTTTAAACTTTCTTTTTTTGCATTCTTATGAAAAACCTTAGATGTGACCATGCAGTGGTCAGCCCAGCTTTAGTCTTTAGCGTGTTTACACTATGGTGCTTCAGTTTTGAACAGTTTCACAGCTCTGTCAGTCATGCTGATGGACAATTTCCAAAGTGCATTGATCCATTGTGAAGAGAAAAACAGCTTCACTTTTTTGTGTCTTAGAAGAATCTTTTTGTTCTTTTTAAATAAATATTATCTCCCAACAAGGCTCAACTCCTATCAAATGATTTTATGGACTAATTTGTAACACAAAGCAGCACAATATTTAGGTAAAACATACCAAAATTAATTAGAATTTTAAAATTAATCAACTCCTTTTTGTGTAAAGGTTTTCATCTTGGTTTTAGTTTTTAAAATTGGAAAATATTTTTTTTATGTGAAGCACTTTGAGTTACATCAGTAGGAAAAGTGTTACACAACTAAAGTTTGATTTGATTTATTAACTGTGTTTGCTCATCATCTTTGTCGCTGAAATAATTTCTTGGCCATTGAATACATCGTAAATGGTCTTTGAGTTATCCTGTATTATTCACAGTTCCATAAACCTGTTCACTTCCATTTAATAGCAGTCCATCAGATTTTGGTTTGAAAAAAATGGGCCCTGGCGGCGGTCAATTCCCTCTGCTGTTGCTCTAGTGGGTTTAGATTAATATTAATATGCTATAAATTTTAGATTTTCCATCATTGTTACTATCCACATCAGATCTGGGGTTCTGTTTTGTATTCTCATTTACTTCACCTCTCATCTATCCTTTATTATTTATTTTTGTAGTTCTCTGTGCTTCTGTTTCGGTGCAGTGCGATTCACGTGTTGTTCCTCTTTCACACTCTCCTACGGGGGAGCGGGAGAGATTTCAGATTCGAGGTGGATTACCCGTGGACCCCGCCTCTGGCTGGTCATCTGGCATCTTGGAGTGGGAGAGATTTGAATTGTCTGTGCTCCCTGTGGTTTCTAGCGGTTAAAATCCCGCTCTAACAATCAAGAGGTTGCCGGTTCGATCCCCACTCGGGGCTTATTTGTTAGGCCCTGCGACAGACTGGCGACCTGTCCAGGGTGTACCCCGCCTTCGCCCGTCAGTAGATGGGATAGGCTCCGGCACCCCCGCAACCCCGAAAGGGAAGAAGCGGTCAGGAAAATGAATGAATGTGCTCCCTGTTTTTGATCGTGGACCACGGCTCTGGCTCGTCTTGGCTGTGGACCCCCCCCCGCCATAATCCAATTTCTTTTTAATAGTCCTGGTAAATTTCCTGTCCATCCTGGGAGAGGATTTCTCCTTCACGTGGACATCCCTAAGGTTTCTTTGTTTTTTTCCTGAATCAGGTTTTCTTTTTTTTTTGTTTGTTTGTTTTTTTAGGAGTTTTTCCTAAAGGAGGATCTAAGGACAGGAATAATCAGTTTTATTTAGTCTGTTTAGTCTTTAGCTAGTGCTTATATTTTATGACCAACTTTCTGCTTTTGTACAATTACTGGCATGAAGCCCAAAGTGGAAATGTTTTTGTGATACTGGGCTGTATAAATAAAATTGAATTTCATTTCATTTTATTCAACCAAAGTCATTGTGAGTGTACACAATGCTTCATATGCAACTATTTGTGCTTATATTCTCAAGAGCAAGAACATAATTAATAGCTAAATTCTTCTTTTTTGATTTATGCATCAATATAAATTCATGTGTAAAACCGAGTTTAAGTTAAGTAGAAGTAAACAAAGCTTGTCTGGGGAGTTGACAGCAGCTAATTGAAAGTCAGGATTGGGCAGAGATTGATGTGATGGAGAAATATTGTTGTCTTAATAGAAATTGTGTCAATCTGAGGATGGAATATATGTATAGAACTAGTTTACTCTTGAACTATTTGAGTGGGCTTTTAGTTCGTTTCAGTGTACTCTCGTACTTAGGTGGACTGTACCATAAGAAAACTACAACTACAGAATTGTGTTGAATTATATTACTGCATCAATAATCAAAGTCTAAAGGGAGTAATTATACTATGAATAAACATGTGTATTAACCTCCCCTTTTAATAAAATGAAATAAGAGAAAAGAAACACAGATAAGTAGCAGTTTACCTTTTTTGCAGTTTTTTCTTCTTTTTCCTTTTAAACAATATTCCCTCGATGTCCTCGTCTCTCCCAACAATGGAGGTTAACCAACGTGACTCCAACATGGCTCCATCTCAAGCAGGTGCAGGACGAGTGATCGAGTTCATTCCAGCAGGTCTGCCTCCTCCTCACGTGGGGTTAGAAAACAGGGTCTCCACCTTCACAGCGCCGTCTACGGTCCTCCTTAAATTTTTACCAGTCCAGGAACAACAAAATGGAGCTAGGTTGATCCGTGTGGTTGAAACAGCTCAGTACTGATAGCTAGCTCGTGTTAGCTTAGTGTGGTGGTTAGCAATAAAATCTAATTTCCAAAGCTTCGTGTTGAAGCTACACGGACTTTCATCACATAAAACAAACTTCAGGTATTTTACCAGGGAATATCAGATCGACAAACCATGCCACGTTATCGTTTTTTACTGCTAGCACTCACGAAAAAAAAACGAGCAGAATCCTCTCCCGTGCGTCCCCTCTTCACGTAACTTTACCCGGATCTCCTTTTCTCAGGGCCTTCTCACATATCCCTCCGCATCTCTCCGTGAGTGACCAAGGAGTCCTCAAACGCAATCTTCTTCATATAATGCGCATCTAAAATAGTTCCCAAACTTTTGAAAACAAAAAAATAACCTTCAACACAAAACAGGTAAATAAATTAAAATAAATTAATTATTTTATTCTCTGTCCTATAACCACAAATTTTAAACCCTTTGAAAACTTAATGGATTTCCTTTATCTGGTTACATGTGGAAGCAACAAAACGCAAAATAAAAAAAATAAACTACAGATTTTGATTTAGATTAAGTCATATGCCTGAGAGAAAGTATTATTTCTTTATGGCTCAATCATGATTAGTCCACTGGCAATGCTTCTATAATTACCTGTCATCTCAGAGCATTCAAATTTCATACATAGTCTGATGATCAGGAAAACAGATAGAAATATGGATAATTTCTGGTAATTGCTTTGTCTTTCTTGTTTGTATTTAATTATCCGTCACAGATCCCTTGACAAAAAAAGTAATTTTACACAGCTGAAGAGTGCAGCCGGGAGGCATGTGGTGTAATTTATCCAATTATCTTCTATTTGTTGAAAAAAATTCCCATGCGCCTTCGGGAAGAAACGGTGAGAGGAGACTGTTTTCCATTGGCTGATATATATGGATCGGTCACTGACATTGTAAAAGGACATGTTTCCCTTCATCGGTTTATCCAATCTCATTGTTTTATCAAAGGTGTCCAAATCCTAGCTTCTAGTATCACATAGTGGAGATAAAGAAAACTTTAAATTGCTTGTAACACCTTAAACCCCCAGAATCCTGCGAAACAACGCCATCATTTAACCCCTTCATGCTTGAGTTTGTTTCTGATAGTCTAAAAAAAAAAATCTCGATTGATTGTTTTGTTTAAGGTGATCCTAAAGTCCTAGATTTAATAGGACGTAATCTGTGAATTTTGCCTGAATTATTCTTGTATTTTCATTTAAAACATCTTTATTAGTTTTTTGACAAATTCATTCTTGTAGTTTTTAATGAAATACCACCTAAAACTTTCATTCTATATCGTAAAAACAATTTGTTTAACATTTTTGGAACCTCCATAGCTAAATGAATCACATTTTTTCAGACGGAATTTTCTATTTTGGCCTGATTTTATGTCTAGTGTGTGAATATAACATGGAAAAATGACTAAATAACTATAGTTTCACATAGGAGAAGTTGTCCTGATCAAAATTATACCAAATAGGCAAAATATAGAAAATACAGAGATAGATTAAAAGGAAACAAAAACGAAGTTTTAGGGCTTATGTTCCTAAGGGTTAAAAATAAACCTTCTAAAAGTACAATATTGTGTGTGGTTATATTTTATGATTATTTGCACATAAGTGGTTGGCAAATACTGTAACTAAAAAGAAAAAGAATATTACTTTTTTTTCTCAGGTTTGCGATTAATTACTTAAGTTTTTAATCGATTCCCGGCCCTAATACTTTCACAAAGTTGAGATAAACTTTTGATAAATTATGCTATCGGTTCAGAAATCCTCTGTTTTTCGGAGGATTTCATTATTGATTTTTTTTTTATTTTTTGTAGAAATGTAAATTGTTATTTTTGGAGTGAGAAATCTTAATTTCCTCTACAAATGTTAACATACAACTGCAAGTTACAGAAGCTGAGGTTTGTGTAATCCCACTGGAATAAAAAAGCTGTTGTTTCATAGGAAAATATTTCCTTTTCTGAATCACAGCAGAGATATTTTACATAACCGCTAATTCAAGTTCCCCTTTCTGAAAAAAGGCTCTGAGATCCCATTCTGACTCCTAAATATATCATATCCTCTCTATTCATCTGACCTCTTTCAGCTGACTGTGTTTGAACACTCAGAGATCCAAGGTAGAGAGGTACGGAGAGAAGAAAAGAGATAATTATTGGCTGTCAGATGACATGGAGGGGATGCAGAACAATTACAGATGACATATAAATTGCTGTGTAATTTCAGATCGGCATTTTTGCTTGAAGCAGACCCCTTTGGAAGACAGTTTTCAATGGAAGTCTTATAGTCAAAGGGATGCGATGCTATTGTTGCTCCTCTTGACATGTTAAGGACGTCTCCATGGTCCGTCCCAGTGGAGGATCAGAGACCTTTTAAGATCACAGGAGAAACACCGGAGGCTCTTGGAAGAGACGCTCGATGTTAAACTCACCACAGGTTTTGAAAAGACTAAACATAATCCCCCTAAAAGTTTTATTTTTTAACTGATTGAATTTGTGACATTTTGTGTAATTATATAATCCATATGGTACGGACAAATTACAACAGTTTACATTAATAGATGATTGATAAAGGAAATAGAATAAAAAGAATTGCTGGTACTGTAGTATTAGATTTAAGTGCAGCATTTGATTTACTGGATCATGAGTTACTAATTGATGACTTTAATAGTTGTGAAAGTTCTGCCACTGAATGGATTAAAAGTTATCTTGATAACAGATCATTTACTGTTCTGTTTAATGGAAGTTACTCAGAGACGCAAAAGTTATGTTGTGGGGTACCACAGGGCAGCTGCTTGGGGCCCCTTTTATTTTTAATTTTTAATAAAGGTTTACATTTTGTTTTGAAACATTCCACTATTGCATTTAATGCGGATGATTCTACGATCTATATGTCACCAATGCATCTGAGTACAGATCTTAATTATGAGTTGAGAGCAGTTGAGAATTGGTTTCATGAAAATACGTTGGTATTTAATGCACTAAATGTATGATGTTAGAATTAAAATATTTATTGAAAGATTCATCTGTTTTTAATCTGTCAGTGAATGGGAGCAAGTAACTGAGGCTAAGCTGCTGGTGGTTATTGTGGACAACAAGATGACCTGGAATCATCAAATTAAGCTAATATTGTGCAAAATGGGGAAGAAGTATGGCTATGATCAGACTTTACTGCCAAAAAATAAAAGCATATTTATGTTTCTCATAAAAACAACAACAACATAAATATAAAGTCTTATTTTTCTAAAGGACGTGTGGCTCCTACTGGGTTGTGGTCACTGAGAAATTGACCCGCATGGCTCTTTAAGCGTTAAAGGTTGCAGACCCCTCGCTTATGCAAATCCACCCAACAAATGCAGAGCAGAAAGGCAACTAATTCACACAAAATTTTAATGCTACACATGCATAAAACAAGCACACAAATGCATGTAACACAAGTGTTAGTCGATTATTGGTTCATTTTGAACAATCCGATTCACTAAATTGTACCTCAATCCAAATGGCATTTTCCCCAATATCAATTATAATAAATTTAGTTCATTTTTTACTTTTTTATGATGGTATAGTTTGATTTATCTACTCTTTTATGACAGGATTGCATTTAAATCTGTTTACCGCTAACAAAAATATAGAATTAGAGATTTTAGAGACTCAGAATAGAAGAGTTATGGAGGTGCACGTGATTTATTTTCAGTAAAATAAGGTACTTGTAAAAAATGACCAGTGCTGCAGATTTTTCCTGTTACGCTAAAGATTTTTCAAAGGAGGAAACATGTGCCACAACATGCTGATTTCGAGTTTTAACCGGCTCAAAGACACTCGTCTTGGCCTCATGCGTGCACGTCCACTTCTGCTGCACAAGGAGAATGATTCATTTCTTTAAAATAAATACAGAAACAATGACAGCATTGCTGGGTAAGCTCCAGCAGCCCCGTGACCCTGCACAGGAGTAAGATGAAAGAATGAATGAAAATGATAGCATGGTGGTTTAAAAATAGCTCATTAAGAAAGTTTGTGTAACGTTTGTGGAGCGACCCAAACTAGAAGAAAGTGGGATGTGTGAAAGGCACACTGGAAACCAGCAGGTAGACAAAGTGAGATCGTCCAAGCTCAGAACGGAGACAAAATATTTGCTCGACTCCCACCAGCCCATCCATTCTCATTTGTGTTGGAGCTCCGACAACTTTACAAATCGCTGTAATCCCTCATAGCTGACGTTAGTGATGTGGCTGTTAATGTTACCGGTTTGTGCCTCCAGGACAATAAATGATTTCTGCTGCCCAAAAAAAACTGGCACCCGTGCTGGTGATTGTGTTACAACAATGCTGTTGTATGAAGAAAGTGTTGTAAAGCCAAGAAGAGAAATGAGAATATCCCGGATCAAGTTCTGCTGGCTGATTGAGGAAAGGCAGCACTGTTTGCAGAGATTGCGTTGAAAGGTTTATCAGCTGGAAAAAACGTATAGAAACTGGCTTTAGCCGTGTGTCCTTCAGTAGAAAAACCCCGATCCGAACGTGGAGCAGGCTGGTGTTGCAAATGCTTTTCAACACCCTCCGATTCAGCTCACATGTACCCACAGACGTAAAGGTTATGTGAGGAGGCCACGTTTTTGTCTATAACGTGGATCTAGTAGTTTTCCAAATCAGGTGTGAAATATTTTTATTCCCAGTAAGTCTCAGAGTTTTTTTTAATCCTGTTTGTGAGCATCTGTTGGTTAACTTTGGAGCAAGAAGAGGAAGTGCCAAAGAAGAAACGGAGAAGGAGCGAGGTCATTTCTATGTAAATTTACTGAGTGAAACATGGATCGTGGAGGATTCCTACTGGACTATAAGGTCCAAGTGTCCTGATGGGACTGACAGATGTTTCAGTGAATTGGAAGGTACGGTCTCTGTCAGTGTCTCCTTGGTTCTCACTGCAGGTGGTTTTGCTATCGGGAGTGTCCTCTTGATGTGAAATTAGCATCGGAGTGACGTCCTCGCTGCAGGTTTTTGTCCAAGAAGATTTCAAATGCAAGTAAATCATGCAGGAAAACTTCAACATTTTAAGTCTTTCCAATGAATTCAAGGTCATATGACTTGAATGTCGTCAATGATGAAAAGATCAAGTTTGTCATTTTAAAACTTTTCCTTTCAAACTGGTAAATGGAGCCTAGTTTTACAATAAATGTTAAGAAGTTATTATTGTAAAATAATGATTAAAAAAACAATTACACAAGTCAAAGTGCAAATGACAAGTACAATTTGTATTTTTTCAAATAATGAACAATTAAAAGTGCATCAGTTCATGAAAGTTATTTATTGCAATAATCATAATTAGTACAAAATGTGTTTTCACAAATAATCAGAAAACTACATAATATATATATGATCATATCACCTTGGAAATACATGTAAAATAATTACAATAAAACATTCCAATGATGTTACTTTTAATTTCTATCAATAATATTATTTCATGTTGCAGTCAAAATTCATTTACAATCAGTAAAGACGGCAAACAGTTAAAACGATTATCAGTTTTTTTTCCTGTCAAAACTTCTCTTTGAGAAATCCTGTAAGCTGAAATTGTTTCAGTTTAATCTAATTTTGAGAGTTAGACTGGAAAACCTAATTAGACAGATTCTGTTTTTGCTTTTTAAAGGGAGGGCTTAACATGTTGCTGTCTGCAGGAAAAGCAGCTGCTTGCTAAACTAAGAGTTAATTTGAAATAATTAAAATGTGCTGCTTCCAACTCTATAAATAGTCTGTTTTTTGTGTGCAGGAAATTTGAGGAAAAACAGATTTTTTGCAACTTTTTATTTATTTACTAAATTGTTTTTTTAATCTCTTTTTTATACATCAGAAAAGAGGAATTTCCTGCATTTCAGTTGGAAAAAAATATTTTTGTGCTCTTGCATGCAATTTTTGTTGATAAACTCATTTTAGGCTTAATATCTTAATAAATTAGTAATAAAATATGAAAATCAGTGATTATGAGATAAAACTTTTAAGTATTCTCATACATCTTGACAGTTCTCTCTAACACAGGGGTGTCAAACTCAATTGAAGGAGCCAAAATCCAAAGCACACCTTAGGTCACGGGCCGAACAGGATAGGCAAGGCAAGTTTATTTATATCGCATATTTCATGTACAGACACAATTCCAAGTGCTTTACATAAAGAAACAATCAAAAGAAATGTGATCATTAAAATAAAATTAAAAGAAAGTAAAAAGATTTTAATTTAAAACAAAGATAAACATTATTTAAACACTTTAAAACGGCATAATTATAATTATAAACTAAATATACAGCATTACCTGCAATAATGCTAGTGTGAATTCTGTAAGCTGAATTTGGCCGCTGAAGATGCTGATAATGATAGCTAAAAACGGTGAAGCTAATAGCTAAAAAGGCTAAAGCTGATAACCAGCGAAAATGTTAGCTAAATGCCAAATTAGCCTAAGAAAACAAACAAACAAAAAACTTAGGTTAGCCAAAACAGCTAGCATGTAGCTGAAAAAAAACTAAACTTCAAAATAGCCAAAAACTGAAAAAAAAACAAAATTAGCAAAAACAGCTAGCTTGTAAATATTAGCCTAACTCCAAAACAGCATAAAAAACATATTTTAAAAAAGCCTAAACTACCCAAAACAGCTAGCATGTAGCTGAAAAAATAGCTAAACTTCAAAATAGCCTAAAAACTGAAAAGAGCCAAAATGAGCCAAAACAGCTAGAGCGTAAATATTAGCCTAACTCCAAAACAGCCTAAAAAAAACGTATTAAAAAAGCCTAAGTTAGCCAAAACAGCTAGCATGTAGCTGATATATTAGCTAAACTCCAAAATAGCCACAAAAAAATCTTAGTAAATGCCAAAATAGTCCAAACTAGCAAAATTTCCTTTTTTTTTTAACTTTAAAACCAAAACTTTTTGATATATTTATGAATAATAAACAGGCAGGAATATTATTCCAGAATAAATCAACTTAAACCTTAAATAACTTTCAACATTTTACAAAAATATATTTTGTCAAAATTATACAGGTTAAAAATAGGTGCAAGAAAACTTTGGGTCAATAATAATAATAAAATAAAATGATGTGGAGGGCCGGATCCGGCCCCCGGGCCTCGACTTTAACACACGTGCTCTAACAGATTTGATTAAAGTTGTTTACGAAGACCACGAGGACAAACATGCTAAATTCATCCAAGTGGTGATTAAATTAAATGACTTCAAATTACACTAAATTATGCAAAGAATGCTTTTAGTTTCTGAATGGACAAAGAATTCAGAGAAAATGTTTTAAATGAGTGCTAACAGCTGGAATGCAGCGCGGTGTCAGAGCTATGTTCATAATAAGGGGTCATCTGTTACAAATGATTCCTTTAGCAGGAGCTGTGGTCAGAACGCTGCATGCCTTTGTGTCCTCGGAGACTTTAGAGATGATGCTGGAGGCTACCCACCTTTATTTTTTTTATTTTTTTAACTTCACACATGAAAGAAAGATCCTTTTTCAACAAATTCGATTTCAAATAAATGCAGGCAGACAGTGCTTCTCCCTCCTCCTGACAGTGAACCTCAACCTTTCCCTCTATCTGTGTCCTTTTCTGTGCCGTCCCCAAGCTGCCCCCCCTGCCAGCTGCTAAAAGACCAAAGCTGGGATAATTGCTGCCCCTGTCAACTTTTTCTCTCCCTTCCTATTCATGCGGCGTCCCTGTGCTGCACATGCACTGTGACAGCTCTCCGAGCCCCGGCTTTCTGTTTGGGCTCTCATCTTCACAGAGGAGCTACATTCATTTTCATCCCACAGACCATTAGCACTGAGTAATGATGACATCTGTCACTGGAGGACCAAGATGTCTTTGGGGCCTTTAATTTAGACAAATGGAAATGAGTCCGCTATAAATAAATAAAAAAAAAACACTCAAAATAGTCAGAAATCCTTTCTCTGCATCCCTTGTGATGTTAGTGCAGAGGATTGGGGGAGTTGGATAATCCCTCATCCGGTGACTTTACATAAGAGCCACATAAATCACAATACTAATACTGTTGCTTTATCATACTATTCTGTACAAAAAAGGAAAAAAATATACTATCTCCATCGGATAACTTCATCTAAAATGTACAAGAGCTTCAATCTAGACGATGCTGGTCAAAAACTACCAACCTCAGTCTGTGCAAATCTTCAATTTATATGTAAATGCAGATCCTGGGTTAAATCCAAGTATTATCATTAGACTGATGCCACAGGATTGAGTGACCTACAACAATCTATCAGCAAAATATGGAAAAAACTCACAGCAAATATGGAAGTCATTTGAAAACCTTCTGACATCTGAAGAAAATGTCTGTTTCCTTTCAACAGACATGAATGAAACTATTATTGAGAGCTAATACAGACCACAAACAAGCTCATGTAAGAGGCTGTAGCATCATCTTCTTTCAGGAAGAATCTTATTTGGTGTATGTTATTGTGTTAAAGTTCAGGGGTCCCCAAACTTTTTCTTGTGAGCGCCACATTACTTTTTGTAGTTTGTAGGCTAACAGAAAAAGGATTCTATGGAAGTTTTTTTAGGTCAAAATTCAAGGTACTATGCATTTTTCAATTGATAATTCAATTTGAAAATTCATTTTTCAATTTGCAATTCAATATTCAATTCAGGGTTGGAAAATGATAATTCATTTTGTAATTTACAATTCAATATCACAATTTTTTAAATAAAATGTTGAATAAGATCAAAATCAATTGTATTGTGAATTTTCATGGGTTTTTGATGTCATTATTGAAATGACAATGCATTTTGCAATTTACAATTCAATATTCAAATTAGACTTTTAAAATGAAAATACATTTTGCAATTTAATACGAAAATGTACAATTTTTTAGTTTTAAAAAAATTAAACATAAAATAAAAACAAAATAATTTCCATTGTATATTGTCATGGTTATTGATGTCATAATTCAAATGACAATGCATTCTGTTAGCTGGGCCTAATACTGTTTTGTTCACAGAAAACACTGTTAGCAAAACAGCTTTGCTAACGGTGTTTTAACCAAGTTATGTCACCAGAGGTGACATGCTAGCTTGTTGCGTACACAAAGTTGGACGCCATATTGGAATGGTATAGATGTTTACTGCTGTGTTGTAATTATACAAACAGATCTGGAAAAACAAGAACTTTTCTCTAGTAAATTATTGCTGTCATCTAATAAAGGAGAACTTCTAGAAAACATTTTAACAAGATTTGAGTTAGTTTACTCTCAAAAGTGAACATTTAGGCTGATCTTCAAAGTCAATTTAGACTTCGCACTATTTCCACGTTTTCTGGCAGAACTACTGATCTTTTAGTTTTATGGAGGATGACCAACATGGTATCTGTATGTGTGTTAGACCTCAGATCAGACCAGGCGCTGGTGATTAGATTACTAAGTGGAGAAAAATAAACCAACCAGGATTTCCTCGGTAGCAAAGAGGGAAGAGTTCATCAGCGCTGAATCCCCGTCCGGTGGCTGGGAAATGAGGCAAATGAGGACCGGGAAAGACCGCCTGCCCGGGTCCTCCTGATAGAGGCTAGGATCCACTGGGTGGGATCCATGGATACGTTACGTTTCGTATACCCTATTTATTCATAAAAAAGTTCAAAATGTTGTTCATTTGTTGCACTTTGTACAAAAACATTATAACCGTGACCAGGGAATTATTTTTTCTGATGATCAGTTTTTTCCTTTATAAAATCGGACCAAAATTAAGCAATTTATGGTCATTTTACTGTGTCTGCTAATGCTCCATTGTTTTTTTTATACCATGGCGTCGCTTTTTACATATCAAGAGTAAAAAGCCTCTGTGTCATCTCTAGTGATATTAACCTCTACGCAAAAAAACTGCAAAATACGGTTAGCAAAATAGTGTTTGCAGTTAGCAAAACACTGTTAGCAAAAAAAAAACACTCTTTTGCTAACAGCGTTTTTTGCTAACACTGTTAGCAAACTCTCAAAGCCAGATTGGGGGGAAAAACAATCGGCTCCTATAGTGTTTGGGGGGCCGGGCCAAATGTGTAGGTGGGCCGGATCCGGCCCGCGGGCCGTAGTTTGAGGACCCCTGTGTCAAAGCAGCAAAGGTAAAGCCTAAGAATTCCTAATTACAGCTCAGTTTTAAAGTTGAAGGAAACAAATATTTCATATCAGGATTCTTTTTTCTTTTGCAAAAACTTATCTTTTAAAAGTAAAATGTGAGTTTTAGGTGTTTTTCCTACATCAAATGCTAGGGTTTTGTTTGCAATGAGTTTGGATCAAAACTTGATTTAAAATTATGCACCCAAGCTGGAAAAATATGACCACATTTTAAAGTATTAGGGCCAGTTAACAAACGTTTTCTTCAATTACAACTTTAAATCTAGTAAATTTACAAAAAAACATGTAAATTTACGGGATTAAAATTGGAAAATTTACGAGAAAAAAAACAATAATTTTTTTTTTGTGGCCCTAATAGTCCTTTGTAGTAAAACCAAAGCAAATAGAAAAATAAACTAGTGGCTGGGAAACGAGGGTTCAGTTAAATTTTAGTTTTTAGAATTATTTAAATGCAAAAATTACCAAAATAAAAGCCCAGCTGTTTTAGAATGACGTGTCCGCTCTCCTTTCCTCAAATTTAATGTTTGGGTTTTATGGGGAGTCAGTCAGCTCCTAACGCCATCCTCTTTCTTCTTTCCCCCCCAGGCGCTGGAAGCACAGGGACTGATTACTGCATTTCAGCAAAGGTCAAACAGAAGCACCTTAGGCTGCATTTTTAAACCAAAGCCTCAAAGAAAGAGCAGAACCCCAGCAGGAGACGGTTATAGAAAAATTAACATCTCTTTCAATATTTTTCCATTCATTTACATGAATAATACAAATCTAACACTTAAGAAAAAGAGGTTTCGTTAATGAGATCTCTTTTTGGACACCAAATTTAAAAAAAAAAGTGGTTTTCCAGCACCATCTAGTGTCCAGATTCATGTATTGCACATTAAAAAAACCACAAAGGTAATTCTTTTCTCCATTTTTACTAAAATGAACAGTTGATCCGTGAAAATGAAAACCTAAAAATGTCTTAGTTACAAACAAAATGTGGCCAAAATGACTGAAGTGTTTGGAGAGGAAAAACAAAGACATTTCACAGTTCATGTGGCCAGTCACACTGGCCACATGAAAACACTGACAAAAAAAACATCTTAATTATTTTTCACTTTTTTGTACAAAATTCGTAGCAGTATAGTTTCAGTTTTGAAGACAGCTTTAACCCTCATAATTTGTCATTTTTATTTGAACTGTATAAACCGAGTGTCAGAAAGCAAAAACAAAAAAGGATTCCTCGTGTCACTAATGAAAGTTTCACATTTAAAAATAAAGATGTGTTCAGGTGATTTCAGTCCAGCTCCTTGAACCGAGCGAACATGGCTTTGCGGACTGCTTGTTTGTAGGTGGCGTGGTCCCAAACGACCGGCTCCTTCTTCTTCCTCGGCTAAAAAAAATAAAATCAAATAAAAAATTAGGGCTAAGAACATGAATGCATCAACACAAGCAATTAATCAAAAAGAATTAATGCGTTAATATGTGTTAAATTAATCAAAGAAACTGTCCTTCACTTTAACTTCAGGGTTCCATGGCGTGTTAAAACATTCTGTCTTACGAAGGAAATAAATATTCAATCGGTTTTTAGTGCTTTATTCTTGCAATTTTTTTGTTTGGATCACTTTTTCCACAAAAAATATATTATTTGATCCATGCTCCGGTGACATGTTGTACAAATGCATTTTAACGGCTAAAACCTTGCGATTAATCGTGATTAATCACAACACAAAAGTGCGATTAATCAGATTTTTTTTTGTAATTGATTGACAGCAGTAATTGAAAATAAATGCTGTAAATGTAGAGTTTTATGTGTGATTTCATATTATTATTCACAGATAATAAGTGGTTTGCAAATATTGAGACTAAAAAGTTATAGTGATTAATCGCGATTAATTTTTTCCAGTTTGCGATTAATTAGTTTATTGTTTTTAATCGATTCCTGGGCCTAAAATAAACAGCCAAAATATTCATTTTTCAATATTTACTTTATCTAAGAGAAGTCAAACTTACTTGAACTGGTTCAGCCCCCAGTCCAGGCCTTTCACTGACTTTGTTCATTTCTCTGAAAATGTAAAATGAAGCAAAACTTGAAACTCTGATCAACACAGAAATGAATATTTTTCACTTAGACGTTTCTCCTTCTTTGGTTCTGCTTGATCTCACCTGGAACTTCCAGCCCACATGTTCTGATGCTGCGCCTGCTGATGATGATGCTTCCTTCTTTTTGGTTCTGGTGATTTAGTAGTTTCTCTTGCATTCAGCTAAGTACAAATCAAAATAAAATAAACATCTAAAAATAAAGAGAAACCTTTATGTTTTCAATCCACTTACTTCCTTTTCCTGGTTCTCCAAAGCTTCGAGCTCCTTCTTTGACCTCTTAATCTTGAGGTGGATCTCCATGTTTTGCTGTTGGGCCAATAAAACACGAATGAGAAGCCTGATAGGCGAGCTCGCCGTCGCCTGCGTTTAATGTATATTTTAGAAGGGAGTACTTTATGTAGGTCAGACAGCTGCTGATGGCGAACCAAAGCGTCCTTGTTGGGGAACTGCCTCCTGCACAGCAAACAGGCCATCTTCTTCCAGTCTGTCAGCTTGTCCTCC
Source organism: Oryzias melastigma (assembly GCF_002922805.2). Classification (NCBI taxonomy): domain Eukaryota; kingdom Metazoa; phylum Chordata; class Actinopteri; order Beloniformes; family Adrianichthyidae; genus Oryzias; species Oryzias melastigma. The sequence continues at coordinate 29,579,433 of NC_050516.1, forward strand.
TTCTCCTCCGGCCGGCTGGGCTGGCTGATTTTTGCTGCTTCTTCGTGATCTTCCTCCACCTCTTCATCACTTCCTGCTGCGTATTCTGATGCCAGCATTCCCAAAGAGCCGATAGGCCGCTGGACGACAGAACACAGAATTATTTTTTCAAAATAAAAAAGTCGTAGAAGAATATTTTTTATGAAGTGTTAGCAAACCTTTGACTTTTCGTCTTTCTTAGCAGGAGCTACAGGCTTCTTGAAAAGATCCTCACTGCCTGAGATCTAAGACAACAGAGGAAAGGATCAAAACTGCAGCCGCATAATCTGTGGGATTACATGTGCAGAGTTACTCACCTTCCTTTCAAACACGGCGAAAGCCACGTCTGCAGACTTGGACTGCCTCTTGTCGTCCTCCGCTCCCGTCTTCAGAACTGGAGACGGGAGCGGAGGACGACAACTTTCCTTCTTCTGGTTCTGGATCTTCGCCCAGCGTTCCATGTCTTTCATGATCTACAAAAGAAAAAAACGCTGAGCGTTTAATAATCCATCAGTGTAAAAAGGTCACGTTTGACTAGATCAGAGGTCGTCAACCTTTAACAGTGAAAGAGCCATTTGGGGTGATAAAAACCTAGAAGGAGCCGCATAAACTTACTTTAACCTTTGAGAAATTTGAGTTTCCATTCATGACCTTCTTTAATAATATTAATTATTTCTATTTTTTGGTACGAACAAAAGCAAAAATATTAAAGAAACTAGCATGTCTCAAAATGTGATTTTTTTAAGACTTATTTTCAAAATAAAAGACACTGTTCCAAACAGGATGATCTCAGTGCAGCTAGTAACCAATGTTCTGCATCGTAAGATAATATGTGCTTTTAACTCTTAAAAGATCAAATTTTTCACCAAAGTTTTGCTTTGCATATAAAATCTGTTCATTCTGGAGGAAGAGTTGAACAAACAAAAGATCTTCAGGTCAACAGGATGTAAAAACCTACAAAGTTTATCATCTATGTGCACCTCAGACATCAATTTATACATTAAATAAATGCTAATCAAGTAATCCTTACTTAAAAAAAATCTATTTTTTTTATTTTCCCCCCTTCGTCCTCAGCAGTCTTACACTGCTGGGTTTTGTTATTTTAGTTTGGTAGTCTTAGTTTGTTTGTCTTCTTTAGGTAGTTTTGGTTAGGGAGCTGCTGACTCCGACGGTCGTCATGGCGATAAAAGAGCCACATGTGGATCAGGAGCTGCAGGTTGCAGACTCCTGGACTAGATCTTACTTTGACAGCAGCCAGACTTTTTGGCTTTTCGTCTTTGTTGTCCTTCTCTTTATCCTTCTTAGCAGCTTCATCTTCTTCCTTCTTGTCTGGAGTCGCCGTGGCTGCTGGGACGGCTTCTGGAGGGGAGCTGGCAGCTAAAGCCGGAGCCGGCAACACCTCTGGAGCCACGGATGGTTTCTTCATCTCCAGAGGAGCGTCTGCTGCTGGGTTGGAAAGAATGGCCTGATCCTCAGCGGTCATCATCACAGGCTGGGAGTCTGAGGAGTAACCTCCAGGAACCGGGATGTAGGTCTTTGAGGCAGCGTCCCAGTACAGGTACTCTTGAGTCTGGGCGTTGTAAAAATACTTCAAAATAAAAGAGGATGAAATGAAGCACAAAAATTCATCATTTTAAGAGCAAAACTGTAATCTCCTTTGAAAGTACATTATATTTAAGTTTAATTGTGTAGATTAAAAGACTGAACATAAAGAGAATAAAAGTTGATTTAAACCCTTAAAATCAGAATGCTTTATGGTAAAAAAAAAGCTGTTTTGGTTTTCCATTGCCCAGAACAAACATGTCTGCGTCCGACTCTCACCCTCGAGTGTGGATCGTAGTACAGTGTCGTTTCCGGGTCGTAGTAGAAGCCCGACGTTGAATCGTATAAGTAGCTTGACATGTCCGGAGTCTCAGAGCCTGAAGAATTACAGAAGAGCAAAAGTAATCTTAAAAATATATTATGAAACAATTTCCTAGTAGAGGTGCAACGGTTCACGGATCAGCGCCAAAGTTGCTTCTTGATGGTTATCTCAAAGTCTGTTAATCCTGCCGTGTGTGGGCGGAGCTTCTGTTAAAATCTGTTCTCGACCTCATCATGGAGGATGACAGATCAGGTTTATTTCTTTTGGAGAGCTGAATAAAAACATCGGGGCACGTGACAGGGACATGCGGCCATGGAATGGCAGTACGGCAAGCAAAAGGGATCATAAATCGCCAGGACAGTCCCTCACCTGCACATGTTCTACAGATATTTGAGATGTACAAATGTTCCCACAGTTGGTTTCAATAAAACAATACCAAAACATAATTTAAGTTCATTTGAACCGTTTTAGTTAAGATTTATTTTTGGACATTTGGGGGTTGGAACAAGAGAAAATTTGCATTTTCAGGGGTAATCCAGATAGATTTGGTATCTTAAAAAATATTTCAAGAATTCTTTTCTCTCAGTTTTGGTAGATTTGGTCTCAAGACGTTAAATGTGATCAGAAACGACATTTTGTTAAAGGTGTTATAATGTAATGCATGTGTGTGAGTGTACATTTATGCTAAGAAGTATTTTATATATATGAAGCTTTTCAAAAACCTAATTTTATTAACTTTTATCTTTTTGTTTTTCCCTGTTTTTTCATTTTTACTGATCCAAAAAAAATTATGTGAACCATAAAACTGCGAGTTTTGTGATCCGTTTCTTAAACTGCAATAAAAAGTGTTTTTGGTGTTTTTTAACATGTTTTTGTGGTGTTTTTATGATAGAGGACAAATATAAAAAGGAAATTAAGCTAAAAATGGCATTTAGAGTATTTCTTTATTGAAATAATAGTGAATCAGGAACATAAAAAGATTGTGGTTGGGATACTGCAAAAAAAAGACTGCTTGTTCAATTCTGATGCATCCACTGCAGACAAATAGATCCATGAACGTTTTTATTGTCCCCTTCTGATCTTGAATCTGGATCAAAACTGTACAGCTGGATTGATTAAATATTGTTTATCATGTTTTTTTTGCAGCAATAATGTTAGGTTAGGGGTGTGAGGAGCTGTAAGCTAGCAGGAGTGTGTAAACAGATGGGTGAAGGGAATTGGAGGCGGGCTTGCTCCACATTAACTCAGAGGTAAATTCCTAATGAACTCCTGCTGCTCTGCAGAAACTATGTTCTATAAAACATCATGTTTTTTTTTTTAATTTAGGCTAAAAACGTCATCATCATAATTAAGAGACCACTGGGAACACTTAAAATAGATAAAAAATGATGGAATTGTTGTTGAGGAGTCTATGTAGCTTAATCGGTTCACCGTGCTTAAAGTGAGGAGCTTCGTACCATAAATATAAACCTGCGACGCGTCCGGAGTGGAAGTAGCCCCTGCTGGGTCTTCAGGGAAAGGAGGAGCGCCGCCCTGATAGAACGGAGCGACAGCTGCAGCTTCATTGTAGCCAATTGCCTAAAAAGTAACAATAAAAACGTTCAAATCCGATGTTCAGATCTCCACTTTTGATTTATGTGCATCTCACCTGATTCATGCTAGGATTTGATGCTGGATCTGAACTATTGCTGCCACTCATCACACTACCTGAAGAAAAACCTTCAATCAGGGGTAAAGAAAGGTTAAATGATGAAGAGAAAGGTTTGTTTTTGATTATAAAGAAGAAAAACCTTCTATTCTAGATGCTGGATCCACAGGAGGATGCAGAGGTGGCATGAAGGGTGGAGGATGTGAGTACGGCTGCTGATGAACCAGAAAAAGAAAAGTTATAAGATTTTGCTTCTTTAAATCGGCGTGACGAGAGGCTACAAATAATGACATGAAGTTACCGAGATGCTGTTGTCAGGTGGAAACCCAAGAACTGAAGAGTTCGGTTTCTCTAAACCTCTTCTAAAACTGAGAGAAAAAACAGAATCCATGAGATTTCGTAGAGATAAAGTAGATTTAAAAGAGAAAATGTACGATTTACCTCTGGTTTTTCAGGGGTTTTGCTACCTCAGCATAAACTCGGACTCCGTCGATATAAAGGGGTCGGGGTTTGGTGAGGAGCTCCACCAGACGAGTCACTTGCTACAAAAATAAAAGAGACAATCAGCAAATTCACATTTTTGTGAAGATTAACGACTATGAAGGCTGTAGGGCACGTGTCAAAGTCAAGGCCCGGGGGCCGGATCCGGCCCCTTAGGTAATTCTATCCGGCCCTTTAGGTTATTCTATTTTATTGTTATTAATAGCCTGATGTTATCTTGTGCTTATTTCTAACTTGTATAATTTTGACAAAATATATTTTTATGGAGAGTAAAATATTGAAAGTTATTCAAGGTTTAAATTGATTTATTCTGGAAAAATATTCCTGCAATTTTATTATTCATAACAATGTTAAAAAGTTACAGTTTTAAGAACTGAAGTTTTGCAAGCTTTGTTGGACTATTTAAGCATTTACTAAGATGTAAGCTAATGTTTCAGCTACATGCTACCTGTTTTGGCTAATTTAACCTTTTATCCATTTTTTTAAGGCTGTTTTTTTAATTTAGGCTAATATTTCAGCTACATTGCTAGCTTTTTAAAAATAGTTTTAGCTAATTTAGCTTTTTTTTTTTTTTTGCTTTTTGTCCATTTTGGAGTTTAGCTAATATTTCAGCTACATGCTAGCAGTTTTGGCCAATTTAGGCTTTTATTCAGTTTTTAGGCTATTTTTGAGTTTGCTAATATTTCAGCGACATTCTAGCTTTTTTTAGCTAACTTAAGCTTTTTCTTTAGGTTTTTAAACTGTTTTGTAGTTTAGCAAATATTAAATATAAATAATATTTAAATTACATGCTAGCTGTCTTGGCTAATTTAGGATTTTTCAGTTTTTTGATGTTTAGCTATTTTTTTCATTTACATGCTAGCTATTTTGGCTAACCTAAGTTTTAGTTTTTCAGGCTAATTTAGCATTCAGCTAATATTTTAGCTGGCCATCAGCTTCAGTGGTTTCAGCCATTAGCTTCAGCATCTTCAGCTATTAATACTAGCATCTTCAGTGGCCAAATTCAGCTTACAGCATTCACACAAGCATTATCACAGGTAATCTATATATCTAGTTCATAATTATGTTAAAAAGTTACGGTATTAAAGTTTTAAAAAAATTACTTTTAGAATGTTCAATAAATGTTTATCCTGTTTGACCTGCAACATAAGGTATGTTTTGGATTTTGGCCCCCTGTGCGATTCAGTTTGACACCCCGGCTGTAGGAGATCACCTCATGGGAGTCCATGTCTACGAAGCAGAAGCATTTCATCAGACGGACGTTTTTCACCAGACGAACATTCCTCTCATCCAGATATGCAAACGGATCCAAAGCCTTGAGGATGCTCTCCACTGTGGTGGTAAACTTCACATTTTTTATGATCATGGCTGTGAATACATATGAACAAAAACATATCATCAACAAAACAATGTTAAATGGAAGTGCGTTTCCTTTCCATTTTCTTAGCAGCGTACTTTTACTGTCTTTGAACACGGACGGCGCCTGGTCCGAGCCGCTCTGAGGAAGGCCGCTCTCGCCCGCTTCCTCCAGCAGCTGCTGGTCCACCTGCTGCTGCCAGGCCTCTGGAGTCAGGTCAGAGCTCCGCTGCCACTGGTCCTGGAACGACTGCTCCATTACATCTTTTGGGGCGGAGCCATTAAAGGTGTCATCCATCTCCTCTGGGGACTTGTTTAATTTGGGCAACTGGGGGTCCAGAGTTTGAGGTACTGCTTGATTTGATTTCTTTGATTTTACAGAAAGAGGAAACGGATGCATCAATGTCAAAGAGAAAAATGTTATAAAGACTAGATGATAATTTACTTCTGACAGAATTCGGAAAAATTCGGAAATCCGTGGATCTTGTCTCATGACACTAACCTGAAGACTTCTTTCGCATTCGTCTGGCTGGATATACTTCAAGGAAACTGTTCTATTGCCAACTTTTAGAGAAGCCTGCAAGAAAAACAAAACCATCAATCAGCAGGTCGCCAGGCGAGCGACCTCCTCCAAAATAGTCAGTCCACCAAACATGCATTATGGCAGGCTTAGCCCCCCCTCTGTTATGAGGAGGAGAAAAATGGCCCAACGCTAAAGACGAAGAGCAGAATCCAACGTTGGCCATTTACCCCCCGTGTTAGGATGTTTTCGAGGGATTCAAATCTCAGGCAGCAACTAGGCATTGCTGTCAGTAAGACCTGCCAACTATTGTGTCAGCACAACAACAAAAACACAAAGCATCTGGTCTGTACCGTGACAGAGGAGAAGGAGGAATACCCACCAGTTTTCTAGAGCCACAAGCGACACATTTCTTTGAGTCAAACCAAAACTAAAAAAGGAGCGCAGCTTGGAATCATCCGAAGATGAAAGAAAGAGGAAATCCTGAACTAAAGAGCTGAAAATTAAATCTACGTTACATTTTTCTTTTCCATTTTTTACCTCGATTTTGTAGCGACTTCAAACACTGATGGCTCCTACAGCAGATTTAAGCCAAACAAACCAACAGCCAATTCATTTCTTTCTTTCGCTACACCATTAACAACCGTATTTCTTCTACTACACAACAAATATTTATGTAAATGGAGTTTCTATTCACAGCATTTCTGCTGTACACGTTATAATTCATTAAAATCAAATGAGCATAAACATGTGTTCTGGTTTCCAAACACAAAAATACAAATAAAACCCCAAACTAATTCATCATCCAGTGTCTGCCCTGGACCATCGTCAACAGCAGAACAACCAAAAGGAAACACAATAGGGATGATAAATACAACCGATTCCAGCCGCTTTGCACCACTTCCATCAGACATGAAAGATGCTGTGTTCGCAACACCACCAGACAGCATCTTCTTACTGGAGCCGAGGACCGGGTTCCAAAAGCAAAGCAACCGTCTCAGTTTTGTCGAAAGGTTTAAATGGAAAGAGTCGGGAGCTAAAAAATTGAAATGCGCTGGAGTCACTGTCAAGTTCAGGGAAGAGTCACAAAAAAAAGAAATCCAAGTAGAGAAAAATCTGGGAAAAAAAGGAAACCTTGCCATCAAAAGAAGAAAATAAGATTTTAATTTTAAGCTTGACAAGAAGAGCTCACAACAAAGAAATCCACGTTGGTGACAGAAGGGAAGTTGAGAAAGGACCAAATACAGCACAACATTTGTACCGAGCCGCGCCGAAACGGAGACATGAGAGTCGATTCCTCATCGTCTCAGGCTGCACTCAATATAATCCTTTACCTTTGGTGCCAGAAACAGTTAGACGGTAAACCAATTAAGGATGTAACGATTCTTCGAGAATCGGTAAAAAATATCCAAACTTAACATGTTCATCAATGGAGAAAATAAAAAGTCCGTTTGTCTCGGCCAGTGAATAACTTTAGTAAAATGCAGAGCAGAAGATAGTTTCTGCCTGCAAGTGTGTACGGGCGCACATGTGAGTGTGTCGGTGCCTGCGAGTGTGCGCAGCCGTGCCTGCGAGCACGCCTGAGAGTGTGCGGGAGCGCCGGTGAGCGTGTGCTTGCCTGAGTTTGTGTGGAGGCGTGCCTATGAGTGCGCACGGGCGTGCCTGCAGCTTGGGCTCACCTGAGAGATTGCGGGCGCGTTCGGGCGCGCCTGTGAGTGTGTGCGGGTGCGCCCATAAGTGTTCGGGTGCGCCCATAAGTGTTCGGGTGCGCCCATGAGAGTGTTCGGGTGCGCCTGTGAGTGTGTGCGGGTGCGCCTGTGAGAATGTGCGGGTGCGCCTATGAGAGTGTTCGGGTGCGCCTATGAGTGTGCACGGGCGCGCCTGCATTCTGTGCGCACTTGAGAGAGTGCGGGAGCGCCTATGAATGTGCACGGGCGCGCCTGCAGCCTGTGCGGACTTGAGAGAGTGCGGGCGCGCCTGTGAGAGTGTGCGCATCTGCAACGTCACCTTTTCATTCAACTCTGACCAATCTACCATGAAAACAGTCATGGATGACGATGCAGTTTCATGACCGTTTCTCTTCTGCCTTTTTTACCGGGAGCCGTGCTCTTTTTTATTAACTCTTTAGCCATCTGTGCAATCTGTGCGTGAAGCATCATTTGCGCCAAGTGTGGGTAAGTGTGCACGCAGCAGCTAAGGGGAGGTTGCGCTGAGTGGGTGCGGAGCGGTCCATCACATGGAGCACAACATGAACAGAGTATGAAAGGATTTGTGATCATTTCAGTATTATGCATAATTGCTTATTACTAGGAAAACAGAATTTGATGTAAGGGGCAAAAAGAAAACAAACTTTGGCCTTAAAATACCTTTAATTTATTGCGTTGAAAAAAAAAAATGGGAAAAAAACCCCAAAAATTGTGATTTTAAAACCGTGAATCGAATCGTGATGTGACTGAATCGTTACATCCTCAATCCCAATAGAATTGGTGGTGGAGTTCACTCCTCCTGAGACAGTTTGACTGCACCACCAGCATCTGGTAATCTACGGTTTCTGTTAAGTTCAGAAGATTCTCAGCTTCAGCCCAAAACCAGAAAGACCCGTCTGCATGTTTGTGAGGCGTCTGCCGCGGTCTGAAAGGCCTCGTCTTCAAAGCTAACTTTCACAACACCGTTCACAACCAAAACAAAATGATACCAGAGAAAAACAGCCTCCAATCTGAACCGAGTGGCAAGATAAATCCCCCACAAAGCCAAGCAGTTCAACAACGGAACAAAAAAATGTTGGAAAAATAAAATAAATAGTGATCAACCCGAATATTTAACTGTCTTCTCTGACTCATCACAAATATATTGTAAAGTAGTGTTTAGACATAAATTCTATGATTATTAACTAAACACGAGTTGTGCAGAGATGTTTTAAAACCAGTCTGACGATAAAGACATCCATCAAAAGCGTCTTCTCTAAAAGAAGCTAAAAACGTTCAGCAACGATGCTTTCAACCGTCTTATGAACTAAATCCAATAAATATTAAACATTAGGAGGCTTACATCTGAACTAAAACTTCCTAAACCGGACTCTTGTGGAACTATCAAGGCTATGTGGATGGCGCTCGACTGTAAATATTTCCATCATCTGTCAATATCTGATCATCTTTGGTTAAGATGAGTAAAAATAGCATCCCAGACTCTCTCCCGCCCCCCGCCCCCCGTGCTACTGAATCTCAACCCCTCGTAATCCTGATGGGAGAGACGGCCTTCGCAGAGTGACGAGGATGGGCCACCTTGTTGGACTCCATGAAGTGGACTGCATCCTCGAGGTTTAAAAACTCCACATAGGCCATATCGTAGCTGTAACCTGGGGACAGCATTTGAAATACAAATGGGTTTTTGTTAGTCAATACCAGTAATGACAAAAAAAAGAGAAAAAAACAGTCGTGTTTACAATCAGATCAGCGAGATCGAAGTTTCACACCTTCATTAAAATACATACCTTTGCAGCAAAACATTTATTTGGGTTCTTCCTTGCCAGTTCACCAATGACTGACAGCATTTATACTTTTAATAATTTGTCCTCTGCAGAGGAACTGCTCAGATCAAAATATAAAACTAGCTCCTTCTGTGTTGATGTATTTATTGATAACCTGAAATAAACCTCAAAAAGGCTAATATGTGCAATGACCCGCTGAAAAAATTCTCCCAAAAGTTTAGAACGTTGTGATGCCTGGAGACTAGAAAGAGGATTTCTCTTTCAGTTTTTCCGTCAGACTGGGCAGAAATTATGTCCACGGATAAAAGACAAATTCAACAAAGTCACCTTTTCACAAATCTAAGACCGATAAATATCACCCATCCGACGTCGAGTCCTGTTAACCGCGGACCCCAAAGAGTGCACAACCTCAAACAAGACAAGCGAAGGCAGGACAGAACCCCCCTTTACTGAGCAGGATCACACAAACCACCATCAACAGAAGCAATCGATAAGGAAAGAAAATATATGAACAAGGCGAAGGTTCGAACGCTGTTAAACCGAAACGTCGTGTTGGCGATCGAGTGCCCCGAATCAACTCAGAGTGAACTCTAGTGCTTACCTGGGATGACCGTTTTGATTTTCATTCCCTGCATTGGCACACCGTCACGGACCGCAAAGGCACCGAGAATCTGCGCCAAAACAAAACCCACATGAGTCTGAATTCCACCCAAAAACAGTAAAAGCACGGGCTAGTCCAGGAGTCTGTAACCTGCTGCTCCAGAGTCACATGAGGCTCTTTTATTCCTTTATTATGACTCTTTGCTTTAATGAAAAATGATTGAATAAATAATAGATTTAGTTAAGTTTTGTGATTTCTGCTTAGATTTTTAACATGTCAAACAACTAAGCAAAGAAAGTTCAATGTAATTTTCTTTAAATTTGTATTTTTAATTTATACTTAGTCAAATAAAAGACTCCAAACGTCGTTTTATTTTGGTAAATTACACAAAAGTGATTAAAGTTTTGAACAAATGCAGTTTAAAATGATTGAAAATGATTAGAGTTTTGTGTCTAACATCTTAGAGAATGACAATAAAAAGCTCACTTTATTCTAAATGTGTTTTTTTAATAAATAGATTATACTAAAATGTTGATTTTTTTAGAATAACAGGGAAAAAATGATGGTGGCACACCAGAATCCAAATGAAAAACATCTTGTTTGACTGCTTTGCATTTTTAATTTAAGTGAAGCTGCTACAGCAGGAGGAGCTTTAGTGACACAGTCGGGTTTTATTTTGAAAGGAACTAGTGTGTGCTGCTGTCAAAAGTAAAATAAGTTACAACTGTTATATACCTGTATGTCCGGACTGGATGTGATTGGCTTCCAATTCATGAACTGTACACCGTTTTTGTTTTAACATGCATTAAAGTTGCTTCTTGACTGTTATCTAAAACCTAAAGCTCCAGCCGCGTGTGGGAGGAGCTTCCGTCAAAAACTTGAGCTCGTCATGGATGATGTGAATACTAAAAGATTGAGTTTATTTATTTTGAAGAGCTGAATAAAAGCATCGGACCACGTCTGTGTCTGGGTTCAGACCTCCCGGTGAGGAGCAGCAGCTATCCTGCTGCAACAAGCAGGTTACAGAAAAAGACAGAGGACTAAAGAGATTTAGTAAATAAAAAAAAGAGCACAGCTCCCGGGAAGAAGTCAGATGAGAATTTGTCGGGAAACGGCGTTGTCACCCATGACTGTTGTCACGGTAGATTAGTCAAAGTTGGATGAAAATGTAACGTTGCAGGTGAACAACAAATCCCGGGTTTGCTTGAATTTAGTTGTGATCGCAACATCGTGAAATCCCTAAGGGACCGACTTATGCAAAACTTTTAAATCAGGAGCTGCGGAAATTTCTTAGGAGAGGAGCTGAAGAGCACGCAGCCAGGTACACACACACTACAGCAAGCCTGCATGAAGAAATGTCATCTGCTCTGCATTTTTAAATTTATGCCGAGATTAACAGATTTTTAATTTCCTGCATCAATGAACATGTTGATGAGTTTGAATTGTATTTCTACCGATTCACAAAGAATCACTACATCGTTTTTGTAATTTATCATTGTAATATTTAAGTTACATTTATAAATCAATATTTATCTGACAAAAATGCATAAATATTGTGCATTATTTTAAGGATAAAGTAAGACTTTGTTTCTCTGTTTGGTCTGTAGGAAACTGGACCAAATGGCTCTTTAAGCGTTAAAGGTTGCAGACTCCTGGACTAGTCAAAGCTGTTTGATTTACCTGTTCCATTGTTGCAGACTTTGGAATTCCCGTTACGGATATAATATTTGAAACTTTCTCCTCCATTGATGCATTCCTGTAATCTTGATCCTTCATCCAGGAAACGTTCATGAAACGTCAAAGCTTAAAAAACCCAAACAATCACAGAACAAACAGGTGACAAAGAAAGAGGAATCATACCTGGGAGGCAGAATCGGTGAACTCTGAAGGAGGAACTGGTTTGGAGTCTTTGTTGAGACCCTCTGGTGGTTGAAGTTCTTTGTGTTTGTATTCAAATACTCTTCCAGTTGCCGTCCGGTAATCGATGTCCCTGTAGTCCTGGTCTCTGGCCTGTGCAGAGCTGCTCTGGAACTCATGCTCTCCTCTTAGTGTAACCGTGGAAGGACTTTGGCTGTGCGGCAGATCCTTCATCCCTTTAAAGCCCCCGCTTGGATCCGGACCTTCATGCGGGGGCAGATTCTTCTTCTGATAAGGAGGCATTTCTGCACCGCTCACTTTGCTCGGAGGATATTTGGGGTCCTTTTCTTCAAGCCACGGCTTACTGTCTCTATTCAGATGGCCACTCAGAGGACTCATTTCGGGAAGAGGACATCCTTGTGGACCTTTGTTGCCAACAGGTGGCATATCTAGTGGAGGAAAGCGATCCCTGCGTGGGAAACTAGCATCTTTTCCCGGGAAGCCTAAACCTGGCTTTTCTCTGTCACTAAAAGGAGGTGGATCTCTTGGGCCCAAATTTCTGCCAAAATCTGGTGGGAACGTGGGCTCAGGGATGCTCCCGACGTCTTTATCCACATATGGATTCCTGTCTTTTTGACGGTTCTTCCATTCTTCAGCGAGAGTCAATTCCTCACCACTCCGATAATCCATGAAAGGACTGCCACTTGAATCCAGATTCCCTCTTCGGCTCATGTCGTCCTCATCGGCTAAGAACTCCGATCTCTTAGGAGGAACAACATTTGAAGGTAGGTCTGGTCTTTCCTCGTCCACGAGCGGAACGTCATTCTTTCCAAACTGTAACGGAGAGCGATCTCTGCCTCTGAACTCGACAGGTGGACCTGGTCGATTCCTGAAGTCCATATCAGAATCAAATCGGCCTCTTGGATTAAAGGGGGGCGGTCCTCGTCTGTCTGTGTCCATCATTCTCCTTTCATGTGGAGGCAAGTCCATATTGAAGGGATCGGCGCTCCCAGGACCCATAGGAGGCCTGTCGTACATGTCCCTGAAAGGCTCATTTCTATCCGCGGGAAACCCTCTTCTTCCGTCTGGATTCCCAAACCTTGGCATGTCGGAGTGAAGCGGATCTCTGTCTCTCATGTCCATAAATCTGTGGTTCGGTTCCCGTGAAGGCATCCCTCTCCCCCCCATGTTGTCTAAATCCCTGCCTGGTCCGGGGAATCCTGGTGGATTCATGGGTTTGTCTCTCATCGGCATGTCAAAGTGTCGCCCAAAACTCATGTCTGGCTCGTTTCGTGGCCTGAAGAAATCTCTGCCGGCTTCCCTTTCATGCATTTCATGTAGGTCTAAGTCCCGCCCCCTCATGGGCGGCCCTCCCATCCTCCTCATGTCCATAGGTGGGTGAGGCCGTGGACCCATGTGACCCATCGGACCAAAGTTCATCCCGTCTCTAGCTCGGAAATCTGGCGGAAAACCTTCTCTGCCTCCAAACATTTCTCCACGGTGATCCCCTCTGAAACAAAAATGATCGGAATATTACCGCAAATGTAACAATTTAAAACAAAGTATTTCAATAATTCTCTATATTTCAAGCAAATGAGCGGGCTATCAGACCTGATTATCTCTATTATATCTTTGACAGTTAGAATTTTAAATTATTTTTACAAAAAAATATAACTTTTAAAAGCCATATGGATTTAATAAAGTTCAGCAATAGTTTAAGATGTGTGTTCAGTGAATCTAAAACTGTTCGAATAGACTTTTTAGAAATCGTATTTGAGGATTCCAATTAAAATTCATGATCTTTGATTGTCTCTATGTTCACTTTGAGTGAAATAATCAAAGAGATTTTGTTGTCATTTCATTACCCATCAAGTTACAAGTCTATTGAGTTTAATTTATCGAAAAAATGAAAATGTACCACTAGTATGGTGTTAAATTTCCACCAAAAGTCTCCCACAGGGAATAAACGCACTCCACGCATGCGAGGAACGTTCCACGGGCGCAGTCTCAATGCTCCTCTATTCCTGTGTGCTCGTGAAACGTCTTCTCCGCGCTCGTGGGAGTATTCCTACGCTCCTTTGACCTCTCCTGCTCACTTTTACAATTATTCTTACGCTCCTAAAACTAGTTCCGTCGCCTCATGGAGGGCATGGAGTTTTTCCTGCGCACCCGTGTGAAGCTCAACATTGAAGAAAGAAAAACAAAAACAACAAAAAACCCAGAAATACCCGAGTATCATTCGTTTTTCAAATTAAAACAGGAGGAAAAGGACTGCTTTATTTATTTATCAATTTCTAAACTACTGTAGTAAAACAAATCATTTTTGACATTCCCAGTTAAAAATAAAAGAAGAAAAAAGGTGTTCGATCACAAGGTGGGGAAAACACAAAAAGAGAAACTCTTGAATTTAAATGTTCATTATGTGTTTGCTTCATTTGGATTTTTTTATGGGAAAATCAAAAATTATTTGTATAATTGCAGTACTTTTAAAATAGATAAATAAAGCAGTCCCTTTTCCCCCTTTTCATTTTTAGTTTTAATTTGAAAAACGAATGGTACATTATGTGTTTTGCTTCATTACTGAAAAGTTAATTCAGTTATGAAAGTAACAGCAGTATTGGTTAAAAAACAAAAATACTTAGATTACATAAATTGTGTTGGTAAATTGTGTAAAATCGACCAAGAAGTATAAAAATTGGTTTCTGTCAACTTTGTCAGTTTCTTTTCCTGTTTTTTCCTATAGACATTTTGTTTTTGTTGCTTAGAATATATTTAAAAAATCTCAGTGAACGTTATTAGTAAATTTCATTCATAGATATTAATATGTATCTGCATTGTATCCATATAGACAAATAAAATAAAAATAAATAAATAAAGTGGACTTTATCATCATTACAATGGTAGTTCAATCTTCTACAGATTGATTCGTTGGCCCTGTATTAAGATGGGTAATGAGTCACGTGAGAGGAAGGATACACAAACCTCAAAATTGATTCCTTACTTTTTTTTTTGACACTTATTTTTCAACCCTGTTCTTATAAAGTATATAGGTTACAGCTCCTCACCGAAACGGGGGTCCCCCCCTTGGACCGGGTCCTGGGCCGTTCCACATGTTTGTAAGAATTTATCCCACCTAAAAAGAACATCAAATGTTTCCATCATCATAATGGAGTTAGTGAGTTTTGACAGTTGACAGGTTCAATGATCATTCAATAATACAAATATAGATCAATGCAAAGATTGTAAACTCAACACTAGGATTTATATATAACTATGTCACGCAAAAAATAAGGCAAATTAATAAATTGATAGACAGAAAAGTTAAAATAAGAGATAAATGAAGGTAAAGGTTGCTAGCAATAGGACTATTGGAATGCAGCAGAACGCAGCAGCGCGAGGCCTTCATCTACGCCACAACAAAAACGGCCCGCGAGGGACTCCTGACTGACTTTGCAGCACAAGAATTCAGGGCAAAAACAGACGTAGAATGACTAGAAGCTAAGCAGTTTAATTAGAAATTATTTATTTTAGTAAACCAGGCTGAGAAAATAATTACAGAACAATTCGTTAAAGCTATCGTCTCGTTACTTTGGTGAAAAGACAGACAGCTTCTTCGCGCTAGCTTGATTATGAGCAGCATCTTAGTTCAACCAGCCCTATTTTCCACCACTGCGGTTCATGTTTAGCTTTTTTCTTTCACTTACCTTAGTCCTCCTAAATTTCAAGTCCAAATAGAAACAATTTCCACCGTTTTACGCTTGGACTAAAGAAAAAGCTGGTACAAATAGAGGTCGAAGTTCCTTTCTTTTAGCTTCTGAGGAGGAAGACGAGCCGATTCTTCTTCTTCTTCTTCGCGTCCTGGAAATACGCACTGTTGACGTCACACGTCTGTTCTGCTGCCCTCTGCTGGCGGCGTATGTTATTGCTTCTGTTGTCAGTCCCTGGAAAAGTCACTTATTTTCAATGAAAAACAAAATCATTTATTCACTTTTATTTTATTTTATTTTACAAACTACTTTTATTATAGTTTTAACGGCACAAATATTAATTTATATGTCTGTTAAATCTCAGTCAAAAGTATCACAATCATTAATCAAATTAATTATTTTATTATTTAACCTAAAAAAATGCTTTTACAGGAGATTGTGAAATATTAAAGACAGTTTTAGGGAGATTATATGCAAATAGATTTGAAACTTTATTTTTATATTATAAAGCATATTTTATGCTAGATTTTTAACATAGATTTTATGCAATATTCAAATAATTGCTGCTGTTTAAGAGACCAGGTAGCAATATTTTCTCATAAATACATTTCTTTTGAGTGACGTGAACACTATAAAAGTATCCAAATAAGCACCCAAGGTGCAAACACTTCACATTTCTAAACTGATCGCAATTATTAGATTAATTATTTTTTTCCTCCTTTTTTACATTAAAATGTATTTGATGACATTTTGCAAAAACAAATGAATGTTAGTAAAAGAAAAAAACAAAATCTAAGCAATACCTATATTGCTTATTTTATTTATTCACAAGCAACGCAGCAACGCTTTTAGCTCAGCTAAATGTTGCATTGTACACAAACAATAAAAAATACACACATGTATACTTAAACATTACAAATAAACATACTAACAGTATGTGAGCTCTGCAATAAACTCTTAATTTATTCAACACATTTTACAACAGCCACAGAGACGTCACATAAAATATTCCAAACCTATTCTTTTTATTTTTTTAACCTTTAAAAGAGAACAAAACACAAAATTTAATTTGCCACCTGCAACCTTAAAAAAAGATCTATTAAGTGGTTAGAACATTAATGACCAGGTGTGAAAACATGATTGCAACAAATATTAATAAGGCACTTTAACTTAAAATATACCGCCTTGCTGTGTTAAAACTTTAAGTTGCGTTAAATTGTAGCAGTTCTCCCTAATTTGCTGTTAAGTTGAATTTAAAAACACAATTTGCCTCAAATATATGGCTTATTCGGGACAATAAATATTTTCTATAATTTTATACTCAATTATGCTCCAAATTCTAATAGCATACAAGGTTGTAGTTTCATAAAACTACCCAGCTAGCGAGGCCAGATGGGCCCCATAAGGTTTAAAAGAGGCCAGAAAATGTTGGGCCCACTTTTAAACTATATGAAAACAGCAGAGTTTGCTAGCACGCTACAACGAAGCTCGTTAGCATGCCTCAGCAGAGCTCACGAGCTTGATTAGCAGAGCTTACTAGCTCGATACAGCGGAGGTCACCATAGTGGAATTCGCTAGCTCGCTACAACGAAGCTCGCTTGGTAAAAAGAAGCTCGTTAAAGCAGAGCTCGCCAGCTAGCACACTACAGCGGAGCTTGTTACAGTGGAGCACGCTAGCTTGATACAGCAAAGCTCACTACAGCGGAGCTCGCTACAGCAGAGCTTGCTAGAATGCTTCAGCAAAACTCGCTACATCGAAGCACGCTACAGCGAACCTCGATACAGCGGAGCTTGCTAGCATGCTACAGCGGAGTATAGTAGTACGCTACAGCAGAGCTTGCTAGCTTACTACAGTGGAGCACGCTAGCTTGATACAGCAGAGCTCACTACAGCGGAGCTCACTAGCACACTACTGCAGAGCTTGCTAGCTTGCCAAAGCGAGCACACTAGCTTGAAACAGTGGAGCTCACTTGCTCGATACAGCGGAGCTCACTAGCATGTTACAGCGAAATTCGCTACAACAATGTTCGATACAGCAGAGTTTGCTAGCATGCTACAGCAGATCTCACTGTGGCTGCATTTTCTGTATGCAGAAGCAAATCGGTTGCACCGCTCTCCCGCATGCGCGAACCAAACGTCACTTCCGCTAAAGCATTTTCCGGTCTTCAGACGGTAACAACAATAATAGCCTCGAAGGATGTTAATATAGCACTTAAAATGTTTATCATAGTGAAAACATTCACTTATTGTTGGAAAAAACCAAAGTAAAAAGACACGTTAAGGATCAGGACCTTACGATCTTGCAGTGACTACAAACGGACTACAAATGTTTTCTTCTTCTGCTGTTTTACATGACGGCAGTTTACTCCCTAAGCTAAGAGGATACAGCGCCACTTCAAGACACTTTATTTTCTTCGGTAATCCAAACACGTTACTAACGGTAACTCGGTGGCTTTTTTTCGTACAGTAATCCAATCAGGAGAAGTTCTCGTTGTTGAGAAAAACATAAATTCTTGTGATCAAAGTTTTACTGTTTGGAAATGACTCTGTGGTATAGTGGGCGAAAAGCAGAAGTGACGCTATGCGGTGCAACCGTTTTGCTTCCGCATGCAGAAAATGCAGCCACACTCACCACAGCAGAGCTCGATAGCATGCTACGCTCTCCGCAGGCTAGCTAGCGTATCAAACCCACTGAGAGCTGTGTGCCCATTTAATCCAATGTGGGCGAACACAGGAGGGGCCACCACAGAAACTGGGGACAAACCCAGTAGGGGCCCACATTTTCTGCCCACGTTTAAACCAATTGGGGGCCCACTTGCCCTTGCTGGCTGGGTATTTCCCTTTGGAGTACATGTTTAAATATGCAAAAATGTTGCATTGTCCCTTAATTATTTAGAAATGCACTAAAGTAAAGCTGCAACCTGATTACTCAACTTAAAATTTTAAGTCACAAGAAATAAACTCAGGCTTGTTAGTTTTGAAGCTAAAAAGTAGCAGCTAATTGAGACAACTCATCCTATGTGTTCAACAACTTCATGAAAAAGCTTTCACAAAACCACACCATGGCGATGAACAGCCGGCCTTTTTACACATCTGAGAAGGAAAACTACAGAGGAGCTACTTTGCCACAAGTTTCAAAGGGAGCTGTACACAAAATAACAAAAGAAGCACACAGGGACAACACTATTAATATTACAGATGACAAAAAGGTGAAGTGTATTCGTGATATAATTGTGGGCTGAAAATGTGCTTATTGGTTGGCAGAGGCCTCGGTTACGCTCTCGATCGGATCCTAGTCCTCTTTTCTTTGTGGCAACATTTGAGGAGCGTCTCCGTTGCACCGCGTCTGCTCGTCCGGTTGGGCCGGCGCGGCGGCGGCGGCAGGCTGCGGGTCAGGAGTCTTTGCCTTCAGAGCCGCTTTGATGCAAGCGGCCGCACCGTCGCTCATTCCTGCGGGAGGAGCTGGAGCACCGCCGGGGGCGCCGGCGTCGACTGTGGCGCCTCCGGCAGCACCGGCTGCCCCGGAGTCACCCTGGTCAGGTCCTCTGAGCCTTTTCATCAGGGTGGTGACTCTTACCGCTTTCTGTAAGATAGATGGCAAACGAGAAAAGAAGTGATCGACACTTTCATGCTTTAAAAATCAGCGACTGTAGAGAAAAATGTATTTTTACATTTAGTTAAGATAAAGATATCAACTAAACGTGACTAAATACATTTATAAATATGCCTTTAAATGACAAAAACTACAAGATAACATCATAGTCCTGAAAAATTGCCTATACCTTTAAACCTATAAGCTGGCTGTTTGTGTTGTGAGCCAAGAAACGCTCATTCGATTTAGCGTTCAAACTTTGTGTGATGGCAAACGTCAAAAAACATTCTGGTGAGGAATCTACACGACATGTTGGGATGGATCCTGAACGTATCTGAATGGCGCAACCAGACGGGGATGCTGGGAGAAAGGGAGAAGACTTTTTTCAGGTGGAGAAAAGGAGTAGACTATTTCCTGGTGGAAGCAGGTGAAAGGGAGCAGACTTTTACCTGGCAAAAGCAGGAGAGAGGCAGTAGACTATTTGCTGGTGAGGAAAGGCACAAGACTATTTCCTGGTTTAAGCAGGATATAGGAAACAGACTATTTCCTGGTGAAGAAAGAGAGCAGACTAGCTGCTGGTGAAAAAAGGGAGAGAGGGAACACACTATTTCCTGGTGAAGAAAGGTAGTAGACTATTTCCTGGTGGAAGCAGGAGAGAGGGAGCAAACTATTTGCTGGTGAAAAAGGGCGAAGATTATTTGCTACTGAAATGAAGAAGAAGACTACATGATGGTGAAGAAAGGGCGCAGGCTTTTTACTGGTAAAGCAGGAGAGAGGGAACAGACTATTTTCTGGTGGAAGCAGGAGAAAGGGAGCAATTTATTTCTTGGCAAAAGCAGGAGAGAGGGAGTAGACTATTTGCTGGTGAAAAAAGAGAGAAGACCATTTCCTGGTTTAAACAGGATAGAAAAAACAGACTATCTCCTTGTGAAGAAAGGGAGCAGACTATTTGCTGGTGGAAAAAAAGGAGAAGACTATATGATGGTGAGGAAAAGAGCAGGCTTTTTGCTGGTAAAAACAGGTGAGAGGGGACAGACTATTTTCTTGTAGAAGCAGGAGAAAGGGAGCAGTTTATTTCCTGATGAAAGCAGGAGAGAGGGAACAGACTATTTCCTGGTGTAAAATGCAAGCGACGAATTGGGAGCACTGGTTTGAACATGTATTACTGAGCATTGACAGAAAAGGTGTGCGTCTTTCTAGGAAAATGATCCACATTAAAGCAAAAATGATTTTTGATATGGAGAATAATGATGCTTCAAAGAGAAAATAACTGTTCACAGCCAGGGCTAATCAGAACAATCTTCTCATCATCTCATTAAATCTTGAAATGTTCACCTGGATTTGTCTGCATGTTTTGACCAAATTTCACCCATTAGCCATCACTAATCTGCCTGTGCCAAATTTTGGGGATAAATGTCTGGTCTGGACAGAATTTGAATCAATATATATATTTGTTAATTGATGTATTTTTTGGTGTGGTTGACACGCTGATGAGGACGGCTCTATGATGATGTCATGAAATGGGCGGAGCCCTCAAGAAGCTAGCAAAAATAACTCATATTTAGTAAATTATTATTTTTTTGTGTTCCAAAAGTAATATATGATCACATTTGTGGATATAGAAAAACGAAATAAGTAAAAAAAAAAAGTAAAATAGTAAAAGTAAAAAAAAAAGTAAAAGTAAAAAAAAGTAAAAGTAAAAATAATCACAGAAAGAAATAAGAAACAGTACAGCAGATAAATGTTGAATGCCAACATGGACCAAAATAATCTCTTGTGGTCAAATTTGACTGGCTATTTTATCACTTTTATGTCAAAATGTTTAAAATAAAACTTTAAAATTAGCCAAGTATGTGCAAAGATTAAATAAACTACAGCCACTATTATATACATAGAAGATGTTACCTTCCACTTAGCTTTAGCGAAGTTCTTCTCGATCTGTGCACAGACGCCATCTTTGATGTTTTTGTCTGAAGCAGCATTCCCAGAAATCCTTGGGGAGAGAAGAGAGTAACACTTCTTTGATCAGCCTTGAATCCAGCATGAAAGCAGTGCGCAGTTGTTATTATTCCAACTAAAATGTATTTAAAAAAATGCATTTATTTGTATTTTATTGGTGTTTTTTCTTTTGTTAATCATGACTTTTTGTGGTAAAATAAACACTTTGTCCCATAAAGTTTCAGTCAGTTGTGTTTCCTTTACAAGTTTTACCTTCAAACCTCGAGATAGGTTTAAAGGATGCATTCAAAAAAAAACGTTCAGACGTTGTAGCAGGCTCTCTGAGTCTCTGCTCCCTCTTTTGTAATCCTCACGCTGCATCTCTGAGCTGACAGTACAGAACCAGCCTAATGGCAGCTGTGTTCGCCTCAACTTTCCACACATTCATTTCACCGCCGTCACAAGATCTTTCACAAAAGCGCGACAGATTTGAAAGAACATCCTCTTCTGAGCCTAACAGCAGTGTGGAACGAAGAGAGACACAGTGAACGGGATTCGTGTTGACCCTCTTATAGAATAAGATCATCAGTAAGAAGAGACCAGCTCATTGGTTTACTGTAATTCAAAGACGAGCACTTTAAGGCAGTCTCCCAGCGGTGCGGCTTCTGTGATTCGGAGAGTTTTTAATTAGTCTGCAATGATGTGTGATAAGAGCGCCTTCTGCAAAGTTGTTACTTTTTTATAAATTATCATTAGTCGAGCAAACTAAGGTTTGTTATCAGCATCCAGGCTGCAAACGAAAAAGGCTCGTTCCTTTGTTGAGCTGTTTTCCTTTGACTTTCAGCTGACATTACCTCCTCAGAGACTTGATTTGGCAAGATTCCTTTTTTGTTTTTTTTGTTTTACACCCTCATTGTACATTTCTGCACCCAGACTCCAAAGCAAGCTCTTGACGTTGTGACTTGTTGTGACTTAGATGTTCACACTGACTTTTCCTGCAGACGTTTGAGATTCAAGGTTTGGGAATTTGGTGACGTAAACATCAGATGAAAAAAAAGGTGAGATGCAAGTCTGGGGTTTGTGGCTGCTCAGGAAAACGAATGTGTCATTTTTGTCAGAGAAAATAACAGCATGTAAAGAATGAACTCAAATATTCAAGCTCAGAATCCTAAAACAAGAAAAATCAAAGAATTACATTTGAAAAATTGAACTATATTCTGTCTTTTTGGGGGTCACAGGGCTGCTAGAGCCTAACTCGGCCACTCGTGGGCAGAGGTGGCCCACAATGCATTGTGGTCAAACAATTTTTTGCGAAATAAATAACATTTAAATGTAATTTTTTAATGAACCAGAACCATCCACATTTTCATCATCAGAATACAGTGGAGTCACAAATAGACGTATAAAACGCACAGCCTTTGAATGCACATTGAAAGTTAAACCAGGTCAAACTTAGACGAACGAGGGACTCAGTTTTTAAAGTGAAGTACGGATGGCGTCCTTTGAAATTTGATCATAAAGGAAATTGATGATTTCATTTTGTGCCTAGTTGGAATTATATGACACCAAGTCTTTTATGTATTGGAATAGATCTGGGAAAGAAAAAAGCCTGGAGCAAGATTTACGAAATAGTGCAAACTGGAAGTGGTGAACATGCACTAATAAATAGTAGCAAAGGAAAAAGAAGAAAAAGTTCCTTCCTGCTTGTCCAGTGTGAACACCGTGGGTATTGCACTCCAGAACCTGCAGTAATGTGTCTTTTAACGGCGACCTAGGCGGCTGCCTAGGTCACCTATGCCGTTTGGAAACAACAATGATTACATGTTAATTAAAAAAATAAAAATTAGACAGTTTGACGTCCCACTTATTTCATGTAAAAATAAAAAAGTAATGATTAAAAAAACGTAAATAAAATAACTTTGATGCAATCAGTGACTCTGCAGTGCGGCGCCCCTCCCTTCCTGTCGCTGCTGCTGTCTATTGGTTGGGTGCAAGGAAAGGTGCGCGATGTGTTGCCGCCGTTAGTGCTTCTTTAAAACTTTAAGGATGAAAAAGGAAGAGGAGGAAACACCAACTCAAAGCAGACGTTTGTCTGTTTACTTCTATGAAACTGCTTGGAAATTCACTCCCTGCTGAATTTTGGTAGAAAAAGACGAATTTAACTGGCAATCTAGTTTGGGAGTTACTGTAGTTCTCAGAGAAAACTTGATTGTGCTCACTTTACTACAACACATTCATTAAAATTTAGTTATATTCACCTATTAGACATAAATCATATTTTTAGCAGAAATTTAAAGTCTGAGTCCTTGTATTTTTGTCATTTTTTTAGTGTTTTTAGACTGCCACCATCATCCCACTTACTGATGGAGCTTCTTTCCTTATAAAGTTCCTGTAGTTTCACATTCTCAGAGAACTCTCTCTTGGACTGCAGGCGTCTCTGTCATTCTTTATTGTGCCAAAAACAGAGTGGGAGGCTGAACCTTCGTCTGTCAGACTCAAAGTTTGGCTTCAGGAACAAGCATCCCTCTCAAATTAATTTCAGTTTTTTGTCTTTTTTAGTGAAGTTACAGGGCTTCTGTAAGTCACCCTGAGTCACTTATGTCATTAACTTTTATCAGAAATCTGGAACTCATTTACACAGATCACTGCTCTCTCTGAATCTGCTGGGGGTCACATCCCGCTAAAGGGGAGCCCTCCCTCAGCTGAATGAATCATGAAATCCTCACCACTCGTGGGCTATAGCCTCCTGTGCAGTCAGCCGCTGATCTTGGTCCACTTCCATCAAAGATGCCACAAGGGTTTTGGCTTTAAAACACAAAAAGAAGAGGAAATGTGATGACTTTTTTTTTTTTTTGCCCCACAGACAAATCATCCGTGAGGTGCTTAATGGAATAGACGGTCTCTCTTACCGGAATCGGAAATATCGTCCCAGTACGGGGAATCAAATTCATAGTCTCCTGACAAAATCTTTAAGAAAAGGTTCTTGTCTCGATTGTCGGAGTCCTCTTCCTCAGAGTCATCGTAGAACGGAGGATTCCCAGACAAACTTTAGATGCAGAAACATGTTTCTATTAGACAAAATCTTTCACTTTTGTTATAGAAATAAAGTATGGAGGACTGAATGAGTCAAAATGAAATATATACACCATTAAATTATGAAAAAAATGTGTCATCAATTATTTAAAATATGGTATTAAATAAATACATTTTAAACATATATGGCATTAAAATATTAAAATAGCTATTAAAAAGAACATTTAAGTATTTCATGACATATTTAATTATTTCATGGCCCACTGTGGGCTCAAATAGACAAAATAAAATAAATATATTTAATATAAAATAGTGAAGCAAATGTGTCATTAATTCCTTAAAATTGACATTAAATTAATAAATGTTTAAATATATATGGCAATAAAGTGTTAAAATAGCCATTAAAAAGCACGTTTAAATATTTCATGACATATTTAATAATTTCATGGCCTGAGTGAACCAAAAGAGACAAATTGAAATAAATGTTTACACCATTAAATTATATAAAAAATGTATCAATAATTATTTAAAAGTGGCATTAAATAAATATATTTAAAATGAAATAATTTAATAAATTTGTCATTAATTATTTAAAATGGGCATTAAAAAATAAAAGTGGAAGTCAATAAAAAATGTTTAAATACATGTGGCATTAAAATGTTAAAATATCCATTAAAAAGCACATTTTAATATTTCATGACATGTTTAAGAATTCATCACCAGGGTGGACCAAAAGACACACATTGAAATAAATATATACATCATTAAATGATTAAATAAATGTGTCATTAATTATTTAAAATTTACATTAAACAAATACATTTTTGAATATATATGATATTTAAATGACATTTAAATAATAAAATAGCCATTAAAAAGCACATTTGTATTTTTCTTGTTATATTTAATTATTTTATATTATTTTATATTTATTAAAAAAGAGACAAATTGAAATAAAGATAAATACTATTAAATTATTAAATAAATGTTTAATTAATTAATTAATTAATTAATTAATTAAAAGTGCCATTAAATACATATATTTTTTAATATATATGCCATTTAAATATTAAAATAGCCCTTAAAAAGCACATTTCACTATTTCGTGACATATTTAATTGTTTCATGACCCAGTATTGTATTGGCTCAAGAGACAAATTGAAATAAATATATTTTATATGAAATAACTAAACAAATGTGTCATTAATTGTTTAAAAGTCACATTAAATAAATAGATTTTTAAATAAATATGGTTTAAAATATTAAAATGGCATTAAAAAAAAACAATGTAAATATCTTATGACATGTTTAATAATTTCATGGCCCATTTATGGGCTTAAAGAGACAAAATAAAATAAAAATATTTATTATGAAATCATGAAATAAATGTGTCATTAATTATTTAAAATTGGCATTAAATTACTAAAAGTGGCATTAAATGTTTCATATTTAATTAAAATTCAATTTGAAAGGATTTAAGCAACATTCATGTATTTTATGATTTCATGACTGATTAAATCACGTACAGTATATACATGATGACGCCTATGGCCCAGCAGTCCACAGGTCTCCCATATCTCTGTCGTCCAACCACCTCAGGAGCTATAAAGGAAAAATACAAGTTTGTTTGAGTCATGGTGTCAAATGAACGTTCACATGTTCCGTTTTCTTTCAAAAATCCAAACATTTACAATTTACTGTCTTTTAATTGACTATTAATAAAGCAAGCGGAGGTTTGTGTTGCTCACCGAGATACTCTGGAGTCCCACATGGATCCTTAATTAGTCCATTTTCAAGCTTTGCAAGCTGGAAGTCACTGATAACAATTTTGGAGTGCTTCAACCGATTAAAATAAACCAGGTTCTCCAGCTGCACATGAGAGACAATTCATTTCATCACGTCAGTAGGTTTCCATTTTCTTCTTTCCTTCATTGTACTGTTTCTTTCAAGGTTATCCACACTTGTTTTTTTCAGATGTTGGTGAAGTTTTGCTGTTTCTCACTAGGTGTCAGTAGCACAGTGTACCTTTAGGTTTCTGTGGACGATCTTCAGGGAGTGCAGGTACGCTACGGCCTCCAGCACCTGCCTCATGACGTTGCTGGTGTCCCTCTCTGAGTAGTAACCTTGGTCGAGGATCCAGTCGAAGACCTCCCTTCCTGTAGCTCTGACAACATTTCAGTTTGCAGCAAACGCGTTAACAACACCGTCAACATGAGGGTCAAAAACATGAAAAAATAACAGGACGGCAGCACCAATTAATGAAACTTACAGCTCCAGGAAGATGAAGTACTCTTTCTTGGTTTCAAATGCATCAACCAGCTGAAGGATGTTGTGATGCTTCACCCTTTTAAAATAGAGGTCAGAGTGAGGAGCAGAATGTAGGTGAAGGCAGTAAAACCACAAGAAAAGCAAAAAATTAAAATAATAAAAAAGCATTTTGCTAATGTGTGACTTTTTTTAGTGGCGTCATGGATGTAATCTCTTACTTTCACTTATTTATGTCATTTATATTATCACTTTTAAAAGGTTGTTGGGGTCGACCTCACTTGAAAACTCCCCTAATAATTTGGAAGTTTTCTACCTATTTATGTACTTTACAAATATACATGCAAACTGTTTTTTTTTAACTTTTATTTATCCAGGCTGGACAGATTAAGAACATTTTTATATATGTGGCCTAGCAAAACCATATGGAAAAATAAAGAAAGAGGTTACAACAACAACAACAAAAATAAAACTGAATAGAATGTTAAGAGAGGTATGTACTGGACAAAACATTAATAAATAAAACACAAGAAAGTGACAAAGATGCTGCAAGATCAGATTTTTTCAGGTGCAAATATTGAAAAACACTCCAAAGGAACCAAATTTAAGGAAAAAAATGAATAACCCTTCAAGCAAAAAAAGAGCAATGCAACAATAAAAATATCACTTTCACTATAAAAAGTTTCACCATCACTTATGTCGGGTAATTTTTATTAGGGCTAGATATTAATTATAATTTCCAGAAATGTTTCGATTCCAATTTTTTTCGTTTCTTTTAATTCTTTAATTCAATTCAATTTTGAGTTTACACATTTAGACACATTTGTTTAGAAATAGATTAATAATAATAATAATTTTTATCTATAAACCACTTACAGACCTGAAACGCTGTACAATGACAGGATAAAAACATATAGAGAAACAAATAAAATTAGATTAAAAGTGTACAATGAACTGCTAATAAAGGAACATTATTAAAAACAGAAACACATCACAAACAACACATTAAAAAGAATAAATGGAATGTAGTTGGAATAAAAGAAAGAGAGAATCTCTTCACTAAGTATTGAAAGTCAGGTTAAAAAAATGTTTTTTAAGATAAGACCCAAAAACAATCTACTATATACTTTGAATATATTCATATTAATCTGATACAGTTCACATACTTTACAATGTATTAGTGAAATAATGAAATTGTTAATATCATATAGTTTTACATGGATTCTCTAAAGGAGAAGCTCTAATAAAAATGTTAAACATTGTTCTGCTTCTCCTGGAGCGTTTCAGTTTGGCCACTAGGTGGCGATCACGCTATAGCAGTACACTATATTCCAGAAGAATATTGTATTATTTTTTAGAGAAATACTGAGAATCATAATTTTAATTTAATTTTCTTTACACGTGTTCTTCAGAAAAACGTTACATGTTAACAAGTTAGAAACACCAAAAACGTCATTTTAACTCAAGTGGGTTTTTAAAAAGAAATTCATAATCTCTTAGGAAATGTCTTTAAAGTTGAAGCAAAAACAGCAAAGTTGACTTCTAAGAGTGTAGTAATCAGTTGTCACAATTCCTGTACATGTACATGATTTCATACTATAAAAGAATAGTCAGTGTTTTCTTACAGTTTTTGGAAGAGGATTTTGCCCCATATACAATTTTACTTAAACTGTAACCACTCACTAAATCTACTTTTTTTTGGTTTTGACCTCTATAAATAGGGCTCTAAAAGTCTGTTGGTTTTTGGCAAATTAAAATAAACTTATTTAAGTAATAGAAATATAGTCTACAACCGCATGTGTGCTGCCATCTACAGGTTGAAATGAGGTATTGCAGTTGAATTTTGTGATTGGTCAACTGGTGTAAGTCTCAGAAGTTGGATGTCATTATAAAAGCCCCGCCCATCTGTAATTCTGTAACGATTAGCTTTAGCATAACTCGCAGGAGTATTTCCTTAAGTTGACCAAAATCTACTGGCTTACACAACTTTCCGGTGGACTTGGAAGTTAGAGACCAGAGGTTGAGTGTAGTTGGCATTAAATCCAGCTAACTATGGTGATAGATTTAATGAACGTTTCACTCGTGATTGTTTTTAATGTGTTAGCCTTTATTAGCTATGATGCTAGCAGGATTTTACCACTCTCCGGTTCTGGTCCTGGCCTCGGACCTGCAAACCCTCAGCTGCTCAGCCTGCAAGATCGGCCTCGGGGACTTGCGACTTGATGACGTGTAAGATTGTGATTGGTCCAGACCATTAGAGCACCATCACGTGACACAGGAAATGACGCAAAGAATCACAAAAGGGGGCGCAATATTCGCAATCAACCGCGAAAGCATTGACAACAAAATAATCCGATCGAGGGGAATCATCACAGGATAATGATTGTTATTTTAATAGAGAGAAATCAGGGTGGAAAGAGTGAAGTTTGTGCTAAAGTGGGTGCTAGCGAGTAGCATGCTAGTTTGTCGTTGGTCGCACATCAAAGAAAGAAAGAAAGTAGTTATTCACACGTCATTTTTTCTAAATACAGGAAGGAGCTGTCAATGCAAAATATGTCTAAGTGGCGTTACCGTAGTGTGATGTCATCACTAGTCGCACGTCCCCGAGTCGATCTTGCAGGCCGAGCACATGTGGTACCAACACCGGCAGTCTTGAGCATTGATATATATTCCTGGATTATCCCTTCTCTGTTCGTTTCTATACACATAAACGTGCGCGCCCAGGCGCCATTGTTATGCATGGAGTTGCGTCAAAAGAACGCAGCTGTTTCAGTGTAAGACATGCAGGCGTCAACCGCAACAACTGGGCTAGCTTCCACATTTTTTAACAGATTTTAACAAAAAACGGTTTTAATTTAAGCTTAGAAAATGCTTCATGTTGTGGTGTTTTCTGAAACGTAAGCTGTAAATAGTGTTAGATCTGCGCCTTCTAGTGTTACAGCTACAGGAAGCTAACTGTCAATCACAGATCTAAGCCACACCTCCACCGCTCGGTCCACTAGTCCCGCCCCCTTTTTTGGGGGGGGATTTTTCAAATCTTGGAATGGAGTCAGCCTCCAACTGCCCTGTTTGGTTACCCTTAAATATATATATTTTAATCGGATTATTTTTAATTAGAAGATATCTAATCGACTTTCCAGTCTTCATTGACTCAGTAACTGTGTTGTTTTTTGCACTTTATTGTGTAGCAAAAATCCATTTTGTCCTCTTGAGGATAAAATCGACGTCTTTGTACCTCAAAGAAAACTTTTACTTACATCTTTAGGATCATTATCTCATTCTTGGCAGCTTTCCTCACTTTCCGTCCATCCTTTTTGTGGAATTTTTTACACGTGTACATTTTCAAGGTGTTCCTGTCCTTTGCTCGGAAAATCTCACAAAACTCCTCTCTGTGAAGAAAGAAAACACACGTCACGGTTCCGCACGGACACGGACTCGGCAAATCACACGGACGCACTCACGTTTTAACAATCTGTCCGAGGTCATACTTGTCGGTGACTTCCGACGGACTGTTGTAATCCTTCTTCTCTCCGAGTGTCAGACAACCAAAGGGCATGGCAGCGTCTGCCCTTGCTGGGGGGGGTCCTGTCACAACACAACCTGGCAACACAAAACGCCGTCTTCAATCATCAAATGTGCTTTTATTAACTATTTGAACGAGAAAAACAAGAACGTTTTGACAAGGCAACATTCATCCCTCATTATTCATGCAGATAGAGCTGAAAGAAGGTGTTGATGCACTAATACATGCAATAAATCAGCGCACACATTTGCAAAGCAGCTGGCACTTGTGCTGAAATTCTCCAGCCTTTTTTTTCAGCTTTGAATCTGAAAAAAAAATGCAGACAAACACCCAGTGAGGGTTTTTGAAAGCATAGAATTTACAAATGTTGGAGAAAAAACAGCAAATAAAATCACATTAAAATAAAATCGTCTTCAGCGAACTCGGTGAGACTGCAGCCTCAACGAGCCGGCAGCAGCCGCTGCAGCATTTATGGCTTCATTGAGGAAAACTGCCATGAAATTATACATGTCGCTGCAACTTTTGTCAACGTTTATAATGAATACTTCATCCATTTTCTAGGAATCTAGACCGGAGCGTGCTCTGGAAGAAACTACATTCCATTTCCTGACTAACCTCACAAGCTGGAGCAAAATAAACGACCAGACTTACATAACAGCCAATCTGTCACAACCAACAAATTCATGCTTTTACTTTGAATTCATAAATTAAATCCACGATTGTGAAGTTGTGCAATCAGTTCTTGGAGATCTTCACATCAAATCAAAGGTTTTGAGGCACCACAATTGTTAAAGTTTTTCTTTTCTAGTTCAAGATTTAATGAAAAGCTTAAAATTGAAAAAAAAAGTAAGTTATGAATTATTAGAGGTGGTCGTTTCAGAGTTAAACTTTACTTTCAATGGAACACAAAACAGATTAAATATGTAAAGGTTGATCAAGTCTTTACAGTTAGCTTTCCCTGATTATCAATCAATCAATCAATCAATCAATCTACTTTATTAATCCCACGGGGGGAAATTCATTGTTTTTCAGTACAATCAAGAACAAGACAAACAGAGAGACCTTCTCTGTCAGTTTAGATCAAGAGTCTGCAACCTTCAACACTTAAAGGTCCATTCAAGTCAATTTCACACCAATCAAAACCCAGCAGGAGCCACAAAGTCTTCACTCTCCCTTTAGAAAAATAAGATGCTGATTAATATTTATTTTTTTGCTACTGACCCGATACATTCAAATAAACTTTGTGGTTTTTTTTGTTTTGTTTTGTTTTTTTGGTAAAAATAAAACATAAAAATGAAGAAAAATAGCTTTTTTTTTAAAAGAAAAATGTGAAATAGTTTCTAACTTTTGACAGAGCTTTGCATGACTTCCTTTCAAAATAAAAGACGTTCCACACCACATAGGATCATGTCAATGCAGCAAATGCTGAAGGAAGTGTAAAGTCATCAAAAAACTAACAAAAAATGCTTGTTTAAGTGTTTCTTGTGCACTTCAGCCACAAATTCATAAATTTAACCAACAAAAACTAAATTAGAGCTAACTTAGTGACCCCAACCATATATTAAAACGACTTTAAATCCTTGAATTTGTTCAAAAATATCTGCTTTATAATCCAGTAGATCATAACTTAACATAGCTTTAATTCTGGTTGTGTTTGCTGACAATAATTTTATGTGATAAATAAAGCTTACATTTATGTCTAAACATGTCATTATGACATTGATAAACTACAGAAGATTGATGGAGAATTACGACTTTTGTTGTTAGGATTCTCCTAAAAGGATTCATACTGTCCTTCAACTGAATGAGTTGAATAAAGTTTAAATTAATTAATTGGCTCTTTTTTTTTTACTTTACTACTTAAATTTTCCTTTACAGTTACTTTTAAAACTTTTTAAAACATTTTATTTTAACCAAAGAGCCCCATGTGGCTCCGGAGCTGCAGACTCCTGGTTTAGAAGCTGGAACTCGTGGTAGTACGAAAGAGCTTTATATGAACATTAGTTGTTTAAAAAATAGCAAGAAAACACTAATTATTGACCGTTGTAAGCTGGAAATGTTAGGTCTTCTTAACAAAACTGTAAAGAAAGTGACGTATCATTGAGTGCAGTCTCCTTCACCATCAGAAACAAGGAGAAACTCTGACAGGAAGTGGTCTGGCAGATACAAAAATCACTCCGGAACCAGAGAAGTTTCTGAGAGTTTATAGCTGCAGGACCATCAGCTCACAGGACAGCTCTCTAGAACTACCGGAAGATGAAAGAACAAGACTGTAAACGTGAAAACACGAAGAGGTCAGCACAGTCTACAGACTGGAACCACGGTGAGATGTTTAGAAATAACTGGATAGAAGAATAAAAACCCGAAAAGATGGGAACCTCTGCAGGAGAATTCTGAGAAACATTTATTTTTAGTGTTAAATAAGTAAGAACAGACTACTTTGGTATAAATGTTTACATTTTAGTGACGTAATTGATTCCGGGATTTCTTTTTTTGAAACTCAAGTTGCTTTTTTGAACTATTTTCCATAAAAAATTGGAAACAAAGGCAAGTTTTTAATCTTTTTGACTGTTATTTTTTGAATTTATTAGGAGCATATTCATATGAAGCAAAATGAAGAAAAACCTGCTGCATTCAAAGCTGATTTAAATGAGCTAAAATGAGCTTCAGTTTCAGTTTACTGAACTGAAACTCCAATGAAATGAGACGCGTTTATGTTCAATCTGTATTTGCCCTGCAGAATAGTGCTCCTCTACTAACAGTTTAACTGCTGATGTAAGCTGCTGATATTGAAAAGTGGCTCATTTTTATTTATTTATTTATTTATTTTGGCAGGTCTTACAATAGGAAGAGAAGTTGGTACAAAAGAGTGGGTGTACAGAGATTCTTACTGTCTGTGGCCTCTGTCAAGACCAGAGGCAAAGATTTCTCAGAGCCATCTCATCCAGATCTCTCTTACAAACGACTAAAAACAGAATTTATCTTAATGTGAGGCACAGACAAATCCAGCCTTAAGGCTGCAGCTTTAAGAATGGACGTACAAATACTATGTGAACTTAAACTCAGATTTTATTCATTCAATTTTTGAATATTAGTAGTCTCACATAAATAAAAATGGTAAGTTATGGTAATGAAATCAGTTTAAAAATGTTATTTTGATTTTTTTAAAGGAGGTGGACTGAGTCTGTGGACCAATTTTTTATAGTCTACCCAGTCCTGTTTTTTTTTAATTATTTTTATAAAAATTATATTTATTTTATTTAATTTAGATTTTATTTTTTACTATTTGTTATTTATTTTTATATTTATTTTATTATTGTACCAGGAAATCCCATTGGCATATACTATTTTTCCAAGGGAGACCTGGTTATCATCACAAGGAAATATATATGGTTAAAACAAAAAAGTAGAAATAAAATTGAATTCTGCTTGACCACCGTGACACCAGTGGAGTCGACATCGTCTTTCCTGGGGTGTCAGGTGTGTCCGAGACCCACAGAAGAATCTTCCACACACAGAGCATCCCTGTTGATATTAAACGTAGCAATAAGTGGACACAAAAACGTTTGTTCAATAGAAGAGTGCTCTGGTTTCTATTGTGAAGAAGATAAAAAACCCGTCCACGAAGCATAAAGAGCCACAACATGAGGCCAGGACTCAGCAGGTCGCTTACACCTGAAGACATTCATTTGATGACAATAGAGGATAGATTCTGGACTGGAAGAACAGAAGGTTTAAAACCCTCTAAACATACAAGAATTCACAGACAATTCAATGTGTCTTCTAAACCCTTTGATAAAATCCTAAAAATAAATAAATAAAGTGTGGAATTATTTTTTTATGATTTATAGATCGTATCAATTATGATCCATTGGGTAATTTGGTACGTTTTTGCTCACAACAATATTAATTTAAGTTTTTATTTACCTACTGTCTTAAATTTAAACCACACATTTTTAACATGGTGTATTTGTGTTATAAAGAATTAACTAGAAAAGTTACATTACCTGCGATAATGTTAGTGTAAATGTTTTTTGCTGAAAGTAGTCTCTGAAGATGCTGAAGCTTTTAGCTGAAAATGGTGATGTAATTTACTTTAATTGCTGAGGAGATTTGCTGAAAATAAAAAAGCTATTTGCAAATATTTTTACTTGCTAAAAGACTGTAAATTTCATTAAAGAACTACGAAAGAGCGCTGAAGTTGACCTAAATTTCTGAAAATGTTCTAGTAAAATTAATTAAAAATCCTTAATACATGTCTATTTTGCGAAAAAAAAAATGTTAGTGTTGCTTAAATATTAGCTAAACTACAAATTAGCTTAAAAAAAACTCAGTAGATGCCAAATTAGACAAAAAAAGCCAGCTTGTTGTTAAATACTAGCTAAACTCCAAATAGCCTAACTTTCCTTAGTAACTAAATTAGTCACAAACGTTAGCATGTTGCTAAAATAGAAGCTAAAATCTAAATTAGCTAATAAAAACCTCAGTAGATAACAAATCAGATAAAACTGTTAGCATGTTGCTAAAATATTATTGAAACTCCATATTAGCATTAAAGATACAACAGTAGATAACAAATTAGCTAAAAAAGCTAGTATATCGCTTAAATTCTAGCTAAACTCAAAAATAGCCTAAAGTTTCTCAATAAACTAAATTAGTCAAAAACGTTAGCCTGATGCTAAAATAGAAGCTAAAGTCTTAATAAACCTCCAAAACCCCAGCAGATAACAAATTAGCCAAAAACGTTAGCATGTTGCTAAAATATTAGCTAAACTAAAAACTTTTAGTAATTTTAATAATTACTAAAATATGAAAACATAGCCCATGAATATATTTAAAGACTTGTTGCTAATCTAATTTGAAGACTTTCTCATTCATTTCATATGGGGCATAATTTGCTAAATATTTAAAATCTATAAGGTTTATGAATACCAAAAATACAAGCAGTAGCTAATGTCCTGAACTAGCGGAACATTTTGATACTAAGATTGCTGATTACAGTGTGATTAAGTTTTTACGTGCCGAAAAATGTACAGAAAGGAGAATCACTATTGTGTGAATGCTTTGTAAACATTCACACAATTATCAACAAATTTAACATTTTTTAAATACAGGAAGTAGTTATTTAAAATAATGAATAACACTAGAGGAGTTATTCTCACCATAAAGTTGTGAAAATTAGGTAAAATTTTTCCCACCAAAAACTCTTTTGAGATTTCATGGAAGCAGCCATTTTGAAATGAACAGGAAAAGACCTTCTACTGTCCCTAGTGGAAGGAGGAGGAACTACAGGCAAAATCATGAACTGTTTTATGTGTTTTTAAAGACCGACTCCAAGCTTCTTTTGATTTATTCTAAAAGTATTCCCAGTTGTCTTTTAATTATGATTATGCTGGACTGTTGTTACAAAGTCAACCCACCTTTGACGAAGACTCTGAGACGTTAGGATCCATGTGCAAACGGTTTATTTGAACAGAGCAAATGCAAGAGATAAACAACGTCAAAAGGCAGGCAATGGTCAAAAACACAGAGGAGAGGAACGAGTAAACAAGAAGTGTTAAAAACACGAAGAATCAAACTAGGAAAACCGTGCTCAGAATGACAGGTAAACACAATCAAGACTTCGCACTGAAGGTTAGACTGGAGTAATTATAAATGCTAGTGGTTCTGATGAGGATGATAATGATCAGCTGTGCGTGGAGAGGTCTGAAGCGGTGGCTGATGGGAGTTGTAGTGAGGAAGGTGCTGAAGACGGTCAGTAGTCAGGAGAGGGCTCCCTCTGGTGGTCGGAGGAGGACATGGCTGAGTGAGTCCTGACATCACCCCTTTCCCGTTATCAATCTGTTTATACTCTCTCCAGCTATCTTACAGCCCCTCACAACCCCAACCTAACATTAGCGCCACAAAAAAGGTGAGCAATATTGGAGCTATCCAGTTTGGAGACAGATTTCAGCTCAGATTAGGAAAAGAAAGAGGTACAAGTGTATGCATCAGAATGGAGAAGTAGCTTCTACAATCTTTGTCAAACTGGAGAAATCTTCATTATTGTGCTGTACTTTTGAAACAGTCAAAACTAAAGCTGAATTTCCCATCAGCACCAACTGTAGAAGCCACACAGATGAGCAGCAAACATCTTAAAGTCCAGTTCCCCTGAAGAAGAGTGCTGTGATAACATGACCCAGATGACTGAGAACCTTCACAGATGTAATGCTGTTAAAGTAAACCTGAAGGTCCACTAGCCAAAGGGGCTGCATCTCTTCTATTCCATTATTCTTCCTCTTTTTAGGTCAAGCACAGACTTTAACAATATTGTATTTTAGACATGCTGCATCCAAATGGAGGTTTTCTTCAGGCGAGCGAAAGGAGATAGATTGATTCAGTAAGTTTGAGAAGCCAAACGTCCTGCTGCAGAAGTCCACCCTGAATGATTTCAGTTTACTCGTTGGAAATGCGCCTTCTCTGTCCTAAAGGGGAAAGCTCTCATGTCTCCATTAGGCTGAGGCATGGGGGGCATTTGGGAAATGAATTTTATTAATATGCTCCAAGAACAACACAAAGATGAACCATTACTGCTCTCTGGCTATAGCCTGGATTTATATTAATGCACTGTCTGGGTCTGGAATCCCATTCCTTTAATTATCCGAGCCTCACTTCTGACTTTTGTCCAGAACATGTTCCCCATTTGATTTGTTTAAAAACATAAACATTCTAATTTCTTTCCATAATGGTTTGTAAAAATTGAATTTACTCCACAGACGTTATGAAGCTGCATGGCTTTTAAAATACCTCCAAGAACAAACTAAGGAATGATGTGATAACAGGAAATATTTTAAAATCGGCATTAAAATAAATTTACTTTTAAAGGGGCCATACCATAAAAATCAGCTTTTTGAGCTTTTAAGTGCATTATACTGTTCATTCCTAACTTTAAAGAACCCCAAAGCTCCTCTCATACCCACCAAAATGACCGGGTCCTCACATGCTGACATCACAAGTTAAGAACCGCCCCCTCCAGGAAGAGTCTGCTCCGCCCTCAGGCTAACACAAACACTTTCTCTGCAAAGCTAACGATGATCAGCTAATTTAGCGGCGCCAGCTGTCTGTGTTGTTAGCCAGTTTAGCGATAGCAAAGAAACGCTCATTTGATTTAGCGTTAAACTTTGTGCTGTGGCGTCCACCAAAGAACATCGTGGTGAGAAATCTACACGACATGTTGGGATAGATCCTGAACGCATCACACAATGGCGCAAGCAGACGGGGATATTGGGAAGACGGCTGGAAGAAGGGAGCAGACTACTTCCTGGTGGAGAAAACGAGCAGTGTATTTCCTGGTTGACACAGGAGAAAGGGAGCAGACTATTTCCCGGTAGAGAAAAGGAGAAGAATATTTCCTGGTTGAGAAAAGGAGCAGATTATTTCTTGACGGATGTAGGATTAAGAAAGGAGCAGAGTATTTCCTGGATAATGGAGGAGAAAGGGAGAAGACTATTTCTTGGTGGAGAAAACAAACAGACTATTTTCTGGTAAAGAAGAGGAGCAAGCCATTTCTTGGTTGATGCAGTAGAACAGGAGTAGACTATTTATTGATGGATGCAGTAGAAAGGGAGCAGACTATTTCCTGGTGAAGAAACGGAGCAAACTATTTCCTGCTTGACGCTGTAGAAATGGAGCAGACTATTTCCTGGTGGATGCAGGAGAAACGGAGCAGACTATTTCATGGTGGAGAAAAAGGAGCAGACTATAGTATTTCCTGTTGATGCAGTAGAAACGGAGTAGACTATTTCCTGGTGCAGTAACAGAGTAGACTATTTCCTGGTGAAGAAGAGGAGCAGACTATTTCCTGTAGATGCAGTAGAAACGGAGCAGACTATTTCCTGGTGCAGTAACAGAGTATACGATTTCTTGGTGAAGAAATGGAGCAGACTATTTCCTGTTGATGCAGTAGAAACGGAGCAGACTATTTCCTGGTGGAGAAAAGGAGCAGACTACAGTATTTTCTGTTGATGCAGTAGAAACGGAGTAGACTATTTCCTGGTGCAGTAACAGAGTAGACTATTTCTTGGTGAAGAAAAGGAGCAGACTATTTTCTGATGGAAAACGTGAGCGACGAATCGGGAGAACTGGTTTGAAGATGTATTATTGAGCATGGACGGCAAGTTGCTCAAGGATTAAAGTGAAAAGGATTTTTGCAGAGATCCTTGATGCTTCAAGAAGAACAGAAACATTCAAAGCCAGTGCTAATCAGAACAAAGTTCTCATCATTTCAATACACCCTGAAATGTTCATCTGGTGGTTTTGTCAGCCTTTTTTGACTGAATTTCACCACAAAACAAATCCATTCTGGGGATAAACACCCGGGCTACAAAGTATGTACATCAGTATTTTTTGGGGGGTGACACGCTGACGAGGAAGCCTCTAGGATGACGTCATGAAACTGGCGGTCCCTCAGAGATTGAGATGTTTTACTTCAGGGTATGAAAAGAGTTTAAAAAATAACTTATATTTCCTAAATAATTAGCTTTTTAGTGTTCCAAAGGTAATATATAATCATTTATATGGATATAGTTTACTTTGAAAGACTAAAGATGAGCATGGTGTGGCTCCTTTAACAACATTAATCCCGTTAGGGCTACCATATTTAAAAACTGAATTTCTTAAAAAATAATAATATCAATAAACATCTCTACATTAAAATGTCAACTATAAACTAAACTTACCTAAAATGTCCTTTTAAATTGAAATAGAGTCAATATTTATTCCTAATTTCCTGTCTTAGATTTTGACTGAATATGGATTGACAGGAAGGTAATTTTGTTGGTATTTTTTAACCACATCAAGATGAAATATTAAAAATAATAATAAAGACAGCGGTGCTTGACAGGAAATGAATGCAGAGGCTGATCTGTCAGGTGAGTGGATGCATTTCATTAACTGTTTTTATTTTTTTTCATAGTATCTGTGGAATGATTATGGGACAGTTTGGGCGACTGTTCAGCAAAAAACGTAACCCAGTTTCAGCATTCTTGGGTTTTTTTTGTT
This sequence comes from Oryzias melastigma, assembly GCF_002922805.2. Lineage (NCBI taxonomy): Eukaryota > Metazoa > Chordata > Actinopteri > Beloniformes > Adrianichthyidae > Oryzias > Oryzias melastigma. The sequence continues at coordinate 29,618,382 of NC_050516.1, forward strand.
GATTTTTTACTAATGTGAACTGACCATGTAGCCTTTAAAAGGTAAACTTGAAAATAGTGCTTTGTCATATTTAAATCCTACTCTGCAGGCAGTCTCCAGCTGATTTAAGTGGAAATGACACATTTATGTCAAACATTTACTTTGTTCCAATTAGTTAAATAAGTGTGCAGATGCAAAATAAATTCATAAATTAAACATGTAAAAATACAGATAACAAGTCACATTCAGAAATGACTAATAAAACTTGTGCTATAATACTACCACACATAGAAACCAGGAATAATATAGAAGCTGATAACAGTATTTATGTTGTTTTTCTGCTGGGTCTGGACAGCTTTACGGGAGCTTTTCAAATTTAAAATCAAAATGAATCTTTCAATTCCAGTGCCGGCAAAATGTTGCTTCGGCTTTGAGGGAATATTTTTATGAAAGCATTTGGAAATAAATTTTATTGAAACATAATAAAAAAAAGAAAAAAAAATCAAACAGATGCTACACTAAAAAAGAGTGAAAAATGGGAGTTTATCCAACAAATTTATGTGTTACAGACAAAAAATGTCCAATAAATAAATATAGATTTTTTTTTATTGTGTCAGACTATGTAAAATAAATAAAACATCTGATTTTAGAGAGGAAAACAGAATGTAGTTTGTTGAGACGTCATTAGATTTGACAGGAAATGTTTTATAGTGCAGCTAATACAGAAACAGTTGCAATAATCATCTGTGTAGTAAAATTAATTATTTCAGTTGTATTTGTCCCGTTGATATGGATTTTGATTTGAATTTGATGGTGAAAACCCCATTAAATATAAAATTAATTTCAAAGATGAGAAAAGAAAAAACATAATCAAGGTTCAGAAAGCCCAAATATAAAAATGACCAAGTATTAGGTGAGTACAATAATCTTCTTTTTGGGCAAATAATCAGTTTTGAAAAACCTAAAAGTTTAATGGAGAGCATCAGTTTTCCACCCTGCTGCTCCTGCCTGGTTCAGAGTCTTCAGTCGATGCATTAAGAGCTGCTTCTCTTTCAAAATCTTGGTTTGTATTTAACTTTTTTGCCTCAGTTATACTCTTTCAAGTTTTCTGTGGTGGCTGTTTCAGAATTCTTTACCATGAATACATTCCCGTAGGTCAGGACTCAAATATCAAAAGTATTTCTCACTCACCAGTAGTAATGCGTAGTTTATGTAATACTGTGTAAATGTGAGGTCCCTTTTAGAATTCAGCAGTGTTGAGTGAAATGGATAAATCCTGAACGGACTCATTAGAAACGGTAAAAAACAAAATTCTAATGTGGTTATCAACCTTGGAGTACAACCAAATCCTTGCACATTTTTCTCTCCGTTCACTGAAAGCTCGACGAACTCAGCATGACTGGATGTTTTTAACACGTATCTTTAAAAGCCAAATTGACTCGTGCTGTATTTGCAATTCCCTATGTGAGAGACTGTAAAGAAGAGGCTGTCTGAGCGGCTTCCAAGAGAGATGAACCAGATTTTAAAGGAATTTAGTCATTTAGACATTTTTAACCACCTGTTACGTTTAATCAAAGGGGTCACATCATGAGTGAACTATATCCATATATGACCAAATATTATCTTTGGAACACTAAAAATAAATAATTTATTAAATATCATTAATTAATTAAATTATTTTTGTGAACAATTTTTATACCCGGAAGTAAAACGTCTATCTTTGAGGCTCCGCCTTTCGTTCCCCGAGGGTTCCATTCACTTCAAGACGTCCTCCTAGAGCCGACGTGTCACCCGCGAAAAAATGATTATTATTATTATTTTTAATATTTATGTAGGCTCACATGCAGTGCAGCTCGAGCGTTTATCCCCAGATGGCTAATTAGTTGATTTTGTGGTGAAATTTTGTTGAAAAATGTAGAAAACACCAGATGACAGTTTTAGGATTTATTGAAATGATGACATATGATCAAAAATCCTCTTCGCTTTCATGTGGTTCCATTTACCTTTCTGCTGTTTCTCAATAATCTACATTCAAACCAGTTCTCCCAATTTGTCGCTCGCTTTTCCTACCAGGAAGTAGTCTGCTCCCTTTCTCCAGCCGTCTTCCTATTATCCCCGTCTGCTTGTGCCGTTCTCGGACACGTTTAGGATCCATCCCAACATGTTGTGATGATTTCTCACCAGGCCTTTTTGCCCAGGCCTCTTGGGTTATTGCTGAACAGCCTTCAAATTCAGTCACAGAGACACAGAAACACAGCGGAAACGGCTGCCATCCAGACACCTCCCCAAAGTGAGATAGTCCTGGTAACCCCTCAGACACTGCAGCCAATCAGTGTCCAGCTCAGTGTCACATGTTTGACAGGTGGGGAGCAGCTCTGATTTAACAGGAACAGCCAGCACGTCAAAATATGATGAGACCCAAAACGTCCATCTTTGACGCGGAGGTCTTAACCACGCATCAATATGAGACGACTTGGGAATGAAAATGTGTTGATTTGGGGAGATGTGAGCATTATTTTCTATTACTGAAGCACTGAAATTGGCACCGATTAGGAACCGAAACCAAAACCAAAGAACCGGTTTGGCACCGGAACCGAATAAAACCCAATCGGTGCCCAACCCTAGTTATCACAAAAAAAAAGCATTTTCTCGTGATAACGAGGCAGTAGATGACATTATCACAAGAAAACAGGGAAAAAAATAACCTCTGTAGTAGTAAAATGTATTATTAATAATTAATTATTATTAGTAATAATAAATTTTGAGGCAAACATTAGTTTTATATTCTGTATGAATTAAGGAAAACAAAATCAAACAATTAAAGAGTTTCTTTAATGCCAAAGTTCAATTTGAAGCTTTAACTTGTTGAATCAATGATATAATTAGCTGTCAATGGAAACAAAGATCTACCGTTCTGTCGACAAACTTCTTGTTTTGGTTGTTTGATTTGTTTTAGGTGGAAGCTCTGAGGACTCATAAGGAGCAAAAGATTCCAAAAGAACATTCAAAAGTTAACTCTGTATGGACTCAGTCTGGTCACTAATGTTCCTCCACTGCTGCCATCGCTCTGCAATCAAGCTTCTTTTTTCATCTGCGATCACCACTTTCCTTCCTTCTTTGATTCAAGTGCGTTCTTCTCACTGCTGGCCTGTTTTTGGACCTTCATCCTGAGTTTAGAACCATAAGAGTTTCTGAAATATTTTGTTTTTGTTGCTTAGATTTTTATTTTTATTTTTTTTTTGTAGGAAAAGGAAATTATTTTAAAAAAATTAACTCATTAATCGCAAATTGGGGAGAATTAATCGCGATTAATTGCGATTAATTTTTTTTCTAGTTACAGTATTTGCCGACCACTTATTATCTGTAAATAATCACAAAATTAAATTTACACATTAAACTGTACATTTACCACATTTATTTTTAATTAAGGCTATATTTTAATATTTAACATTTATCACATTTTTGTGTTGTGTTCAAACACTATTAATTATGATGGTTTACAAGGTAAATTTGATGACACTATGTGGCTTTTGAACAAAAACAGGCCAAAGGGAACGTTTTTCCTTCATTGTTATTGTCAGAGATGTTTACATTTATCAAATGTTAACTCAGATATCCCAAAAGTGTCATTTCTGTACACAAAATCTCATCAAAAGTAAGATGAGAAGAACTCTAAAGACTTTTATGTTTGCTGTATTACTCGAAAAAAAGCCAAAAATGTTGACGTGAAGCCATAAGAAACAACCTGCAGACCTGAGGGGAAAAAAAAAAAAAAAAAAAGTTCCGGTCTCTGCTTTAAATCACTGCGCAGGCGGCTTTAAAACGTTTTCTTTCATCTTCTCTTAAAAAACAAGCGGTAAGAGGTCAACTTTCTCTCTGAAATGATGCTTTATTTAATTTTTTATGACGATCAGCATTTATATCGCTTTTCTTTGCCGCTGAATTAATTCAATTCAGTTCCATTTTATTTATATAGCCCAAAATCACAAAGAAAATTTGCCTCATTGGGTGTTACCGTGACAACGGGCCGGCCCATGGATCAAATAGTCCGCTTGTTGTGAAAAAAGTGATCTAAGCCAAAAAATACCAATATTAAAGTACTAAAAACTGAAAGAATTTTTATTTATTTTATAAATAAAAATGGTATAAAAGGAAAAAAGAGTGTTTTAATCTACGTTATGGATGGTGGTGCGATCAATTTGCGCTGATAAATATTAACGTCTTAATCATAATTTGTTAGCGTCAAGTTTTTCCTCTTCAAGTAAATGTTCTCTGAGCTTGCTCCTTGTTTTTGTCACTGACACTAGGAGTTTCCATGCATGGAGTAACAGAACTGAGAAACACAACAGCAGCAGAACAGCTTATCGAAGAGGAAATGTCTCCAAACATCTCGCACTACTGATGGTCATCTCCACCTTCTGCTCGGAGAGTTCCTCTTCTCACTGTAACTCTTCTCCACTTTCTATCTGGAAAAACTTTGAGTAATATTATATTCACGTCTTGGCAACGAACGTTCAAGCGCCCACTTCCTGTAGAAAGTCTATGTAAACAGGCTTCGACATTTCGCACCAATCTGTAGGTACATGCGCTAGTCTAGTAGCGAATGGTGATAGTTCAGTTTGATTAACGCCCAATGTAAGCACAGGATGAGAAAAGACATTTTTTTCTGGACAGCTAGACTCTTGCCTTTCCACAGAGTTTCTATCCTGGCATAGCAACTGACGAATGCGGCCTTCACAACTTTCTCATCTCAACAAACTGTGAATCTTAATCCAGCTCTGTGAGACATACTTGCCTGCAGATACTTACCTTTTCATATCTAGTGCAACCTAAGAGTGTGTTGATCCAGAGAACTGGGGGTTGTGTCATCATGCAGCTGAGACTGTTTAGGGTAAAATAACTGTCAAAAAGATACGAATGCACAAAGACAAAGTCATGAACACTTTGTGCAGAACTTTGCAAGAACATAATGTTGTTTTTATGTTTGACACATCTGTTTCAACTATGACTTTTGTTTGTTTTGAATGCAAAATTTCACCAAAATTTCAAAAATGACTTCACAGGCATTAATATCGAGTCATCAAACATCGATTCAAACACGTGTACTGACCACAACCAGAGACAGAACGTCCATAATAGTAGTTCTTCTCCTCCCTGTGAACTAACTCAAGTCTTATCTTCTGAGTTTAAAGGACTTAGTGATGATAAGATGTTAACTAGAGCTTTAACAAGAATTCGAGTACTCGGGTACATCAAATTTGAATATGAAAATACACGACGTTCAAGATCGCCGACTTATAATCTTTATAAATGTAGTAGAATAGTAAAATATTATTTAGAGACGATGTATTTATTGCTCATTAATGTTGGACTTTAAGTTTATAAACTAAAATGAAGCAGCGCTACAGTCACTGCAAGTAAACTAATCTTCAAAATAAAGTGTTGATAAGGCTTTCTGCTTTCAAAATAAGAGCTTTTTTATCTGTTCTATAAATAAAACTGGAGTTCCACTCACTGACATAAGTTCTGAACAAAACAAATTAGCTTCAACGCCGGAGCTTTACATTCTTTGTGTTATGGTAACTAACATGCGGGACTACACAGCAGTGAGGAGTTCATGTAATCAATGTGAATCAGCTGATTCTGCCGCAGGAACAAAAAAAATATTTATTTTAAACCGGCTTTGGATCAATATGTAATCTTTAGAACATTAAAATGTAAAAGAACTTTGAGGATAAAAAAACTGTGGACAAAATGTCAGGTTCCAAGCCAACAAGGCTAAGTGGGCCACATATGGTTTCAAAGTGGGCAGAAAATGTGGACCCCCCAATGGGTTTGTCCGCAGTTTCCGTAGCTGTTCCACCTGTGTTCGCCCACATTGGGATAAGTGGACGCTCAGTGGGTAGGTACACTACGCTAGCCAGCCTTCCAGTGGACGTGTAGCATGCTATCGAGCTCTACTGTATCGAGGTAGTTAGCTCCGCTTTATTGAGCTAGCAAGCTCTGCTGTATTGAGCTAGTGAGCTTAGCTGTATCAAGCTAATCTGTATCGAGCTAGCGAGCGCCACTGTAGCAAGCTCTGCTGTATCAAGCTAGCGAGCTCCGCTGTATTAAACTAGCGAGCTCCGCTGTATTGAGCTAGCAAGCTCTGCTGTATCAAGCTAGCGAGCTCCGCTGTATAAAGCTAGTGAGCTCCGCTGTATTGAGCTAGCGAGCTCTGCTGTATAAAGCTAGCGAGCTCTGCTGTATAAAGCTAGCGAGCTCTGCTGTATAAAGCTAGCGAGCTCTGCTGTATCAAGCTAGCGAGCTCCGCTGTATTGAGCTAGCAAGCTCTGCTGTATCAAGCTAGCGAGCTCTGCTGTATAAAGCTAGCGAGCTCTGCTGTATAAAGCTAGCGAGCTCTGCTGTATCAAGCTAGCAAGCTCTGCTGTATAAAGCTAGCAAGCTCTGCTGTATCAAGCTAGCAAGCTCCACTGTATCAAGCTAGCGAGCTCCGCTGTATCAAGCTAGCTTGATACACTGTATCAAGCTAGCGAACTCCACTGTATTGAGCTAGCAAGCTCCGCTGTATCAAGCTAGCAAGCTCCACTGTATCAAGCTAGCGAACTCCACTGTATCAAGCTAGCAAGATCCACTGTATTGAGCTAGCAAGCTCCGCTGTATCAAGCTAGCGAGCTCCACTGTATCAAGCTAGCGAGCTCCACTGTATCAAGCTAGCAAGATCCACTGTATTGAGCTAGCGAGCTCCGCTGTATCAAGCTAGCGAGCTCCACTGTATCAAGCTAGCGAGCTCCGCTGTATTGAGCTAGCGAGCTCCACTGTAGTGATCTAGTGCAGTGTTTTTCAACCAGTGTGCCGCGGCACACTAGTGTGCCGTGAGAGATGGTCAAGTGTGCCGCGGGAAATTACCCATTTTCACGTCTAAAACATTTACCATCACTATCAGCTCTGTGTTCATCCAAACGGCCCTGATGTAACCCTGGATAGTTTGGAATATCCAAGATCATAAAAGACATTTTTCTTTGATTCTATAAATAACTCTTTAATTAGATTGACGTTATCGCAATCTGGCCGCCTAACTAGCTGCAAGCTCTGTTTTCAGAAAAGTCTCGCCCCCTTCAACTCTCTCCGCCAATCATTGTTGGAGGCTTGATCACATGTCATCAATCTGACCAATCAGAAGAGGCCAACATCCTCACTTCCTTGTTCTGATTCGGCTCATAAAGTCTCTCAGTTCCAACTAAAATAACAGCTAAAGCTCGTGTTTAGCGGTGTAGCTTCCAGCGGGATCCGACGTCAGACAGTTTAAAAAGTGAACAAAAGAATGAAGCTCAGAAACGACAGGATGCCGGCATCTGCGTGAGTTTATGCACTACAGCCCCCATGATGCATTGGGGTTAAAGCGGTGTTTCTCAAATGATAGGGGATGACCCGGGGATCGTGCCATTTGTGTTAGTTACTAAACAGGTGATCGGGGACCCATTAGTGACCGTGATATCGACATAGAGAGAGGAAATATCTAATTAGACCTCAAGAATTGTGATGGAAAAATGTTTAACAGGGATGTAAAGAAAATGGAGAGAAAGAGAAAGTGCGCGCGCTGGGGGGAGGGGGAGGGGCTTACACGTGCAGCAGCGCTTGACCCAAACAGAGAGAGATAACATAAAACGTAAAGACATTAGAAAAGAAGAAAAAACTGGAACCATTTGACTTTTCTTGATAGTATGAAGGAACAGTGCAGGAAATATTCTATATGTATATATATTCTGTATATATTTATGGCTCCACAATCAACCTGTCCAGACACCTGAGAACTGAGAGAATCTTCTCTAAAACAGAGCAGATCATCACTGACAGAAGAAAGCAGATGACATCCTCAAAGCTGAAACTCTTTGTCTTTCTTAATGTTAAAGTGGATAAAAGTCTGTTGGTTTTTTACACTTTCATTTGTATTTGGGTTGTGGTTGCAGAGTTTTGTGTTGTTCACTTCAAATGTGTTTAAAAAGAAAAGAGCTTAAAATGTCTAGACTTCAAAACTGAATAGTTGATTGCTAGTTCATTTTTCATTTATTTTTTACATTTTATCTTTAAGGGATATATAACAGAAAATACATGTACACTTTATATAAATAAAAACATGTTTACATTATGGATTTTATGCATAATCTTATATAGTAGTTTATAATGAATTAAATATAGCAAAAACAACCTAAAAATCCATTTGGTAGCAGAAAGAGTCGCTGTTTACAGAGAGTTAATGCAAAAGAACTGAATCTTTGAGAAGAGCCAGAATTCATCACTAATATGGAGGGAAAACAGGAAAGACCGTCGTTTTTACTTTGTCTGATAGTTTTGGAAGTATTTTAAAAAAGCATTCATAAAAACTGATTATTTAGAATTTTCTTTAAAGATTTTTT
>NC_050516.1:29626959-29634446 GCF_002922805.2 Oryzias melastigma
CAAGCTAGCAAGCTCCGCTGTATCAAGCTAGCGAGCTCCACTGTATCAAGCTAGCGAGCTCCGCTGTATCAAGCTAGCAAGCTCCGCTGTATCAAGCTAGCAAGCTCCGCTGTATTGAGCTAGTGAGCTCCACTGTAGTGATCTAGTGAGCTCCATTTTCTAAAAGGCGGCTGGCTAGCATAGCGAGCTAACTCACTTAGTGTCCACTTAAGCCAATGTGGACAAACAGGTGGGACACTAAGAAAAAGAGGACAAACTCATTGTGGGCCCACATCTTCTACCCAATTGAAACCATCTGGAGCCCATCTGGCCTTGCTGGCTGACTTTTGTTGTTAATTTACCCCAAACAACAGTGATTTTTGTGCTTTTTATGTTGTTTATGTTACTTCTGAACTTAACCAGAAGATTGACCAAAAAAAAAAAAAAAAAAAAAAGTTTCAACTGAAAAACACATTTTTTCTATCTTTCAATCTTTGTGATTTCTTTTTTTTTTTTGTCAGTTTCGTTAATTCTGATCTCCTGTTCTAAGTAAAGGTATAAAAATAAATTATGGTGATTTAATACATATAATTAAAAATTTCATACATCCTTTAAAGATATATATGGCAACAAGCATATTTAAAAGTAAGAATCGTGGTTCGATTCGTGAATCGAATCGGATCACCACCTCAGCAGTGATCCACAACCCTAATGTTAACCTACATAGAGTTTATAGATGCTAAATATCGTTCAAAGAAAGTTTCATTCTGATTCTCTCTCATTTCTAATATTCGTGAAGGTCTAAGGCGTGTCTTTTGGAAATAAACGTGCTGATTTGTGGTCAAGTTAATAAAAACAAAAGACTTTCTGAGAGTCTGATTGCAGGATGATGTGTTTTCAATGGGAAGGAAAAACAAGGTGAAACAGTGGAATCAGGCCAGAACTGCGGATTTGGCCACAGCTGAGCCTCTTCAAAGAGATCTGCGTGATGACAGGGGGCAGATGGTGATGCTGCACCAGCCAAAATTTATAACATAATAAAACCTTTTTTTTTAAAGAATTGAATTGTTAAGTGGGGCTAGAAAAACACTCCTGGTTTTCAAGGGAGAATGAGACTCTGAGTATTGTTTGCTCTTTAACTAAAAGGTCAGATTTGAAGATCTTGATTGGTTATAAATCCGCCTTTGTGTTTGCTTGCTTCTGCTATGCGGTGTCAAGTCTACCATTCATCTCTTTCTCAAGCATCACTGGCTCATTTGACCAGGTTCTTATGATGTTGTTTAGTTGCCATGGTTTCCGAGTGCTACAGTATGCACCAAGGTACTGTGTGCAGAGCAGCTCTGTGTTCTCGTTGCCATCACTGTCCAAAGACTGCTGCCACTTCCCAAATAAAAACCAAACCAACAAAAGCAAACCCCCCCTCAGGAGGAGATGTGTCCAAAAACAATGACCGTCCGGCTCACGAGCGCATGTAAAAGTGACCCAGTTAGCTGACTTTTGATTTCGTGACCTACATGCAAATGCCCAGTGCTGTGAGGCCACAGCGATGCTCACATCAACAATTCAAACTGTCTTTGTAGTGAGAAACTTCAGACACTCCCATGAATAGAAATCCTCGTATCTACATCTGTTTTCATTGGAAGTTGGGTTAAAATTCAGCTTTTTTCTTTTTTTTTATTTGCATCAAATCAGTTAAATTAAATATGAATCTTTAAAATCCTCACAGGTGTGGAACACAAGCTATTTGAAATCTAAAATCCATCCTTGAAAAAATCAAATAACAGCATTTTTTTGTGATTCATTTTAAAATAAACAATTTCAGCAAACTCAATAAGTGTTGCATTGTCAGATCGGGAGCTTAAATTTAACTTTGAGGATTCAGCAGCTGCATCTTTTTCTGTGTGTTTCCACACAAATCTGACAGGAAGCTGATTTCTTTCTTTCTTTCTTTTTATTTTTTTATGATCTGGAAAAGTACCTGAAACATCAGGGGCTCACCTGAAATATTCCTGCATCCTCATGTCAACCCAAACTACTAAAAACTTCCACATCTTTGACGATTTATAAAGTTTCACAAAACCTTTCATCTCCTTAAAACAATTTAAATAAAATGACACATTTCCACTTACCTTTAATCAAACAAGCCGGTAAAAACCCACTAATCCAGCCCCTGCGAAGCCACAGGCAGCGCGTTTTCAGGAAGATGAGAGATCCTCAAGTATTTCCAACAAGTCAGCTTATTCTCGGGAGTCAGCGATTGCGTGGATGTGTGATGGTAAGAGCGAGCTGTGATGCAAGGAGGCGGAGATGTGTGTGAGACGCAAACGGGAGCGCTCCAATGTTTGATTGCAGCATTGCATCAAATGTTACGACATCATCCTATTTACAACTTTTGACGGCGAACGGACGCGGTGATGGTCACGTACCTGCAGCCTGACTCCAGGGCGCGCACAAAAAATAATTCTTGTTCTTCTTTTTTCATCCGGATTTTGTCAAATCGGACATTTTGATTAATATATTTAATTTTAGAATTCTCAATCATGTTCTTTTTTCTAATTAAATGAAACCACAATATTTTAAATGAGGAAACTCTGGCAAAAAATGCGTAAAAACGCATTAGGATCAAAGAAAACATTTTCCAGCCTGACTCCAAGGCGCATAAAAAACGGATTCATATTCTGATTTTCTCTTTTTATTTTATTTTATATGACTTATTTTAAAATTTCTAATTAAATGAAACCACAATGTCTTAAATGGGAAAAATCTGAGGAGAAATTGCGCATTAGGATAATAGAAAATGATGATTGCAGCGTAATTAAGCTTTGAGCAGATACTTCTAATTCTGATATTTCTGCTTTTACAACTCATCAGTCTGACAAAATCCCCAGATTTATTATTTTAAAATTCAAAAATGTATGATATTTTTTGTGTTTTTTCCTTATTTTTCATATTCAAAGCCTAAAACATGAATATATTTTTGTTTCTGCATAGCTTCAGGACATTATCCCTTTATTCAGCAATATTTTCAAGGAACTTTTAGTTTATCAGCAATTATCAACAGGAATTTTTCCCATCAAAACGAATAGGTGTAAAAACACCCGCATATGAAAGCATCTTCTGAACAGTTTAACTGATTTACTTATTTATCGCTATTTTTAATTGTGTGAATGCTTTACAGCAATCAAACTATAGTGATTCTTCTGCTCCTTTCGTTATGTTTTTCAGCACGTAAAAACTCAATCATACTTTCATTTCAGCAGTCTTTGTATTAAAACGTTCAGCTTGTTCAGATTTTGTAAGCTTGTTGTAATTTTGGTATTCATAAACTTTACAGTTTTTGAAATAATAAACAAAATTTGCCCCATAGGAAATTAATGACAAAGTCTTCAAATTTAGTATTTTTAGGTAGATTAGCAACAAGCCTTTAGATAAATCCATGGGCTATGTTTTCATCTTTTATGGTAATTTAAAAAAATAGCATTGAGCTGTTTATATTAGCATCATGCTAGCTCATTTGGGTACCTCGTCATGTATGGGGTTTTTAGGCTAATTTAGAGTTTAGCTTCTAATTAGCAACATGCTACGTTTTTAACTTCTTTATTTTAACTGAAAATTTTAGGCTATTTTGGAGTTCAACTAATATTTAAGCAACATGCTAGCTTTTTTGTGGCTAATTAAGAGTTTTGGGGGCTAATTTGGATTTTAGCTAATACTAGCATTATGCTAACGCTTTTGACTAATTTGTTATCTATTGGCTAATTTAGAGTTTAGCTTCTATTTTAGCAACATGCTACTTTTTTTACTAATTCAAATTACTATAGAATTTTGGGCCATATTGGAGTTTAGCTAGTTTTTAAGCAATGAGCTAGCTTCTTGGCTAATTTCTACTAATGTTTTTTGGGTTAGTTTAGCTCATATAGTAACACACTAAATATTTTTGCAAAATTGGCATGCATTAGGGATTTTTAAACAATTGTACTACAATTATTAAGAAATTTAACTAAACTTCAACAATCTGTCATAGTCCCTTCACAAAACGTCTTGTCTTTTAGCAAATTTTACATTTTGCAAATACGTTTTTCATTTTCAGGAACTCCCTTTAGCAACTAAAGTAAAATTGTGTCACCATTTTCAGCATAAAGCTTCCACACCGTCAGCAACTACTTTCAGCAAAAAACATATAGCATAATTGCAGGTAATGAAACTTTTCTAGTTAAAAATACATCTACCCATAATCATATTTTTTTGCTACATAAATAAATTAAAACATTTGCCAAAAGTTTTCCGATCAAATGGAAGTGTAATGGTTTTAATATTTTTTCCCGGCACGAGCTGCTTTTCTCCTTCAGAGTCTACTGGAATTATCGTGTTAACGGTTGAAACGTTACAGTAAATCAAAAAATATAAACACTGGAGGTCCGGTGTTAAAGGGTTACTTAGATTAGATCAGATTAGCCTTAAACTAACTCGATTAGCATATTTATATTAATATGAGATGTTTCAAACCTTTTTTTGCAGAATAAATAATAATCTTGGAATTAATCCACGTGATGCAAAACAATCAAACTTAAACTCAGAGCTATAAATGGTGATATAAATAAAATAAAATGATAGACTATGTTCCAACCACAAATAACTCATACTGGTAAAGAGGAGGCTTACATTCAACCTAAAGAGTACACTAGAACACAAAAAAGCAACAAATGGGCTCTTTCAGAGAAATCCATAAAACTAATGTTCAACATCATTAAAATGCAGCAGAAATATAAAAATCCAGGTAACTATTTTTAAAATAGCCAATAAAAGATGGACTATGTTTTTTTCTGGGCTTGTACAAGCATGTGAGACCTGCTACTTATTAATTTTTTATCATTGCAGACTGGTCTGCCTTTGCTTTTTATCATCTGCAGCCTTATTTAAGAAATAAATCCTGTTGTGCACTTAATCTGTTTTTAAGCAAATGCTCATTTCGTCCAAAATATTAGAATAAATATCACACCAAATAGGGATATATATGCATTTTTGGTATTTTTCTATACTACCTGTCATGATTTCACACTTCTGAAATGCAAAAACTTCTTTTTAAGGAAATAAAATAATTCATAAATACTCCGCAGTACAATGCACTTTGTGATTATTTGGAAATATATTGTTTGTTGTTATCAAGGGTTGAGAATAAATGCATGATCTTAAAATGAAGAGTATAAAATTAGCTTTGTTATTGTCTCTTTGGGAGTGGACATCAGCACACCCCTCCAGTCTATGGAGTTGTGACTAAAGTAAGGTAGAACTGTAACAGCACACTCCCAAAACAGGTGCTATCACCCTTTTCACGACAATGTGGGCGTTTTTATGACACTATCTTCTGTATTTTTAATTTGGCTCGGACTGCGGAAACTCGCCACCTTCGAGAGCTCACAGTGTGCAGCAATTGCTCATCTGATCGCCAGGAACTTTGCAAACGAGAAAGATTGTCTGCAGGGGTTTTGGATAGTAGGCAGATTGTGTATCTCTGCTTTATGTAACTGAAGTGTCTTTTTTTTTTCCTGAAATGAGTAATGCTGCCATGAGGACACCGGGATAAGAGTAAGAGTGAGCGGGAACCTCTTTAACCTGCTCGCCATCCACCTGTAAAACCTCCTACTCTGTGTTTTTGACTCTGCAGCCTAGAATTCCTGCTCCATCAGTTGTAATTTTGTATTATTTATGTTTTGTCAGAGGTTTCTCTTTTGATGTTAACCGCAGAAGCAACATATTTCTCTTTTAATGTCTTCTAGTAAATGATGTGATTTTTTTTTTTTTAATGGCAAATTTCAAGAATAAAACTTAAAATTCCCCCAAAAATATGAGGGTCAAGTAAAAAACCGTAAAAGTGTTACAATTTTGTGGTAAATGTACCTAACTCTGGTTAGTTTATACAATTGCCAGAGTAATATGCTCCAGTATAGTTCATAGTTGTATCATTATGTATCATTATGTATGACAATACTATAGTTTTTTTGTTGTGCTGTTAACTATTGTTGCTGACAATGAACTTAATAAAATATTACTTTTTTGTGAGTTTATGAAAGAACGTTTCCTAAATATTCAGTTTTAGTCCATCAAAATCCAAAACACACCTTTGGTCACGGCTGAACAGGATAAACATCTGTTGAACACACTAATACTAAATATTTAAAACTTTAAAAACGTAACTTTTTAACATTACAATGAATAAAACCAGGCAGGAATAATTTTCCAGAATAATTTAATATTTTACCCTCCATATAAATATATTTTGTCAAAATTGGCCATTTATAACAATAAAATAAAATGATCTGGAGGGCCGGATAATTACCTAGAGGGCCGGATCCGGCTCTCGGGCCTTGACTTTGACACACGTGGTCTAGGGACTAACCGCCACATGGTGAGTGTCACAGAACAGGCACACAGCTGGTTCCAAGTGCAGCAGGTTTATTAAGATGGCTAAAAGTCCACACATTTAAATCAGGGTTAGTCAAGGGTCGGGGCAGGCAGCAAAAGATCAGGTAAACAGTGGATCAGGTCAGGATGAAACGCTCGGTATGGCACAAACAATACTTCGCACTGAGGGAAGCTCTGTGCACAACTTTATAGAAATTTTAGAAATGTTGAAAAAACACAATTTCACAATTACACTGTTTCTATTAAATCATAATCATGCAAATAAACACTAAACAACTCACGTGATAAGTCATTCAAAAGTGACGGATGGGAGCAAGTATTGTTTTAAGTTGATTCTGTTAAAAAACAACAAGGAAGTAAAGACAGATCACGCATCGATTTAAGGGTCGGGTCATCTGGACCCCATCAGAGAGCACAAGACTTAAGGTAGCTAGTGGCCTTCAAGGAAGGTAGTAAAGCGCTGTACAAGTGTACGCCATTTTAGTTACAACCAAGGAGGGCATTTACCGGTAATTCCAAAAACCATTTAAATTGCAGTTTTACAAAATATGTATATTTACAAAAAACACTTCCTCCAAGAGCAAAATGTATTTATGATAAATCTGGGGTTTTTCTAAATTGTGGTGTTTTTTAATCTTTTTAGTGCAAATCCAATTTACCCAATTTCATAGTTAATGGAAACAGAACTTTAGACAACTGTTAGAGAAAGAGAGAAAATAGACTCAATATGATTTGTGCGTATGTAACTCTTGATTTGTGCATAAATTATTGATTTGTGCGCAATTCTTGATTTGTGCGTAAATTCTTGATTTGTGTGTAAATTCTTGATTTGTGCGTATGTAACTCTTGATTTGTGCGTAAATTCTTGATTTGTGTGTAAATTCTTGATTTGTGCATAACTCTTGATTTGTGCATAATTCTAAATTTGTGCATAATTCTTAATTTGTGCGTACTTCTTGATTTGTGCATAATTCTTGATTTGTGCATAATTCTTGATTTGTGCGTAAATTCTTAATAGGTGAATAATTCTTAAATTGTGTGTAAATTCTTGATTTGTGCATAATTCTTGATTTGTGCGTAAATTC
>NC_050516.1:29634665-29649716 GCF_002922805.2 Oryzias melastigma
GTTTTTCTAAATTGTGGTGTTTTTTAATCTTTTTAGTGCAAATCCAATTTACCAAATTTCATAGTTAATGGAAACAGAACTTTAGACAACTGTTAGAGAAGGAGAGAAAATAGACTCAATATGATTTGTGCGTATGTAACTCTTGATTTGTGCATAAATTATTGATTTGTGCGCAAATCTTGATTTGTGCGTAAATTCTTGATTTGTGTGTAAATTCTTGATTTGTGCATAACTCTTGATTTGTGCATAATTCTAAATTTGTGCATAATTCTTGATTTGTGCGTAAATTCTTAATAGGTGAATAATTCTTGATTTGTGTGTAAATTCTTGATTTGTGCATAATTCTTGATTTGTGCGTATGTAACTCTTGATTTGTGCGTAAATTCTTGATTTGTGTGTTAATTCTTGATTTGTGCATAACTCTTGATTTGTGCATAATTCTAAATTTGTGCATAATTCTTAATTTGTGCGTACTTCTTGATTTGTGCATAATTCTAAATTTGTGCATAATTCTTGATTTTTTGCGTAAATTCTTGATTTGTGCGTAATTCTTGATTTGTGCGTAAATTCTTGATTTGTGCATAATTCTAAATTTGTGCATAATTCTTGATTTGTGCGTAAATTCTTGATTTGTGCATAATTCTTGATTTGTGCATAATTCTTGATTTGTGCGTAAATTCTTGATTTGTGCGTAATTCTTGATTTGTGCATAAATTCTTGATTTGTGTGTAACTCTTGATTTGTGCATAATTCTTGATTTGTGCGTAAATTCTTGATTTGTGCATAATTCTTGATTTGTGCGTAATTCTTGATTTGTGCGTAAATTCTTGATTTGTGCGTAAATTCTTGATTCCTGCATAACTTTGGATTTGCACATTAGTAATTCTTGATTTGTAACTCATATAATACGATTTGTGCATAAGTAAAAACATGAAAAAAATACAATTTACACATGCACAAATTAAAATTACAACAACTTGAAACTAATTACACATGTAAATCTTTAAAAATTAATCTCTTATGCACACACAACACATCAGCTATGCACAAATCTATGGTTAGACTGGATACATGAAGCATGAACCTAATGGTTTTAGATTTTGTAGTTGAAAAATAAAAGCAAAAAAATAAAAATGGCTGTATGGTGGCAGTGCTTATCACAAATGTAAGATGGTAGAGTGATATCAATCTTTGAGGTCAATTGATCTGCCCGAAGCACAACGACAAAAACACGACGACAAGAACCGACAACACGACGACGAAAGCCACAACACAGCGGAAATGTATGACTGACTTTTTTATACAACTACACACAAAGTTCACCTTCAACAATATTTTTCTTTTAATTACATTTTAGCAAAAATCAAAAGCTTGTGTTGTTTTTTTAAGACACATTTTCTGCAGGAGCTCATTGGAAATTCCCCCTTTGATTTGTGGCTGTTGGTGTAGAAGTTAGCCTCGGCTAATTCCCCATCAACCCTTTGTTTGCAAGCTAATATTAGCCTAGCAAAATCAGAGCTACCTGGAGGTACAGATTGAAGCTCAGACGAGGAAAATGAAGATGTTAATGATCTATTGGTCTGCAAGAGGAGGAATCAGAATCAGAAGGGAGACTTTTACCCATCATAGCAATTTCTCAAACCCTGAGATTTTTCATTGGACTGGATCCATCACAATTTGAATAAAGAAACACTCAGAAACACAGTTTTTATCTCAAATTACTTTATATATGTCCTCCATCATGAGAATAATGCCACAAGGACATGTTCATTGGAGTGAGTCTTCAAACTAAATGATAGAAGTATGAATTAAAAGAGCAGAATTTTCTGTGTCTTAATCAGATTCAACTGGTTTGATTTTAGGATAAAAACAATAAAAAACATTTAGTTTTTCTTCATGTTCTAACAGGGGAAATTTGATAAATAAACCATTTTTGAAGCACCGATATGTAAAATGGAAAGATTTTCTCAACCAGATTGTGCTTAAAAAGATGTTTTAAAAAGTGTTTGATACAGTAACTCAAGTGCAGCTGATGTTTATGACTTTGATGTTCTGTCGCCATAGCACCAGCCTGTACAGGATGAGAGAATATTGCAGTGTTTGCCTTGTAAGGAATCACAGTCACATTCATCCGCGCTGCAGATGCTGACGACACAAAGTTTGACATCATTACTTCTGATGGAACCATTTTTTTTTTTCATCCTTTGCTTATTTTTATGGTCCTTTTTTTAGTATTTTTTCCATTTATTCGGTTATAGATTTAAGCCAAAGTGCAGATTTTTAGCAGAATGAAAATGTGCTTCACAGACAGATACAAAGGCTCGTCTTTATGTTACCATGGAAAGTAAATTAACATCAGTAAGTCTATGAATGGGTTCAAGTCCCCCCCCATGTGTCCATTTTAATCCTTTATTCCTGTCAGCTGTCTAACAGGGAAAAAAAGGATAATAAGTGACAGAAACCTCGAAGCAGATCAGACAGGAATTGATTTTTCATTGTTACGTTTCATGAATGCCCTTTAAACCGCACAAGCTTTAAACTCATTTTTAGCTAAAAAAGAAAAACAAATTCTCTGCACAATTTTGCGCTCGTGCTTGCAAAAGATGAGTCAACTTATAGTTCAACTTAGTTGCCATAGAAACCCAAACCAATAGTCATGGGGTCTCGGGTAGAATTCTTTGAAGGGCTGAAGGCAGCGTTAGCGGAGACCTTGAAAGCTCTTACAGCCGTCTCTGAAGACACGCAAGATGGTTGTCTAAGACAACAGTGCCAATTAATTCATTTGATATGTAAGCATTCCAAGGAGAGAAAGAAAACTGATGACTTTTTTATTGCATGAAAGTGATTTCTGAAGTGAAAAGTCCAGATAAAATGATTTGCACGACTGAAAGTGAATGATCTTTGATGAAGATGAAGGCATGAAGAGTGCAACTTCCTAACTTCTATGATTCACTACAGGGTTTGATCCATGGTATGATACTTCCTCATGTCATGTGCTCGGTTGAGTTCAGAGACGTCCAAAACAAAAACCTTTCTCATCTTTAGAGCAGCTGCAGCAGTTTGACGCACAGATTCCATGCAGGACTGAACCAGATGTTCACTTGTTTTAGAGCAGCGGTCGAGAACCTGCGGCGCCGGAGCCACATGCGGCTCCTTAACCCCTCCATGTGGCTCTCTGGTTAAAGAAAAACACAACATTTTTCATTTGAAACGTATTTTAGGTTTATCTTACAGGTTTAATAAGCAAAATTAAAAAAATAAAATAAAAAAGTCAAACATTTTTCAACTCCTTCACAAACAGCTGAAAGACAGTCTGTGTCACTCCACCAGGATCCTTACGGAGAGGAAATAGACTCACTCCCATTTGTGAGTGTGCGTATTCTTGATTTGTGCCTATATTAGGATTTGTGCCTAAGTTAGGATTTGTGCGTGCGTATTCTTGATTTGTGTGTAAATTAGGATTTGTGCATGCATATTCTTGATTTGTGTGTAAATTAGGATTTGTGCGTGCATATTCTTGATTTGTGTGTAAATTAGGATTTGTGCGTGCATATTCTTGATTTGTGTGTAAATTAGGACTTGTGCGGCAATATTCTTGATTTGTGCGTAAATTACGATTTGTACCTAAATTAGGACTTGTGCGTGCATATTCTTGATTTGTGTGTAAATTAGGATTTGTGCGTCCCCATTCTTGATTTGTGTGTAAATTAGGATTTGTGCGTGCGTATTCTTGATTTGTGTGTAAATTAGGATTTGTGCGTGCATATTCTTGATTTGTGTGTAAATTAGGATTTGTGCCTAAGTTAGGATTTGTGCGTCCCCATTCTTGATTTGTGCGTAAATTAGGACTTGTGCGGCAATATTCTTGATTTGTGCGTAAATTAGGATTTGTACCTAAATTAGGACTTGTGCGTGCATATTCTTGATTTGTGTGTAAATTAGGATTTGTGCGTCCCCATTCTTGATTTGTGTGTAAATTAGGATTTGTGCGTGCGTATTCTTGATTTGTGTGTAAATTAGGATTTGTGCGTCCCCATTCTTGATTTGTGTGTAAATTAGGATTTGTGCGTGCATATTCTTGATTTGTGTGTAAATTAGGATTTGTGCCTAAGTTAGGATTTGTGCGTCCCCATTCTTGATTTGTGCTTAAATTAGGACTTGTGCATGCATATTCTTGATTTGTGCGTAAATTAGGATTTGTGCGTCCCCATTCTTGATTTGTGTGTAAATTAGGATTTGTGCATGCATATTCTTGATTTGTGTGTAAATTAGGATTTGTGCGTCCCCATTCTTGATTTGTGTGTAAATTAGGTTTTGTGCGTCCCCATTCTTGATTTGTGCGTAAATTAGGATTTGTGCCTAAATTAGGATTTGTGTGTCTCCATTCTTGATTTGTGTGTAAATTAGGATTTGTGCCTAAGTTAGGATTTGTGCGTCCCCATTCTTGATTTGTGTGTAAATTAGGATTTGTGCCTAAATTAGGATTTGTGTGTCTCCATTCTTGATTTGTGCGTAAATTAGGATTTGTGCCTAAGTTAGGATTTGTGCGTGCATATTCTTGATTTGTGCGTAAATTAGGACTTGTGCGGCAATATTCTTGATTTGTGTGTAAATTAGGATTTGTGTGGTTGTAATTCTTGATTTGTGCGAGCATAACTTTTGATTTGTAATTCATATAATACATTCTGTGCATAAGTAAAAAAATTACAAAATAAAAAAAAAATATAAGATACAATTTACAGATGCACAAATTAAAATTACAACAGCTTGAAACTAATTACACACGGATGTCTTTAAAAAATTATGCACAAATCGCTTTTTAGGCACACAAAACCGCAGTTATGCACAAATCTGGGGAGAGACTCTTTTCACGTCTCAGAGATTCGTCCGTAAGTGATGCATTCAAATACTACAAGAATGCTCGGTCATCAGAGTTTTCTTATCAGACATTTTGAACGTAGATTGTAAATAAAATCTGGTGAAATTTGACATTTTCTCACTTTCTCAAACGGATATAATTAATATAAAAAAGTCTAAATAAATGTTTTAAAAACATTTATTCCTTTAAAAAATGAAAATATTTCCCAGAACCGATCACGGTTCTGTCCCAAGCGCTGGTCACAGTTACGGGGATAGAAGGTCGCAGCTGGATCCCGGATATTATTCACAATCTAAGTTCAAAACGACTGATAAGAAAACTCTGATGACCCAGCATTCTAGTGGTACTTGAACGCATCACTCACGGACGAACTTATGAGATTCACAATCAAAAATTGTTTGAATTATTGTTGCTTTCTCACCACTTTGCCTGATCTCGCCTGACCTCAGGCATCAATAAAGTGTATTCCCCTGGAGAAAAGCGACTCACTGGATTTTTTTTGTTTATTTTCTGCACCATTCCCTATAAATCCCAGAGATGGATGAGCTCATTATTTCCAGAAACTCACCAAAATTCTGCAAAGACATAAAATAAATAAATCTGGAATTTATGGATGGGCTAATCTGGCAGTGACAAACAAAACTCCTTCAAAGTTGCTTCGTCTGCATCATTATTCAAGGTTTAAAATACAGTATATAGCAAAAGTATTCTAGATCTTTAAAATAAAATATATTTATTTTTTTAGCACATAAAAACAGCTGTATGTTCATGTTTGCCTCAATCTGAGGAGTTTAATAACCAAAATGAGTAAAATTACATATTTCATTTAATTAAAATAACTGACTGCTTGAATGTAGCTAATAAAACTACAGCATATGTTTAGTTCTTATTCATCTGGATTCATATGGTTTGTTGAAGCCTCCAGCAGTAAATAATGCTGACAGTTGGAGAAGTCATGTGGATGCTCGCGTTTGCAGAAGAAGGGAGGCACAGTGTCACAGATGATACCCTCACACTTTAAGCAGAACATTTGGTGCTCTGTGAGGTTACCATAGCTACCACAACACATTGAGACTGAATGTCCATAATGTCGCTAAGATTGGATCTAGTGGTGTGTGTGGACGGTTTCTGTGTCAAAGCAAGAAGTCCAGAGCGATCTGATGCATCGTGAACGCCGCTGAAGTGAATTCTGGGAAATGGCGACAGGTGGACGGATGTTTTCCACAAAGCAAAATACGATGTTTGAAATTCATGTGTTGTACAATTTAATAACAAGCAGAGAGAGGCGGGGGGGGGGACAAAAATGATTAACTCGGGCTACAAGTGTGGTGTAATCTCTCTGCTCATTTGACAGAGACGTTAATCTTTGTTTTCTTGTGTGTTAATTCGCAGTTTAGGAGAGCAATCTGCAAATTGGCATCAGAGTTGATCTATTTTCACAGGCAGACGGACTCTTCTTCCCTCAAATGGTTTGGGATTTATTCGTTACACTAACAATACTCTTCAAATAGTGTGTAAATGCACAGTTGTCTGGGATAAAACGAGCAAAATAGATTTCAAATGGTAACAATTTCTCAGCAAAAAGTAGACAAAAGGAGACACCAATAAGAATATTAAATAAAGTAAATCCTGAAATGAGAGAAAATAATAATTAGTGTGCTGGTTTAAACAAAAAGAAAAAACCAAAAATAACAAACATAAAATAGGTCATGGAGACCAGCAGCTCCCTGATAATGGCGGCCTAACCAAAATCTACCTAAAAAAAACAAATAAACAAAGCCAGCAAACTAAGACTACCAACCCAAACTAAAATAACAAAATCCAACAGTGTAAGACTGCTGAGGACAAAAAGGGAACAAATCAAACCATCACTAACTAAACCCCAACCAGCTCATTTTACGTGTTACTTTCTGCTCTCACAATTTTATTACCGAATTAAATAATATCACCCAAGAAAATGTTGCTTATATTGCCTCACCATATAAAAAAGTGCATTTTTATGAGGGCTGGGTTGATAAAATCAATTAATAGGTTTGAATCGATTTAAGCTTAATAGACCAATAATCGATTCATAAAAATAGAAATCGATTTAGCACAAGTCTGTTAGCTTGATGCTAACGTTCGATGGAATTTCCCATAAGACAGCTAATGCTAATGCTAACGATCGGCCAACGTAAACATACATTACTGACTATTTACTCATGAATTTTCCAAGATTTTAAGGAAACATTTTAACCATTTGTGGTTTAAAATACTGTTTTTGCTCATTTTGCTTATTCTTCTTAAAAAAAAGTGCACTATTATAGTGTGAGCTCCACCTAGTGGCCAAACTGAAATGTTCTCCAGGAGAAGCAGAACAATGTTTACAATGTTAATGAACATTTTTCTCCTTTAGAGAATCCATGTAACACTGTATGATATTAACAATCTCATTATTTTACTAATAAAGTTTACAGTCTGTGAACTGTATTAATATGAATATATTCAAAACATTTACAGATTATTAATGTATTTCTCAATAAATGTGTAGAAATGTATAAAGTCAAAATTTCAATGAACATTTGTTGTATTTATCAATTAAATAAAACTCAATGAACAGAAAAAGTATTTGAATTATGGGACACCAATGAAAGCAAAGAAAATAATTACCTGTTTATCACATAAAAAGCGTCAAACTGGTTAAAAAATGTATCTATTGAAAAACTGCAGCATGTATTTTCACTTATGAGAAGCTTTTGTAACTTCTCTCTAACACGGATGAGAACAATATAATTAATTGTGTTCGTGGAAAAAACAAAACAAAAAAAACTTCCCAAAGTAATAACAACAAAGTATTCACTTTGAAGCACACAGAGTATAATAATCGCTCCATTATTTATAAGAATGAAGATGACCCAGTGTTGCTCAGAGCTTGAATGGATGCTGTGTGTGTTTTTTTATGATCTTTTCTCTTTCAAACCCTTTGACAAAACACACATTTGGGGTATGAATAGATTATAACACACACACACATGCAGTTTGTTAATTTTCAGCCACATTTCTCTACCTTCCTACACAACTGGCATCAAATGGGGGTTGTCATAGCAACAGGCTCACAAGCCACAACAGGGCTTTTGGAAGACAAATACATATCAGCATAATAGAAAATCTCTTCTTTCTCATTTTTCTGCAGACTTGTCTTATCTGACTAAGCTTTAGCAGCAATCAGATTTTGCTTGAGTCCCTGAGTAGACGATCAAAGTTTGACCATGAAGATGGAGATTCATGCGACAAAAGCTTCATCAGTGCAGGAAAATGCTGAATCTGATGCTGAAGAATGCAGCGTTGGTCTTGGGCGGTGACATACTTTGTTTTTCTTCAGGCTATGAAAGTGTCCCGCTAATAATTTGAAACTTCAAGCCTCCTTTAAGCCGGAAACAAAACTCTTAAAGAATCCAAAAGCGATATTTTGATCTGTTCATGCATTTAAGAGTAATCCTCTAAAAATCTGCACTCTCAGTACTAGCCCCTCCCATACCCACGAAAACGAGCGGGTTCTATCATGCTAATGTCAGCATGATGTGAACCGCCCCCTCCAGGAAGAATCTGTGCTGCAAGCTCCGCCCCCAGACTACAATGAACACACCTCTACTTTTCTTTCGTTTTTCTAAACACCAGATATGATGTCACTGATCTCACAAAGCGAAAATCTAATCAATATTCACAACATTTATTTATAACTCCACTGTAATGTAAATGGGTTTATTAAAAAAGTACATTTAAACACGTTTTTTTATTCAAAATTGTTCGACTGCAATGCATTGTGGTCTGTATTTGTTAATGTAGTGAGCATCGATGCACGCTAGTTTTTTGCGAAGACTTCTGGGAGATTTCTAGTGCACTTGATTTTGGAATTAGTAGATTCGGACGCACTAGAAAATGATGAATGGACTATATAGAAAGTAGTGAAGGAATTTGGACAGAACTTAAATCTGAGTTCTGGCATCATTCCTACAATCTAACCGGATGAAGAGACCCGTAAGTAAATCACGCCGTAAGCATGTCGCGCACAAGCTAATGCTACAACTTCCACGTATGTTGTATTGCTTCGTTCACTGAATTTTTCCGGAGTGTAAATCCAACTACACAACGTGTCTTCTGGATCGGATTGTGGGTCACGAGTGTCAGACTCCACAATCTGCAAATCAATCTTTAAAATTAGTTCGGAGGTTGCTTATTTACACGCTGAGGAGGCTCATTGACGGTCTGTGGGCGGGCTCAAAGATGACGTCATGAAATAGGCGGGATCGATAAGGAGGGAATAGGCGGGGCCTAAACGGTCCGCAAAAATGACTAATATTTCAGAAATAATTTGTTTTTTAGCGTTCCAAAGGTAATATATGATCATTTATATCACGTGTCAAAGTCTAGGCCCGGGGGCCGGATCCGGCCCTCTGGGTAATTATATCCGGCCCTCCGGATTCTTTTATTTTTTATAGTTGTCAATGGTCAGATGTTATCTCGCGCTTATTTCTAAGTTGCGACAAGATATATTTTTATGGAGAATAAAACATTGAAAGTTAACTAAGGTTTAAGTTAATTTATTCTGGAATAATATTCCTGCCTTTTTATTATTCATAATTATATTAAAAAGTTACAGTTTCAAACTTTTAAAAATTAGCAACTGCTAGCTTTTTGGACTATTTTGGAAATTATGTTTGTTACGTCCCATTTGCCTAACATAAAGGTAAATAAAGAAGAAATGTGTAACAAAGACACAACAAATGTCTCCATGAAAAGTTTAACAAATTTATTTACAAGAATAAACAACAACCAATAACTAAAATGTGAAGCAAAAGTCTTCAGGGTGAACCAAGGCCAAAATAAAAAAACAAAACCCCAACTAACTCCGCCCAGTTCACCCTACAGCTTCACTTAACTTAACTAACACTAAGTACAGAGAGGGACCTAAACAAAATACAAACTACAAAGTGTGCACAAAGTAAAGCAGGTGGAGAAGAGCACCGAGCTGAAGTGGGTTTTTGAAGGCTCCCTCCATCAGCTTTGGTCCAATGGGGAGCCACGCCCTCCAGCACCACACCTGAAAGAAATGAAGAGAAAGACACACAAAGAAGTCCCACTCTGACAAAAATACACAGAACCAAAGAGAAAAAACCAAAAACATGTTGGAGTGTAGCTAATATTTCAGCTACATGCTAGCTGTTTTGGCTAATTTAGGGTTTTTTCAGTTTTTTAGGATATTTTACCTATTTTTTCAACTATATTCTAGCTGTTTTGGATAAGATTTTTTTTTTAGCTTTTAAGGCTAATTCAACATTTAGCTAATATTTCAACTGGCTATTAGCTTCAGCGATTTCAGCATCTTTAGCTTACAGCATTTACACTAGCTTTATCGCAGGTGATGCTAAATATCTAGTTCATAATTATGTTAAAAAGTTACATTTTAAAAATGTAGTTTTAGAATGTTCCATAAATGTTTATCCTGTTCGGCCCGCGACATAAGGTGTGTTTTACTGATATAAATGAATATAGTTTACTCTGAAAGGTTTAAGAAAATCATATTATGGCCCCTTTAATCTAAAAGCGTGAATCATTTGAGTATTTTGTTGTTTTGGTTTAGTTAAAAAAAGAATAATATGTCTGCATCCTGTTTTAATCTGTCTTTTTTTTAATAAAAACACAGCGAGTCTCTAAAAGTGCAGACTTACTGTAGTATAGTTTAAAAATAGGCCTCCAATCCTTTTTCAGACTCACTCTCAGACAGAACGTTTCTGATTTTGGCAACATAGAGTAGGTGTAAAGATGACACCAAGGTTCCAGCGCACACGAGTGAAGTCATTAGGAAGAGCTGAGCGATAAAGCATAGAGTGGTGAAAAAGTATTCGTCAGTAACGGATTCTGCAAATTCTCTCGCTTCAGAAGATGTAGAAGTCAGTATGTTCATCATAAAAAAACTTTACAGACCCATTCCACTGAAAATCATGTTTTAACATGTTCTTGTAGCGTTTTTCTCATAATGGAGAACATGTATAAAATGGTCGCTCTTTCCAGTGAAGAAATAGAACCGTTTGTTGCACTGATTACTTTATTCTTCTACTTTCTCCACGAAGTCACCATCAAACTAATACACATATAAATAACTCAAATACAAATTTCGACAGACATGAACAAAAATGAAAACACGTCCCTCACTGGCCGCATTCACCTAAAAAACTTCTTTTCTTCTCATTTTTTTACATAATATTCATCATAATTTGTCATCGTCTTAGCTTAAACTCTTTTACCGGAACTCGACAAGTTTTCTGTGCGCAACATAGCCTTAAACAAAGGTTCCGCCCCTCAGAAATATACAAAAATAAAATACATAAATGTGTAAAATAAGAATCATGCAAACAAATTAATTACAAATGCTGAGACTTTCATTGTGGCGGTTAAATAAATATTTTCATTAATAAACAGCAGATAAAAACCCAAAAGCTTGTCTTGTCACCTCGCAGAAGAGCAACCCCAAACTATGATATTTCCACTCCCATGCTTTACAATAGGTTTTGTGTTCTCCTTCAAACACGGCACATATCAAAGAATTACATTTTCATCTGACCACATGGCGATCTCCCAATCCTCCTCTGGATCATTCAGACGTCTCTGGAGATCTTTAGAGGTTGAACATGTGTTAGCATAGGCAGAAAAAAAGTAGCTCAACTTCAAAATTGCATAAAAAAACTGAAAAAAAAAATAGAAATTAGCCAAAACAGCTAGCATGTAAATATTAACTCCAAAATAGCCTCATTTTTTTTTTAAAAAAGCTTTAATTAATCAAAAATGCTAGCATGTAGCGGAAATATTAGCTGTCTAAAAAAACTACAAACAAAGTCTAAATTAGCCAAAACAGCTAACATGTAGTTGAAATATTAGCTAAACTCCAAAACAGCCTAAAAAATATTAATAAATGCCAAAATTGTCGCAAAATCCAACAGAATGCCAATTTTTTAAACTTTAAAACCCTAACTTTTTAACATAATTATGAAAAAACAGGCAGGAATATTATTCCAGAATAAATCAACGTAAACCTTACTTTCAATATTTTACCCTCAATAAAAACATATTTAGTCAAAATTGTACAAATTAGAAATAAGCGCAAGATAACATTATCTGGATCCGGCCCCCGGGCCTCAACTTTGACACATGTGGCGTATATAATCAATGTATTTGATCACATAAGTGAAAAGTGAGAGCACTATACCTGCATACACATACAACTCTGTGGCTGTCTTAACACATTCAGAACACTTTGTCAATACAGGCTTCTTCTATAAGGCATAAAATGCACTTGCTCCCAGAAGGCAAATGATAAAAAACTACAAAAAAAGAAGAAAAAATGTGCCCGACCTTGTGTTTCTAAAGTTCTTTCATTGCTGTACAAATTTGTGTTTGCTTTCAATATCTCCCCATCTGTGGAGACATTCACTGGGAGAGCAGAGACAGGAACAAACATAACACTTCTCGCCATCTGTGACCTCACAAGTCCTCATCCTCCTCCTGAATGCAGTGCGACAATGGAGGAGCAGCAGAGAGGGAGGAAGATTGCTGCACTATTCAGGCAGCTACTGATGACACACGAGCTCAAGGATAGCAGATTCAATTGAGAGAACACAAGTGTGAAGCTGCCAATACACCAGATATTTTGCAAAGAAATCCACTAAAGGAAAAATAATTATGAAGAGTAAAAAAGCCTCGGAGAAAATGTGAAGCAACATGGAGCAACTGATAGTTGGAGGAGAAATGCTCGAGAATGGTCATTTAATTCTTTGTTAATAATTGAATAAAAATAATAGAAAAAGTTGCTTTTTATTATTATATGTGGGATAAATGCTGAAGAAAATTCAATTAAACATTATTGTTTCTGTTGCTGATTGCAGCTTTGCTATAAATAAAATGTTTAAAAAACAAGGTTCCATTTCCTGCATCCTGGGGCCAGTAATGTAATGCTGATTGTTGAATGTTTTCCACGACCACGATGGCCTCTAGCTCACTAAATCATTACATTGTCCCCGCCAAGCCTGTACTGGCATCAGAGGATTTTCCTAAGGTAAACTTTGCCTTGTAAAGGTCAAAACTCACATTTATTTTGTCGCCTTTATTGCATTTTGAAAGATAAATCTGCAACAAAAAAAAAAAAAAACCTCCAACAGCAAACGACAACTGTTCCTCTGGCTTATCTGTGAATCACACAACAGACATTGGATGAGATTTTGCAGGATTCAGCCAGACCCAACACCAAAACCAGGACAGTGTGAAATGTAAGTGTAAAATATGTATGTATGTATACAGCTTTAGAGACAGAGAAAGAATTTTTGTTTGACCAAGTATCACTTACTCTTTGTTCCGTGTAACTCTCCTTTTTTATTCGGCTATATGCAAAATAAAGTCTGAGCTTCGGAATTGTTGCACACAAGTGTAAAAGTAGACAAATTCATCTAGATACAATTTATTGTTAGTTAAATCCATACAAACAAACAAATAAATTCAAAATTGAAACAACTATTTTAATAGATCATTCTTTTCCGATTCGTCGACTAATCGGGTCATGCACAAACTGAATGTAAAGCAAACATTTTAACCATCATTAGCTTTAAACCAACTAAAAACTAGATATACAGCATTACCTGTGATAATGCTAGTGTGAATGCTGTAAGCTGAATTTGGCCGCTGAAGATGCTAGTGCTGATAGCTGAAGATGCTGAAAATGATAGCTGAAAACGTTGAAGTTGACAGCTGAAAACTCTGAAGCTGATAGCCAGCTAAAATATTAGCTAAATGCTAAATTAGCCTATAAAGCTGAAAAAAGCGTAAGTTAGCCTAAGCTGCTAACATGTAGCTGAAATCTTAGCTAAACTCCAAAATATCCTAAAAAACACAATAAATGCCAAAATAGTCAAAAAAGCTGTATTAGTGACATTATAACTTTCAACTTTGTTAGACTCCAACCTCGTCCAATACAAAGTAACGACTAATCGACTATTGAATTAGCTGTCGACTATTTTAATAGTCGATTAGTCGTCGATTAGCGGCTATTTGTTGCAGCTCCAATTGAAACTTAACATGAATTCTTCCCTTCTAATTTCCCCTCCATTTGAAGGTGCATTTTTAGTGAAAGTGTCTCCAGAAATTTTAGTTTTTTTAAATCTGTCCCTCCAAGCGGAGGGATACAAAGTCTTTCATCAAACTCTGAACTTTGTTTTATCGAGCTAGCAAGCTACTCTGTATCAGGGTAGTGAGCTCTGCTTTATCAAGCTAGCAAATTACGCTATATTGAGCCAGTGAACTCTCGAGCTAGCAAGTTACACTGTATAAAGTTAGTAAAGTTAGCTTTATCAAGCTAGCAAGCTACACTGTATAAAGTTAGTAAAGTTAGCTTTATCAAGCTAGCAAATTAGCTATATTGAGCCAGTGAACTCTCGAGCTAGCAAGATACGCTTTATAAAGTTAGTAAAGTTAGCTTTGTCGAGCTAGCAAGTTACACTGTATAAAGTTAGTAAAGTTAGCTTTATTAAGCTAGCAAATTACGCAATATTGAGCCAGTGAACTCTGCTTTATCGAGCTAGCAAGCTACACTGTATAAAGTTAGTAAAGTTAGCTTTGTCGAGCTAGCAAGCAACGCTGTCTTGAGCTAGCGAGCTCCACACTCCACCAGGCGGCAGGCTAGCATAGCGAGCCAACCCACTGAGTGCCTACTTAAGCCAATGTGGGGAAACACAGGAAGGGCCTCCATGGAATCTGTGGAGGGGGGCACATTTTCTGTCAACTTTTAAGCCATGTGGGGCCCACCAGGGAGCTTGTGGTCCACTGATTGTAGCACCTACATCACAGCTACAAGCTTTTTCCAACTGAATTTTCTTCAGCGGCTCTCGATTCACAATGATTTACATAAAGAAATAATCAGAAATGCCATTTTAAGCTTAATTTTCTTTATATTTATCCTCCATCAAAAGAAAAATGCCACAAGAACATGTTAAAAATGTTCTTGGAGTGGGTCCTTAATCAAAGCCTCATATTTAGAACTGAAATCTGACAGCATAACTAAAAAAATGATGAAATTGCACAAACGACAGTGGTGTCACTACAGCTGCAGTGAAAATACCTTAGTACACCGTGAAGGTATGAGTCAGCAG
>NC_050516.1:29650277-29650540 GCF_002922805.2 Oryzias melastigma
AAACTGGAAAAGTTGAATTACCTGCGATAATGCTAGTTTGAAAGTAGTCGCTGAAGCTTTTTGCTGAAAATGGTGATGCAATTTACTTAACTTGCTGTAGGTATTTGCTGAAAATGCAAAAACTATTTGCAAAATGTTAGATTTTCTGAAAAACTGGAAATTTAGTTTGAAAGAACGATTAAATTCTCCTAAATTTCTGAAAATTTGTAGTAAAATTGCTTAAAAATCCCTAATACATGCCAAGTTTGTAAAAATATTTGGTG
>NC_050516.1:29650684-29653564 GCF_002922805.2 Oryzias melastigma
AATAGAAGCTAAACTCTAAACTATCCAAAAAAACCCCAGTATCACAAATTAGCCAAAAACATTAGCATGTTGCTTAAATATTTATTAAAGTCTAAATTAGTTTATGAAAAACTCAATAACTAACAAATTAGCCAAAAAAGTTAGCACATTGCTTAAATACTAGCTAAATTCCAAAATAGCCTGAAGTTCCTCGGTAAACTAAATTTGTCAAAAACGTTAGCATGTTGCTAAAATAGAAGCTAAACTCTAAATTACCCAATGAAAACCTCAGTAGATAACAAATTAGCCAAAAACGTTAGCATGTTGCTAAAATAGAAGCTAAACTCTAAATTACCCAATGAAAACCTCAGCAGATAACAAATTAGCCAAAAACGTTAGCATGTTGCTAAAATATTAGTTAAATTCTAAATTAGCATAAAAAACCTCAGCCAAAAAAGCTAATACATTGCCTAATTACTAGCTAAACTCCAAAAATAGCCAAAAATTCCTTAGTAAACTAAATTAGTCAAAAACTTTAGCATGTTGCTAAAATAGAAACTAAACTTTAAATTAGCCTAAAAACCCTAGTAGATAACAAATTAGCCAAAACTATTTTTTTAATTACTATAAAAAATAAAAAATAAATTGTCCATGAGTACATTTAAAAGCTTGTTGCTAATCTACTTAAAATGTTGACATTTTAAGACTTCTTCATTCATTTCCTATATTTTGCTCAATATTTCAAAAACTATAAAGTTTATAAAAACCAAAAACACGAGCAGTAATGATCTGAACAAGCTGAACATTTTGAAAAACGTACATAAAGGAGCAGGAGAATCACTATAGTGTGAACACTTACTAAGAATTCACACAATAATTGAAATAATGACCTTGAAGTGATAAAGCAAAGCTACAATCAAAAGTGACCAATCCTCAGCTGAACAGAAAAAGTTGGTTTCATCTTCCAGAGCGAGCTCAGCATTGGGGTGGAGTCTGAAATGCAGTGGCGTGGCGTTCGTGCAGCACCTTTGTCTGCTGGTTTCTGCTGTGCCTGATGTACTGCAGAGCAACACTGCAGTACAGATTTGAGTTCTCCACTGAAGGAAGCCTTTGCCTGCCCTCTAGTGACAACGGCGTACATTAAACGTATGTGGAAACAGCACGGAGAGCTGTGAATAATTCAGAGGATGAACATTTGCTCACTCCTCATCGTTCTGTGAATGACTGTGAATCTTTTCGTTGCATGACAGGAAGAAGTATAAAAAGAAGATATTGGTGATTCAGTGTTTCAGGACAATTATAAGTGCAGCAAAATTTTCATTTTATTTCACAAATGTCAGAGCAGGAACACGTTACATTCATTTTGTCACATTTGTGTTTGAAGATTGATAGAAATGTATGGAGAGAAATAAGTATAAACCCAATTCATGAATGTGTATTTCCTGATTTGTGCGTAACTTAGGATTTGTGCGTGCGAAATTCTTGATTGATAATGTTAAGTGAATAAGTAAAAAAATTGTGAAATAAAAAAAAATAATACAATTTACAGATGAACACATTTAAATTACAACAGTTTGAAACTAATCACACACACAGATCTTTATAAATTACGCACAACTGCTTGTTACGCACACACAAAACCTCAGTTACACACAAATGTGTGGTTAGACTCTTTTCACGTCTCAGAGATTCAGCAGTAAGTGATGCGTTTAAATACTACTAGAATGCTGGGTCCTCAGAGTTTTCTCATAAGCTTGTGAATAATATCTGGTAAAACTTGACATTTTCCTACTTTTATAAACAGATATGCCCGATAATTAATATAAAAAAGTCAAAATAAGTGTTTTTAAAACTTATCTTGAGAGAAGGATCCAGTTTAGAGGATGAGCGGAAAAATCAACATTTTAAAACAAACACCTGCTTTCAAAGGCCCCAAAAAGGAATGTAATAGGCCCACTGGTGTAAAAGTAGTCTGATGAAGGAGAGCTGTCGGGGCTGGACGGTTGGTTCGTTCTGACAGTGAGAAGATGCTGGTTCGAATCCCAGCTGGGTCCTTTCTGTGTCTTCTCCTCATGGTTTCCTCCCACAGTCTAAATTGTCCTTTTTAAGTTTGTGGTTATTAATCTTGTATCCTTGTTTTTGATCTGCAAACAGTCCAGGCTTTTCCCCACAGAAGCTGGGATAGGCTCCAGCATCCCCGAACAGACAGATGAGTGGATGGAATCCCTTCAGCCAATCGACTGTATGCTCACCAATATTAAGACTAAAGTCCGCCTTTTATAGGTCCACTTAGTGTTAGTCCAAGTCTGATCCCTCAGCTTCATCGGCAGACTCCGACATGGGGGGGTAAGGCCTCGGCTGGTCTAAGTTCACATAGTTCACCTTTAGATTGATATAGTGTTCCCCTTCAAGACAGGAAAGGATGTCGTCAACTTCCGTCACCAGGCTGTGGAAGGAGGGTCTGCACTCAGGAACAGGGTCCCAACATGTCAGCATGATTGAATACCTGTGAGGTAAACAGTGATATAAATGTTACGATTAAACCTTTTAACATAGGGGTGTCAAACTCGATCGCACAAGGCGCCAAAATCCAAAACACACCTTAGGTCGCGGGCCGAACAGGATAAATATTTATTGAACACTCTAAAACGAAAGTTTTAAAACTTTAAAACCGTAACTTTTGACATAATTATGTGCTGTAAACTGAATTTGACCAATGAAGATTCTAGTGCTAATAGCTGAAAATGCTGAAATTGATAGCTAAAAACGGTGAGGCTGATAGCTGAAATCACGAAAGGAAACAGCTGAAAGCTAAAATGTTAGCTAAATGCCAAATTAGCCTGAAAAACTAAACAAAAAAAACATTAGTTAAGTCAAAACAGCTAGCACGTAGTTGAAGAA
>NC_050516.1:29653838-29660714 GCF_002922805.2 Oryzias melastigma
CCTAAATTGGCCAAAGCAGCTAGCATGTAGCAAACAAGATAGCTAACCTCCAATATAGCCTGAAAAACAAAAAAAAATAGCCAAAACAGATAGTGTGTAAATTTTAGCCAAACTCCAAGACAAAAAAAAGAAAAAAACTAATACCGTGTGACTGAAATTTAAGTTAAACTGCAAAACAGCCTAAAAAAAACTACAAAAAAGGCTAAGTTAGCAAAAAACAGATAGCATATTAGCCAAATTAAAAAATAGCCTAAACAATCTTAATGCCAAAATAGTTCAAAAAATGAAATTTTTTAAAAAACTTTTAAACCACAACTTTTTAACATAATTATAAATAATAAAATGGCAGGAAAAATATTCCAGAATAAATCAACTTAAACCTTAAAAAACTTTCAATATTTTACTCTTTGTCAAAATTATACAAGTTAGAAATAAGCGCAAGATAACATCAGGCCATTATTAACAATAAAATAAAATGATCTGGAGGGCCGGATCTGGCCCCCGGGCCTTAACTTTGACCCGTCCTTTAACACCTGAGCTGATGACGTTCAAACACAAAATCTTTAACGTACCGTAACTTTTCAAGTGTTAACGCTACCGATAGCGTTAAGGATTGAAAAGATACAGTAAATGAAAGCCCATAGAGTAAAATATGCACCATTTATATGCATAAATTATCATAATTTTGACAATGGAGGGAAGGAGTGTAACCCTTACAGAGTATCAGGGCAATACTGTGGCTGAGGAAGTCGACGTCCCTTCAACAAGTAGTGTGTGATGTCATATGGGTCCACATCCGGATATGGACTCGCACCTCTGGTTAAGAGCTCCCACATCAAGATGCCGTACGACCACTGGAAGGTAGGTATGCAATCGATTAAAGATGAATTTATAACAAAAAAAAAAAACACAGGGTTCTTTGATGGTAAGCACACTCACTACATCCGACTTGGTGGTGAACTTTTGTGTTTGCAGGCTCTCAATGGCCATCCATTTGACTGGAAGTTTAGCCCGAGTGTGATTCTGAATGCTGTAGTACTCTTTATCGTAAACATCTCTTGCCATGCCAAAGTCAGCCACCTTGACGGTAAATGTTTCATCCAGCCTGTAGAGAGAAAACATATCTTCTGATGAAGTGATCAACATTTGGTAAAGCCTAAATATAACCTACAGTAGGTAAAATCCACAAAATAGGAATATAGATGTTTTAAGCTGTAAAACTCCCCACTAGATACTTTTCATACTTTTCTCAGACAGACATGGACATTTTTATACTTTTCATTTTTTGTTGGCCAAACACTTATTTTTCCTTATGAGGTCAATAGTAGGGATGTAAAATATTTAAGAAACGTGTTGAAAAAACGATCGGGCCATAGGACTGCTAATGCTAACGCTCGGTCGACCAAAGAAATACATTCATGATTAAATGAACATCTTTGTCTACTCACAGGGATTCATTTTCCAAACTCTTTTAAGGAAAAAATAATTTTTAATTTAACTATTTGTGGTCTAAAACTTCATTTTTTTCTCATACTGTTGTCTTCTTCTTGAATAAAGTGTACTTCTATAGCGCGATCGCCACCTAGTGTCCAAACTGAAATGTTTTTCCAGGAGAAGCAGAACAATGTTTACAATGTTAATGATCCGAACATTTTTGTTAGAACTTCTTTAGAGAATCTATGTATGATATTAACAATCTCATTATTTAACCAATACATTTTACAATATGTGAACTGTATCAGATTAATATAACTATTTTCAGATTAAACAGTAGATTTTTTTTATGTATTTCTAAACAAATGTGTGTAAATTTGTAAACTTAAAATTGAATCAGAAAAAATCGGAATCAAAGCGATTTAGATTCTTGTGAACCGAATCAAATCGTTTCTGGAAATTATAACCGATACCCAGTCCTAGAAAAATACACATCCCTAGTCAATGGAAATCTTGTTGCAGAAATAACTGATTTAAATTGTGTTGTCCCTTGTTTATATTTCATTAACTTTCTTTTATCATTAAAAACTTAAATAGAACAATTCTGTGAAGTAGCTTTAATAAACAAGTAAAAATGAAGCAAATATAAACTAGGAAAAAAATAACTATTTTCTTTTTATATAATTAGTCACATGAGAAAGTTTAGTGACTTTAGCTTTAAAATCTTTAGAGCTATTGAACATTTTTAACTAAATGTAATTCCCGCCCTCATTTAAAATTCTTAAAAATAAATGATGACTTTGTTTTAGCATGAATTTGATGATGAGTGTTCATGAATAGCCAAATCATTACTAGTTTTCATTTATTTGCTTGTTTTTTAAGTTTATGTGCTTCTTTTTCAAGTTCTTAAGACATTTTCGGTTTTATTATCATAGTAGTTAATTTTATTAACTTTTATTTCTCTGTCAGATAAATAAAACAGGCATATCAAAGGACAGCTCGGGTCCTAAGGAGTTAAATCACGGAGTTAGCATGTAGCAGTTAGCAGCTGCTGTTTAGTCGTCTGTCTGTTTGCAGGACGAAGAATTTAGCATTAAAAACAAACAA
Organism: Oryzias melastigma; assembly: GCF_002922805.2. Classification (NCBI taxonomy): domain Eukaryota; kingdom Metazoa; phylum Chordata; class Actinopteri; order Beloniformes; family Adrianichthyidae; genus Oryzias; species Oryzias melastigma. Next base: position 29,656,380 of record NC_050516.1, read on the forward strand.
AAACTATATTTTTCTGTTGAAATGCCTTTAGAGGTTGTTGTTTGTGTTATGACAAACGAATAGAGACACTTGATGTCAGTTTAAAGTGTTTTTAAAAAGAGTTATTGATCCCGGATGTCTGAATCTCTGATCAGCTAGCTAGCTTAACTGAATTGTTTACGTTAGCCTTCTGCTTGAGCTGCTGCTGTTTCTGGGAATAACATTTTGTGATCTGTCCATGACATGCAGACTTCTTGTGGAGTATTTATCCAGAATAATAAGATTGATATATAATTGTAATCATAATAAGAATAAATGAAATATCCAAAATTGATCGGTGGAAAACTTTCGAGTTCAATCACGTGATCGGATCGGGACATCCCTAAAAGCACGCTCTAATTTTATGCATCAAGTCAGTAAATATTTAAGGTTTGGTTCATACGCACATGCAGTTTCGTGCAGCCAGGTCTCTGTGGACGAACTTCTTTTGAGCCAAGTACTCCATTCCTTTAGCAACCTGGAGTCCAAACCCAATCAGGTCTTTCACCGTCGGGTTCTGCAAGACAACCCCATTGTAAACCAAGACATTTTCTTGGCCCGAGTCAGCAATTTTTCTATGCTTGACCGTGCTTCAACAGGTTCCAGTCTTTGATTTACCCTTTGCTCGGACCGGATAAAATGACGCACGTCTCCGTGCTTCATGTAAGGCAGAACAACCAATGGCAGCCCCTCGTTGGGCAGCATGATTCCCAGCAGAGACAGAATGTTGGTGTGGTGGAAGCCTTTCATGATGATCCCCTCTCTGAGAAACTGGTGCACCTCGTCCAGATCTGTGATCCCTGCCAAAAAGCACCAGCGGTTAAAGGAGCAGTTCCAGCCGAGGTCCCTGAAGGACGCTTCTCATCCACTCACTGTTTAAAGATTTGACAGCACAATGGATCTCCTGCTTATTGTTATCTACGAGGTATCCGTGGTACACTGTCCCAAAGTGACCTGTGTGGAACACACAGTTTAGAAAAACGATGTAAACAGAAGAAATGAAAAACTCTGGAACACCAACCTTTTCCAATGATTTTGCTGTCTTCAATTCTAAGCTTGTCAGAGGGAATTAGCACATCTTTGACCTCCTCCAACAGATCGGTGCTCAGGCTAACTATGGAGACGTTGTCCCGGTTCATCAGTGGAACGGCCAGATGGTCGTAGCTGGCAGCGTACAATAACCCTTGGAAGGTCATTCCTCCTGAGCCTGATGTTTGATTGGACAGATCTGATAATGCACAAAACAATTTAACAAATTATTGTATTTATAATCCACATAAATGAAGGAAGTAGCGTGAATGTCAAAATTCTAGCAGCATTTTAACACATAGTGTAGCCACAAATCTGGAGAAGTGAAAAGTCTCCTAGTCCACTTTTACAGTGAATGGATCCTCGTAATACCACATATATAGGCTACAAACCAAGTATCATGGACACACGATTGTTTTGAGACTATTTTCACAGTAATCTGCTTCATCCTGACATATGACGACTACATCTGTGTATGTCTTTGTTTTCTTAGTCTGAGCTGGAATATAGCTCTAAGCTGTACGCATCAGTAGCTCCAATATTGCTCGCCATTTTTGTTGCAATATTAGGTTGGGGGTGTGAGGAGCTGCAAGCTAGCAAGAGAGTGTATAAACAGAAAGCTCTCAGAAGTAGTGCTGCCACAAACGATTATTTTAAAAGTCGACTAATCACAGATTATTTTTTCCGATTAGTCGACTAATCGGGTCATGCGCAAACTGGATCTAAAGCAAACATCTTAACCATCATTGACTTTAAGCTAACTAAAAATTAGATACATAGCATTACCTGCAATAATGTGAATGCTGTAAGCTGAATTTGGCTGAAGATGCTGAAATTGATAGCTAAAAACACTGAAATTGATAGCTATAAATGCTGACGTTGATAGTTGAAATCGCTGATGCTAATAGCTGAAAATGCTGAAGCTCATAGCAAGCTAACATATTAGTTAAATGCAAAATTAGCGTAAAAAACTGAAAAAAAACATAGGTTAGCCAAAAGAGCTAGCATGTAGCTTAAAAAATAGCTAAACTTCAAAACACCCTAAAAAACTTTTTTTTAAAGAAAAGCCTAAATTAGCTAAAACAGCTAGCGTTGAAATATTAGCCTTACTCCAAAACAGTCCAAAAAAAGCCTAAATTAGCCCAAACAGCTAGCGTTGAAATATTATCCCTATTTCAAAACAGTCTAAAAAAAGCCTAAATTAGCCCAAACAGCTAGCGTTGAAATATTAGCCCTATTTCAAAACAGTCTAAAAAAAGCCTAAATTAGCCCAAACAGCTAGCGTTGAAATATTAGCCTTACTCCAAAACAGTCTAAAAAAAGCCTCAATTAGCTAAAACAGCTAGCGTTTAAATATTAGCCTTACTTCAAAACAGTCTAAAAAAAAGCCTCAATTAGCTAAAACAGCTAGCATGTAGCTGAAATATTAGCTAAACTCAAAAATAGTCCAAAAAACTAGCAGAATGCCATTATAACGTTCAACTTTACTACACTCCGACTCCATATAATATAAATCAACGACTAATCGACTATTAAATTAGTCGTTGATTATTTTAATAGTCGATTAGTCGACTAATCGTGGCAGCCCTACTCAGCAGTAGGGAGCTGAGGGTTGCTATGCGCTAACAGCTCTACCCACAATTCAGAGGGGGATTTCTGATGAACTCCTGCCGCTCTGCAGACACTATGTCGAGCATCCTCACAATACAAAGACAACTGAGAAAGATTTGAAAAAAGCTCAAAAGATTATCAAAGTGGGAATTTAAAACTGTATTTATTTGTTTGTGTATTTGAAATATATTTATCTATTTATGCATTTGTGAAATTATGTCTAATTTTTGTGTGTATTTAAATAGCATCCATCATGTAATCATGTATAGTCACTGTTCAGTAATTGTGTTTTCAATTGAATAAAGTTCTTTAAAAATGAGAAACATTTTGATTTTTTTTTAGAGCATGTTCTGTTTTTAAAACTTCACATATTATCTTCATTTAAAAAAAGAAGTAAATCCCTGTATTTTTATTTTTATTATTCTTCATGGATTTGGAAACCTCACCGTGCCGATAGTCGCCTGTTGGAATAGAGTCATGATGGCTGCTAAAGCGACTACGCAATATTGTTGAGGGATCGTTCTTCTTGTTGTCTGCAAGTAAATAAAAACAATAGTGGTTCTCTATTTTTATTTGTTTGAGCGACACGACGAATGATGAAAGATTGAGTCGTTCCTACCTCTCTTTTTCTTCCTCAGACGAGTCATCACGAGCAGCGCCAGCCCGGCGCCTAAAACCAGCGCGGCGACGATGCCCAGAATGATGCTCACAACAACAACCAGGTTGCTGCTCTTGTCATAGTGCACTGTTCCCACATCAAACACGATTCCGTTCACCGTCACCTACAGCGGGAAAGACACCGGTCACACACGACAGGTGGCATCGGATTGGGATTTACTTTCTTACCTTGACAGGTAAACCGTCGCTGGGAATGACCAAACCTTTGGGGATCCTGCAGGTCAGCTCATTCGACAGAACCTTGACGTCACAGAACTCCTCGCCGATGCTCATGTTGATCTTCATGCAGTGGTACACGGAATTCAGCTTGTTGTGCTGTTGGTTACATTAAACAAAAAATATGGCTGTGAAAGTTGGCGCGCACGATTAATAGAACATATTTTAATATGTATTAATGACATCGAGTGTCCTGCTGTGCAGCTGTGAGATCAGCATAATAAAACTACATCTAAAATAAACTTACGTTTTCTTTTTTTACATTTTTTATTAAATTAAAGAGATAATTTGGCATTTTTTAAGTTTTTTTCTCGTAAATTTACGAGATTAAAAGTCGTAAATATAGCCTATGACTTTTAAAGTCATAAATATATGACTTTTTTCTCGTAAATCTACGAGAAAAAAAGTCGTAAATTTACGAGATTAAAAGTCGTAATATTACTTTTTTTTTTTTTTTTTGTGGCCCTAATACTCCGTCGTAGCTCTGATAAACAGACACATTTGGGTTTGTTTCTCATTAATTTACGACTTTAAATCTCGTAGATTTACGAGTAATATTACGACTTTTTTTTCTCGTAAATTTACGAGTTTTTTTCTCGTAAATTTACAAGTTTTTTTCTCGTAAATTTACTACTTTTAATCTTGTAAATTTAAGACTTTTTTCTCGTAAATTTACGAGATTAAAAATCATAAATATAAGCTTATGACTTTAAAAGTCATAAATATACGACTTCATTCTCGTAATTTAGAGGTTACGACTTTTTTCTCGTAAATTCGTAATAT
>NC_050516.1:29660773-29687202 GCF_002922805.2 Oryzias melastigma
TGCCAAGTTGATGTGTTGTGTGTCTTAATGTGTTGTCTGTGTTGCCATCTTAATGTGTTGTGTTGTGAGCCTTCAGGGCCACCGTAACTTTGGGATGGAGACCGACATGAATTTTCCACAATAACAAACACCAGCATTGTCTAAAAATTGTGTAAACTCCGCGGTTCAATGCAAAAGTCCCGCCCACCGACGTCGAGGAAGGCGAGCAGTTCAGAGCGGACAGACACGCCCCCACCTGTGTAGATTCCAGCCGAAGCGACCTGGAATCCAGCTGGATCAAACTTCTCCCCAGAAAGTTGTTTTATTATTTTTCACAAGCAAGATAAAGAAAGTTTAGGAGAAAAAAAAAGGAATTCCAGGAGAAATGCTTATTTTTTGGGCCGTCTGGTGTGACTTTAGCCTGGATTTTTTTGTATTTTCATTTAAAAACATATTGATTAGGTTGTTGACAAATTTTGTTCTTGTTGTTTTTTTCAAAACTATACCTAAAAACTTTTATTCTGTTGTAAAAACAGTTTTTTAAAATTTTCAGGATTTCTATAGCAAAACGAATCCCTTTTTCCAGATTGGAATTTTCTGTTTTTGCATGATTTTATATCTAGTGTTCGAATTCAACATGGAAAAATGACAAAATAAAGGAAGTGTCACATAGGAGAGGTTGTGCTGATTAAAATGATACTAAATAAGCAGGTAGTCTTTTAAACTGAAAATACAAAAAATTAAAATACAGACAAAAACTGATTTTTAGACCCTTAAAGGTTAAAAATAAACGTTCTAAATGTACAATTTTATGTGTGATTTCATATTATGATTATTTCCAGATAATACGTTTCTATCAACAACTGTAACTAAAAAAAAGAAAATTGACTTTTTCCAGATTTGCGATTAATTAGTTAATTTTTTTAATCGATTCTCGGCCCTAAAAAAACAATCATTTCTGAGGTTTAGGTAAAACACTAGCAGAGATAATGTGGTTGAACATCTCAACCAGCATACGTACATGCAGAGAGACTTCCGTCTCTCCCGGTTTGAGAAGCAGGACTTTCTCCTCGTTTTCAAAGGGGATGACGTCTGCGTCTGGGTAGTAGTAAAACGTTTCCCTCCAGGGTTGACTTTTTCCATCCAAGTGAAAAGCAATTTTTCCCGTGTCAAACTTTTCCACAACCTTTTCCTCTGGGAACCGAGGGGTCCGACACTCCATGTATGTGGCGTTTCTCCTACCGCTGCAGACCTAAAGGGTAAAAGACGCTTGAAGTTAGAGAGGAATCTGTTTTACCGTTTAAATCATTGTTTTCAGCATCTTGATTGAATGTGTTTAAACTTATTTGATGGCGTCGACTCACATGTTTGAGGGGATGTGTGATGACATTGGTCGGAGTGTATTGGATTATCACTTCATGAGCGGAGTCCAGATTCTGACCTTCTATAATTAGTCTGGAGCCACTGAGAGAAAAACACGATTTAAAGAATAAAAGTACAAATACTTCTTATCTTTGACAAGAAACAGCAAGGTAGAGGCTCACCTTTGAAAGCTGCAGAGGGGTTTCACTGAGGTTATGACGGGGTTTTTCTTGTAGGAGAACTTCTCTGTGGCATTTACTTGAAGACCGTCAATAACGACTTTGACAGGAACTTCTCTGACACTTTTTGTGGCTGCCGTGTGGCAGATGATGGAAGAAAGACCTCCTGGTTCCTCAGAAACTCTGAGAAGAAAGAATACTTCTTAACACAGAAAATAGATGATTCTAAACGCTGTTTTAGTCCCAGATTACTGAGGGTTGTTCCAGAACTTTTTCTTTTTTCTTTACTGTAAGACAAATGTGTCCAAGTTACGGCCCGGGGGCCGGATCCGGCCCTCCGGGTAACTATACCCGTCCCTCCAGTTCATTTTGTCATTATTAATGGCCCTATGTTATCTTGTGCTCATTTCTAACGTATATAATTTTGAAAAATATATTTTATGGAGAGTAAACTATTGAAAGTTATTTAAGGTTTAAGTTGATTTATTCTGGAATAATATGTCTGCCTTTTAATTATTCATAATTATGCTAAAAAGTTACCGTCTTGAAGTTTCAAAAATGATCCGTCTTATAGCTTTCTGGACTATTTTAGCATTTATTAACTATTTTTAGGCTGTTTGGAGTTTAGCTAATATTTTAGCTACATGCTAGCTGTTTTGGCTAACTTTGGCTTTTTTAAAAGTTTTTTAGGCTATTTTAGAAGTTAGGCTAATATTTACATGCTAGCTGTTTAGGCTAACTTAGGCTTTTTTTTTTTTAAGTTTTTTAGGGTATTTTTGGAGTTAGGCTAATAGTTACATGCTAGCTGTTTAGGCTAATTTAGGCTTTTTTTCAGTTTCTTAGGCTATTTTAGCTAGTTTTCTAGCTACATGCTAGCTGTTTTGGCTAACTTAGGCTTTTTTAAAGTTTTTTAGGCTATTTTTGGAGTTAGGCTAATATTTTCACGCTAGCTGTTTAGGCTAATTTAGGCTTTTTTCAGTTTCTTAGGCTATTTTAGAGTTTGGCTATTTTTTCAGCTACATGCTAGCTGTTTTGGCTAACTTAGGATTTTTTAAGTTTTTTAGGCTATTTTTGGAGCTAGGCTAATAGTTACATGCTAGCTGTTTAGGCTAATTTAGGCTTTTTTTAGTTTCTCAGGCTATTTTAGAGTTTGGCTATTTTTTCAGCTACATGCTAGCTGTTTTAGCTAACTTAGGATTTTCTAATTTTTTTAGGCTATTTTTGGAGCTAGGCTAATAGTTACATGCTAGCTGTTTAGGCTAATTTAGGCTTTTTTTCATTTTCTTAGGCTATTTTAGAGTTTAGCTATTTTTTCAGCTACATGCTAGCTGTTTTGGCTAACTTTGGCTTTTTTTTAAAAAGTTTTTTAGGGTATTTTTGGAGTTAGGCTAATATTTACACGCTAGCTGTTTAGGCTAATTTAGGCTTTTTTCAGTTTCTTAGCTATTTTTTCAGCTACATGCTAGCTGTTTTGGCTAACCTAAGCTTTTTAGACTAATTCAGCATTTAGCTAATCTTTAAGTTGGCTATCACCTTTAGCGTTTTCAGCTATCAATTTCAGCATCTTTAGCTATCAGCACTAGCATCTTTAATTCAGCTTACAGCATTCAGCAAGTATTATCGCAGGTAATGCTATATATCTAGTTCATTACTATAATAATATAAAATATTTAAATGTTCCCACAGTTAGTTTCAATACTGCAATTAATACCAAAAAATAATGACAGTTTAATTTCAACTTTTTCATCTAAGATTTAATTTGGGAAGGATTGGTCTCCAGACATGTGAATGTAACCAGAATCTACATGTTTTTACATTTTTGCTCATGTTCAAAGTTCAAAGATGTTTGAGTGTATATTTATGATTTGAAGTACTTTATACATATTTTCTCAAATATGTGTTATAAAGCTTTTCAAAAAAGGAATTTTAGGCTTTTATCTTCTTGTTTTTTCCTGTTGTTTTTTTTCACTTTTTCCTGAAATGATCTGAACTGCGACCCTAAAACTGTGACCTGATCCGAGCTGGGAGTTTTATGATCCATTACACCCCTAAGTTTTTAGCCAAAATATTTTTAAAAAGTCCATCTTGTTTTCTAGGACATTGCTTTTGCAGAGCAGGGATAGTTCATTAGAAATCCGTTAATTTTCTTTTACCCCTAGAGCACTATCGCCGGGTGATTTTCACCCGAGCACAAGTATTTACAGGATTTCCAATATGTTGCATTTTTCTGAGTGTCTGGGTCCCTGGTCAAAGTCTCACATGTCCCAGGAAAGGGTGGACCAAAGACCAAGCCTCCAGTATAATTATTGTTTTTTTTAGCAACTTTTTGTTCTCAAATACCAAATTTTTCAGTCATTTTCAGGCTTGTTTTAAGGATCTTCCTATGCTTATATTCCCAATTTCTCACATAAACCAGAGTTGAAAAAAAGAAAACTATTCCAATTTATCATGTATTTTTGATGACAAGTATTTTTTAAAGGGTATATTATATTGGGAAAAAATGACCCATCAAAATTGTTCTAGGGTTAATATGTCTTCCATTATCAAAAAGTCCTAAAAAACAGAAGTTATATTTTTAAAAAGTGCTCACCTTAATATGCTGCATGTTTCATTAATAAAGACTTCTCGTTTTTTCCCAGAATTCAGATATTTGCCTCTTAGAGTAACTTTGGTTCCTCCAAACATGGGTCCATAGGCAGGCTTGATGTCCATTATGTGGGGCTCCTGATTGGAAATGTATTCAAATAATTATCTCAATAAAAAATGTTCGAAAAATTAATATTCAATCCAAACTGGGTTTATTGGAATTCTAAAAACTGTTTAAGATAAGCGTTTTTTTTTTTTTTTACCACAGAAGAGAAGCCAGATATCTGGGCTGTGCCTTCGATTGAGTAGGGGCCCTCAACTTTACCCTCGTGCACCTCCAGCGTGATGTTGAGGTTCTGCTTTGGTACTTTGACTTGAATTTTGCACACTAGCCTGAGTGAGGAACAAAGAAATAAAAAAATGAACAAAAAACATCATCAGATTTTGAAGAAAGCCTCATTCTCATCAAATTTGTTCAGCGCTCGAATCATGAATAGATTAAAAGTTATATCATCAACAGGCGTTACCATGGAGACGGAGCCAGGTGCAAAGAAAGAGCTTCCTTTGGGAGGCTGAGCTGGAAATACTGCTCTTCCTTATTCATGTTTCTGTCTAACACACATCTCAGGTTTGAGAATTCTGACCTAGTTTATCAGCTTTTTAAGACAACTTCAATCTGAGTTGGTTACCAGCCAAACATAAAATGAGTTTCATTTATTTGTGGCATAAAGTTAAATTGGGGGGAAAATGTTTGATCTCGTGCTGATTTTGTAGGTTTGTCCACTTCAGAAATAGTAGTAGGCTCATTTAAAAAGTCAGAAATAGAAGAAAATCAACTTTAAATAATTTATTTACATTTATTTCTAAATGTATAAACTCTTTAAAGTTGATTTCTAGATTGTTTTTGTGATTTTCTACCACTGTTCAAATGAATCTATCATTAAAACGACAGAATTTATTTTTAATCTACAAGATCAGCAAAGAATCTAATACTTATTTCATCAACTGTATGCGAAATACTGCGTGTTGTGTGTACTACTCACTGTTCACTACTTCTCTGATTAGGCAGTAGAGCGCAGGAAGCTCCTGAGCTCACTGTTATGACATGAGTTTTATTATCAATGACCGACGACGACAAAAGAGAGCGAAATTCTGAGCCACAAAGTGTCACTTCTGTCTCGCCACCAGCCGGCGCCATTTGAGGAAAAAACTAGAAAAAAAGGAAAGAAAGCATAACCACGGGGGAGTTTCGGTGTGACAGAAAAGTTTTATGTAAATATTAGACACAAGCTGAGCTACCTGGGTTATAACGGGTGTGCAAGAGTAGTTGTTCCATTGAGAGGTGCATTCGTGCTTCCTGGAGCATCTTCCCGAACACCAGCCACAGTTCATGAAACTTGGGGCGGTCAGACACAGCGAGCACGTCCAGAAGTGTGTGCATCCTGGTCCCACCGTAGGTACCTTGAACATCTTTGGGGAGGAAATGTGACTGGAGTTAAAAAAAAACAAATCCAGAAAACATCCAGAGCATCCTGGCGAGTTGATGTACCTTATTACCAGCCACGAAGAGAAGATAATCGTCTGAGTGAACAGTTGCCGTCCTGGAAATGCTAGTGTTCCCCAGTGAATAGTTGGCAAAAAAATTTGGTTTGAATTGTGTGAGAATGACCTAAACCAGTAAAAGAGACAGAATGGGAAAGTCACATGGTGTTACTGTACAAAGATGTAATTAGTGGAACTGATTAAATCTAATTTTTATAGGAATCCTGCAAAATGTGATACAAACAAGAGATATGACATCGTACACTCACTGGACACGTTAATAGTGACATCTGTTTCTCATCACATGGCAACAATTCAATGCATTTATGCATAGACGTGGTCAAGATGATCTGCTGCAGTTCAAACCGACCATCAGAATGAGGAAAAAATGAGATAGAAGTGACTTTGATGCCAGACGGTCTAGTCCTGGTATTTCAGAAACTTCAAATCTACAGGGATTTTCAACCACAACCATCTCTAGGGTTAACAGAGAATGGTCAGAAAAAGAGAAAATATCCAGTGAGCAGAAATGTCTCATTGATGCCAGAGGAGAAAGGCCAGGTTGGTTCCAGGTGATAGAGAGACGACTGTAACTCAAACTAGAAAATGTACATTTCCTGTGGAAATACGTTTGACTGCAGAAGTGCAGAAGGTGGTTGCTTTTGAAGGCCTAATTGCATAATTTTTTTGCAGAGAAAGCTGAAGTTCATTTAAAGTAAAAAAAAAAGTTTGAAAAATTGCTTATGCTAATTTGTGAAAGTTTTTTTAGCTGTAAGTGTGAAGCTGCGAGATCCTTCCCACTGCAATGCAGCAACATTTTATTAACTGTTGAAAAACCATTAGATGTAGAAAAACCACAAGTAGCAGAAAAAGTTAATGAAGCAAGCTCAAAAACCTTAGTAAATGCAAACTTAACCAGAACAGCCAAGATATGGCTAAATTATTAGCTTAGAAAACCTAAGTAAATGCCAAATTAGCTTAAAAATCCTTAGTAGATGCAAATTTAGCCCCAAAAAAGGCAACTTGGAGCTAAAATATTAGCTCCAAAATAGCCTAAAAAACCTCAGTAGATAACAATAAGTCAAAAAAGCTAGCATGCTGCTAAAATATTAGCTAATCTTAAAATTAGCCAAAAAAATCTCATTACATGCCACATTTGCCAAAATATTAGCTAAGCTCAAAAATAGCCTGAACCTCAGTAGATGCTAAATTAGCTAAAAATAAAAAATAAAAAAAGTTGGCATGTTCCTAAAAAATTGCTGAACTCCAAAATATCCTAAAAAACCCCAGTAGATACCACATTTGCCAAAAAAGGCTAGAATGTTGCTAAAATATTTGCTAAGCTGTAGACTGAAAAAACAGTAAATGGCAAATAGGTAAATAAATAAATACAATAAAATAAAAAAGCGAAAATGTGTGGGTATTATGCTGAATAATGAAATATTAGCTAAACCCAAAACAAGCCTAAAAAAAACCCAGTAGATGCTAAATTAGCTAAAAAAAAAATAAAATAAAAAAAAAAAAAAGCTAGCATGTTTCTAAAATATTAGCTGAACTCTAAAATACCCCCCAAAAAACTTTGGTAAAAGTTAAAATAGCCAAAAAAGCTACCATGTAGCTAAAATATTAGCTAAACTCAAAAATAACCCACGCAACTGCAGTAAAACCGAAATCGATTGAAAAAACAGCATGATGCTAACATATTAGCTTAACTCCAAAATAGCCTCAAAATCCTCAGTAAATACCTACAGCTATACATTACATACATTAAGGACAATACCTAAAGTTTGATTCACAGCAAAATTTTAAATAAAAATGCCCATAAGGCATTACAAGAAGATGTAAAGAAATTTAGAAGGAGAGCAATAATGACCTTAATAGGCGGAACATTTTGATACTTCAATGGCAGAAATTGCATGAAGTATGCAGGAGATTTAGACGACCGAAAACATACGGAAGAAAACAGAAGGACGATAGTTTGATTGCATACTACACACCTTGATGAATCTGTACCACCAAGGATTAAAGTAGTTTAACCTGGTACTAGCAAGGTGTAGCTAATAAAGTGACCAGTGAGTGAATTTAAAATTCCAAGATGGTGGCCATTTTTCAAGATGGCCGCAAGAATAATCATTTTAACTCAAGTATTTCATTGAAATTAATCTATTTGTTCAATTTGAAGAATTTTGGAATGTTTTTTAGAATGCTAAATTATGTTTTTATGGTTTTAGCACCACAGAGTAAATATTTGTGCATATTTTTCCTAATTAATGAACATTTTCCTCCAATCACATAAAAAGGTCAGCAGCACCTACCTGCAGTATGCGCCCATCTGATGTACCAAAATGTCCAATAGTGTGGTTCCCGATGATGTTGACGAGCACGGCCGTAAACAGAACGCCTCTCATCTTGTTGTTGAAGAGATCGACTCTGTAGTGGGGCTTTAACACCAGGGTGGGCTTATCGCTGCACGTTTGATTCTCCAAAAAGCTCTGCAAAAAAAAAAAAAAAAAAAAAAACAGTTTTTTGACCATCAGAAAGGGCAGCTCTGCTGTCATCTGCTGGTCTGAACGTTTGCATAAACGCAAATCAACTTAAGAAGCAAACGGGATACAGATTATTTAAAAGAGACTTGAATAATGTATAAAGCACTCAAAAGCTCCAGTCTTGCTTCATAACCCACAAGCTGTGAGAGGGGCTCATAAAACAAGAAAAATTAAAGCCCTGTTGACTCTGCTCTGTAATTAAAACAGTAAATAACAGATTATACGAGCAATGGAAGTGAATGAGTCACTGCGGTTTAGGACAATTATTAAAAAGACAGAACATGTATAACTTGTGGCAAACAAGCCTCGGCAAAGCAGCTAGCTAACCTGCCCCGGCATGAGTACAGCAGGTCACCTGTCCAAGACTTTAAACCCTTTATAGTGGAATATATTTTCTGGTATTCAGATTCCAGGTATGTATAAACAAAATACAACCAGCTTCTCTCAGGAAGGGCCTTCTGATAATCTAGTGCTGTATTCTTTTCAGACTTGCCAAGGAAAGATAGTTATCAGATCAAGCCAGTACTGTGTCGAATAAATAACAAATAAGCCGCCTTAGCTACAGGACTGAGAAGTTAAAACAATTTTTTTTAAATAATTGTGTAAACACTTAGTAAGCATTTATACTGTAGTGATTCTCCTGCTCTTCTTAGTACATTTTTCAGCAAGAAAAACTAATTCACACTTTCAGTGATTTCAGTAATCTTGGTATCAAAACCTCAGCTTGTTCAGGACATTACTGCTTGTATCTTTGGTATTCATAAACTTGATCGATTTTGAAATATTGAGCAAAATAAGCCCCATGGAAAACAGCCTTTAAATATATTCATGGGCCATATGTGTATCTTTTATAGTACTTATTAAAAAAATATGCTAAAGTTTTCGACTAATTTGCAATTTACTGTTTTTTTTAGGCTAATTTAGAGTTTAGCATTTATTTTAGCAACAAGCCAACGTTTTTGAATACTTTAGTTTACAGAGGAATTTTAGGCAATTTTTTTTTTAATTTAGCTAGTATTTAAGCTACTTGCTAAATTTTTTTGGTGCTAATTTAGCATCTACTGAGGTTTTTTTATGCTAATTTGGAGATTAGCTAATATTTTAGCAGCATGCTAGCTTTTTTGACCTATTGGTATCTACTGAGGTTTTTTAGCAACAGGCTAACATTTTTGACTAATTTAGCTTACTGAGGAATTTTAGGCTAATTTGGAGTTTAGCTAGTATTTAAGCAACAAGCTAGCTTTTTTGGCTAGTTTGACATCTACTGAGTTTTTTTATGCTAATTTGAAGTTTACCATTATATTTTAACAACATGCTAATATGTTTGGCTAATTTGTTATCTACTGAGTTTTTCATAGGCTAATATAGAGTTTAGCTTCTATTTTAGCAACAGGCTAACGTGTTTGACAGATTTAGTTTACTGAGGAATTTTAGGCTATTTTAGAGTTTAGCTAGTATTTAAGAAATGAGCTAGCTTTTTGGCTAATTTGGCATGTACTAGGGATTTTTAAGCAATTTTACTTCATTTTCTTCAGAAATTTAGGTCAACTTAAGCACACTTTCATTTCCAGTCTCCCAGTCAAATTTAACATTTTGCAAATAGCTTTTGCATTTTCAGCAAATCCCTTCAGCAATTCAAGTAAACTGTTTCATCATTTTCAGCAAATGCTTCAGTATCTTCACAACTACTTTCAGCAAAAAAACATTCACACTAGCATTATCGCAGGTAATGCAACTTTATTTTGTTTGTTCAAAGAACAAGAGCTTCAGCTGCTGCACAAGCTGTTTTATCACAGACTTATTGTTCAGATATATTTTGTAAACATTAATCTATTGCAAAAAAGTTCAATATTTTTGGTCAGCTTATTCACTTTTTTTAAATATTGTTTGCCCTGAAGGCCCAGGGCAAACATTAAGATGGGGCCCTCTGCAGTGGTTGTAGTAATCAGATATATAGATGGATAATCCCTTAGGAAATTTAAGACTGATCATGTGCTGACAATCATAAATCACACAATTAAAACAATCGAAACAATAGTCATTCCTTTTTTAAAATCATTATCCATAATGTATGCAATTTCTTTAATGAGTAAGATTTTACTAAAGAAAGAGAAAAACAAAATAAACTTTGATGATGGAAAGAAACAATATTCTTTGGAGTGGCATTAACAAAAACATTATTTTAAATTTTTCAAAATTTTCTGCCACTTCTTTTTCTTTTCTTCTCTATTTCTGTCTCTTACTTTTAGAGGCATAGCAACACATTTTTTTTGTTTTCTCTTTGCTTATTCCTTTTTCCACAGCTGTGATTTACATCTTTTTTTCTTTTCAAACTCTTAGAAGAGTCCTTCTCTGTTAGCTAACTTGTAGTTGTCGGAAAATTCCATTGCTGCAGATTTACGGGGGAAGATGAAACACTTACATAAGTCGTATGCCATCACAGTGATTTTTTTTCTTTTATTTTGAAAGTCAAAAAATTTTGGCCATGAAAATTATTTTAGAAAAATATGCATTCAACTCGGGGCCCCAAAAGTGTTGGGGGGCCCCAGGCGGTCGCCCTACCTTTGCCTAATAGTAAGTCCGCCCCTGCCAGTTATTAGAGTAGCTTTTGGTACATTTTCACTATGGGCAAGAGCCAAACACTACTGGAAAATAAAATCACCTTTCTATCCACCTTGTCAGCAGAAGTCAGTATGAACTGCTTTAAATTTTCTTAGCTGATGGATTCATAGACATAGAAACACCAACAGATGAAATGGAGTCACAAACAAATCTGACTTAAACATCAACACTGGTTCTGTAACTCTGAACTTCTCCAGACTAGATTTTTTAAACTGTCCATCTTCAGAACCAACTGGATTCCTTTTGGAATCAAGGGGTTGTTGAAGCCAACCTATCTACTATTGAGTGAAGGTAGGATGCATCCTGAACAGGTCGCCAGTCTGTTGCAGGCCACACACTCCCATGCACGACTAGAGGTATTCTAGAGTCCTCAGATAACCCTATGAAGAATGTATTTGGACACTGGGAGAAAATCCACCATGCAAACTCAGCACAGAAAGGTTCCAGCCAGGATTTGAATCACTGTGCCACCGTACAGCTTTGATTTTTAACTGAAATGCAAAGTTTGATTCCTCTGAAAAGAAGACTTTGGACCACAGAGCAAAGTCCCGTTCTTTTCATCTTAAGCCCGGGTGAGACACTTTGGACAAGAGGTAGTTAATATTTGTAGATTATGTTTAGTACTTTGTCTGTCTGTGATAATTCCTGCCTCACTCCACTCTTTAACCTCTTAAGACCTGGCGTCCACAGGTATAGACTTCACATTTTTGGTTATATTACCCCAGTGGGTAATTAGGGGGCCCTGTCACTACTTGTGTAGAAGGTTAACTCAATCATTAGCTCAGGTCTTAAAGGGCCCATACCAAGAAAAATCAAGGTTTTAATACTGCTCATTTTGAGTAATCCTCTCAAAACCACCGCTCAAAGGATCAATCCCTCCCATACCCACGACAACGAGCAGGTCCTCACCGCATGACGAAGACCAGTGAGAACACCCCCTACTAGGAAGAGTCTGGGCTGCCAGCCCCACCCCCAGGCTAACACAAACACTTTTCTCAGCTAAGCTAGCGGATCAAGCTAGTGGTGATCAGCTAACTTCACGAGCTCCCCCAGCTCGTGCAGACCCTGTCTGTCTGTGTTGTGATCCAGTGTAGCGAAGGCCAAAAAATGCTCTTTCGGTTTAGCATTTAAACTTCGTGCGGTGGCATACGACAAAGAACATAGTGAGGAATCTGCACAACATTTAAGGTGGATCCTAAACGTATCCTAGAATGGCGGAGGCAGACAGAATATTGGGAAGACGGCAGGACTATTTCCTGAAGG
Organism: Oryzias melastigma; assembly: GCF_002922805.2. Lineage (NCBI taxonomy): Eukaryota > Metazoa > Chordata > Actinopteri > Beloniformes > Adrianichthyidae > Oryzias > Oryzias melastigma. The sequence goes on from NC_050516.1 coordinate 29,672,853, forward strand.
AAAAAGCGAGAGACGGATTAAAAATTTGAACATGGATTATTGAGCAAAGACGGAAAGGTGCGCGTGTCTCCAAGAAAATTATCCTCATGAAAGCAAAGAGGATTTTTTATACAGAGACTGATGATTCTTCAAAGAGAAACATTCACAGTCAGTGCTAATCAGGACATAATCCAACATCCTCATGATTTCAATAAATCCTGAAATGTTCATCTGGTGTTGTCTGCATTTTAGACCAAATTTCACCACAAAATGAACCCTTTAGCCCTCATCATTCAGTCTGTGAACACCAGGGCTACTAAAGGTAGATGCACAATATGTACATCGTTATTTGGAAAAATGTGGACATTTGTTTTCGTGGGTGAAACACAGACACACTGACGAGGGCGGCTCTAGGGTGACATCATGAAATGGGCGGCAACCTCACTGAGCAAAAGATGGAGCCCAAGGGATCGAGTCGTTTTACTTCCGGGTAAAAAGAGAGTTCACAAAAATAACTAATATTTCATAAATAATTTGTTCTTTAGTGTCCTAATGATAATATATGAACAAATGTATTAATATAGTTTACTGTGAAACACTTAAAAAATCATGGTATGGACCTTTAAAGAGGTTAAGATGTTCCTTGACAGTTCTCTCAAAGACCAACACTGAATTATTTCACAATAGTCTATTTTAAGACTTCAAATTTTGAGTGTTTTATTACCTATAAGGCATATCCTCGGCATTTCAAGAAAAAAATGCTTAAATTATTTCACTTGTATTTATAAAAAATACAAGTTTCACTTATTGACCAATGATTTTAACTTTTTGACCATATTCTATTTTTTAGATAAAGTTGTAGTTTGGATTATTCTACTGCCCCTCACACCTTTGCTAAACACTCTTTGTAATATATTACAATGTTTAAAACAAAAAACTTTATTTTGAACGACAATGTACTGCTAATAAGGTTTTTAATCCTTTTTTCTTTTAAGTTTATGACTTACATCAATGTTTGTCTTCAATGACTGATTTTTTTGGAAGCCAGAAACGAACCGTTCGCCACTCAAAACTGTCATCCATGGTGAAGGAGGGGTTAGTGTTGCCTTCTGTGGCCAAAGAACCTTTCTATTTTTTAGGTCAACCATCAACTTTATAAAAAGTCATCCGATGGTTAAAGTGAGAGAAAAATCTGTCAACCCTCTCTGGCTTGGCAGAAATCTCGTCTTACATCATCTATTTACGCAAACTACAGCACCAAATCTACAGGGAGCCGCTATTAGAAAGGAAAAATGGTGGTGAAGTAATGGTCCAATCAATATTCAAACCTCAGACTGATGAAAGCACTGGGGTTGACCACTTAGAAAATGCACAGAAGACCATGAAAGAGACAGCTCAGACGCAGCATTAAGGTGTTGTTGCTAAAAATGCTCTGAGAACGCCATGAATCATGAGGTGTGATTCATTTTTCACACACTTCTGCTTCCACATTTTGCTTTACTTTTTATAAATAAATGACTGCATGGAGCATACTTCTATGGTTTATTGAAGATTGTCGGACAAGTATATGGAAAGGTTCTGTTTCATTTAACTTTTTTTAATTAATTCAATTTTTTTTATTAAAATCATCTGTTTTTTACTTTGCCTATACTTAGTTTTTTTGTTTTGTTTTTTTCCAACACTGATCCTCCTCTTAAAAAACATGACCCTTTCTACAAGCAGGATTTATAAGTCGTGTTTTTTGGCTCTCTTTGAGAGTTCAAAGTGAAAAACCACACCTGTCTTTTTATTTGGTTGTATTTTTTTTTTTTTTTGTAAAAACATAGATCCTTCAGATCATAAAAAAGTAGCTTGTTGCTGAAAACTGTGCCAAAGGAGGGGATCAGAAATGTAAATAATAAAGAGTTGTGGCAAGTTGGAAGTAACTATGGTGTTAGACCAACATGTTTGGGCTTGTGGGCCTTGAAACTGATCACGACCAACAACTAAATGTGTGTTTCATTAATATTTTCCAAAAGTTTTTGTGATAAAACTAATAACTAATTCTTCAAATTTCTTAAATCAATGGTGACCTGTCAGTTTAGAGTTCTGATTAAATTTCAACAACAAAAATTAGGGGGAAATTGAAACTCTTTTAAAAAGGTTTATGATCTGAAACATGAAAACTCAACCTTTGGAGCGGGAGCTGTGACCGACTGAAACTTGGCGGCGCTGTGAAAGCAAAGCAGCGAAACAGTGTGGTAATGTGCAGGTCTCAACACTGACTCACACACCTCTCCCTGCTCTGCTTCTCTTCCCATCTCACGCACACACCTTTCCCACACTTGACATAGACATTCATTATTTTCAGTGCTCAGGAATCGCTTTATGGCTGAACTATCGTCTCTCTTATGACATATAGTCCTTTATGACTGAGATAAAACATAACCTTACGTCATATTACTTTGATAGTACCCAGCTTAATCACACAGTGTTTGTCTTGTTGGTTCATTTCCTGTCTGTGCAACAGTTGCCTCGTTTCCACTGAGTGGTCCAGATCGGGCCGAACTGGACTTTTGAGTGTTTCCATTACAAAATGGAACCGTTAAGCAGCGCCGACTGGTACTATTTCAGGTCCCTCGTTGGTCGTAGCTACATAGAAAAATGGAATGGACCCGTGAGGGCGGAGTTTCTGTCGTCACCCGTTGATTGGCGGAACCATCTGACCACCGCTTTTCCCGACTCGAGATCGAAACGGGAAGTTTTGTTCTCTTTTCGTCTGTACCGCCCTCCCCCCAATCTTTTTGTAAAGAATAATTTATTCGTTGATGTATATATATATATAGATACTTATATACATATATAAGTATATATACGTGTATAAACTTATATACATATATATATATATATATACTTATATACGTATATGTAAGTATATATACGTATATAAACTTATATACACACATATATCTATATATATATAGATACTTATATACATATATGTATGTATATAAGTATATGTACATATATATACTTATATATGTATACTTATATGCATATATATATATAAAATGTGTATTTATATACATATTCATATACATATATGTATTGTATATAAGTATATATACGTATATACATATATACGTATATATACACACACACATTTATATATATACACACACACATTATATACATACATATATATATATATATATATATATATATATATATATATATATATTTACTTATTTTTTAGAACATAGCAAAAAAGAATTATAACATACCAGGGGGACAATACAATTACAGAAAGGCGTTATATTATGAAAAGCCATCTAAAGATGTTTGCTTTAGAATTGGAGCTTCTGGAAATAGTCAAAACATATGGTTCAATTTCTTTAAGTAAAACAGAAAAAAAAATTTTCTGTGCATTAATTTAGATCTGTAAAGTCACTTCCGCTATAGTCTCACTGTTTTGACGCACAGCTATGTCATCAGTCTACACCCCGGATGCTTTTGATGGTCCAACACTCAATGGAAACGCTCACTTGAAATCCTCGGACCATTCTAAACGGGCCAAGAGGGGACTGGTCTGGTATGTACCGCTCAGTGGAAAGGAGGCAAATGAGTACTGGACTCACCTCATGTGGGCAGCTCTCACACGGCTGGTAGTGGCAGAGGCCTCGGGATAACTGCTCTGTACCTGACTTGCAGCAGGCCTCCACGCCCATCTCAATGGCATGGTTGACTTTTGACAAAGAGAAGGCGCAGAAGGCAGAGTTTTTCTTCGCCTCCCCGCGCTCATTCACCTCTGCAAAAACCCCGTACAGAATATCTTCACTGGCCTCCACCCTCAGCTCTTTGGCCAGGTCCGAGCCCGCTCGGCCAAAATGTGCCGCCTGCAGCCCATTATACACGATGTCCCTGAAACTCTCCCTCCGTCTCCGCCTGCGTTTTGGTTCGTAGCGGCACTCCAGGACCACCTCTCTGTACATCCACACCTCTGGGATAGAAATGGGCAGTCGTCCCAGACGGGTCTGAAAAGCTGAGTTTCTGTTGGAGGGATTTTCCCTCTGCAGAGACAGGAAGTACACATAGTCCTTAGTGGAAAAAGTGTAGATGTAGTCGATGGCGTAAGACTGACGAAGTTCTGGGAGCACTGTCAGGCCACTCATGACCATGTCAAAGCCGTCCTCCGTGGACAGCGGCCTAACCACTGATATTGACCTCCTCGGGTAGATCTGTGCCACCCTCTCATTGACTGTGGCCGCAACAAAAAAGTAGGACGTCTTCCCGTATTCAACTATGGTAGCTTTAGTACCGAGAGGGCTGGCCAGGCAGTCGGGGCAATCATCTTTAGAGTTTTGCTTCTCTCTGTACAAACATTTAGGCTCAAGTTTTGGTGATGCAATGTCGATAAAGTAACAGATTCCATGCTGGGTACTTCCACAAATGTACAAATACGGTAGGTAGAATGCATCAGGGTCCAAAAGCAGAACCTCGTTCTCTGTGTCCACCGACTCCTCTGGATCCGGTTCTGTGTGACAAATATGACAGGTCTGACAGTCTGGACTCCCCAGAGGTCCAGTTTTCACTTCCCATATTTTTTGCATAGAATCATTGAGTGCTACAATTGCATTCTGGAGTCCAACAAACATCTGTAGGGGCGTGGAGTCTTTGGTCACTGCGATGTTCTGGACAGGTTTGTCGGCTTGGAAGAAAGGGAGGGAATATTCTGCAGAGAAATCCGGCAGCCTGGGAGGAATGGATGGACAAGTGCGCTGTCCGGAGGCAGCTTGAATCCATAACCATACTGTCAGCAAGGTAGTGAGAGCTGACATCTCCACGTCACTGCCCACTGTTAGTGAGTGCTACCTATAAGAGGAGAACATTGTGGAGACGAGGCCGGAGCGCTGAAACGGAGCAGAGAAGGAATGCTGAGATTAAACAAGCCGTGGGCTGTAACATTTTTATCACCGGTGCAGTGAATGTTTGACATTTAGTCGGCTTCAGCCAAAAAAATAAATGAAACGAGCTAAACAAGTGAATTCTAAAATGTATTTATATGTTTACCATTATATTTTAAACTGGAAAAACATTAGGAGTATAGTGGGGTGAAAGAATGAATTCTGGGAGTTTCTTCCACATGACATGACATGTGGAAAAAAGTGGGAAGGTTCTCATGCAGCAACTCGGCAACTACAAGATCAACGAAACACACTTAAATAACAGAAAAACGACCAAAACTAACTTTGGGATTTCATTTTAACTCTTGTTTCATCTGATCCTAACTTAGGAAACAGAGTTAGAACATTATAGCTCAATGAAAACTAACTTTAAAACAAAAAAAAATGTGTTTAGATCAGTAAAAGTAGCCTATATATTTGAAAAATTATCCGATTATTTAAACATACACAGTTTTGTCCTAAATGTGATTAAAACTAATCTTTAGGATTTTAATGAAAACAGATCTTACTTTGATTTTGAAAGTCCTGAGCGTCACTTAAGTCCGTTTAATAGACTCCAAAAACAATTTCTTCAGGGGAAAATAAAATCAAAGTTTTTTGTTTTGTTTTTTTCCAGAGGAGTTTCTGCTTCTGAGTTCACCTGACAGCGCCAGACTCGCACTCTGGATCGCAGTTTCCAGTCTGGCCGCCTCTGAAGGATTAAAGACACCCACACTGCAGCGCCGGAAACGACACCTCAGACCGGCCTTCAAAATAAAAGCACACAACATCCTGCAATCTGCAAAACGGTTTAATAATTACTGGGATCTACAAACGCAATAAGATGAGAGTAAATGAACAAAAACAATTGATAAGAACACTTAAAACATAAAAAAAAAAAAATCAACCAGAACTAAATCATAAACTCCTAAATGTCAAAATCGGTGGATTAACTGTGGTGCATTTTAGCATTTCAACAACAATTTGACTCATTTAATAATTTGTGGTTGTTAATACAATTCATAGTTGATATTGGTTTATATTGAACAATCCGATTTACTGACCTAAAATCAGTCCAGGATATTCTAAGCCAAAAATTCAGCCAGTGTGACTCTATTGTGATGGCACTAGGTTGCTTATAATACAATATAATATAATATAATATAATATAATATAATATAATATAATATAATATAATATAATATAATATAATATAATATAATATAATATAATTAATTTATTTTTAAACAATTTTATAAAGGCATTGGTCAATTTGATTAAAAGCTTGTTCCAGATATATCAATCTGGTTAAATCGCAGGAAGAGAAATTGATATCAATTAAATAGAAAAAAAGATGGATGTCATATTTTGGATTATTACCACAGCAGTTGATTCAGGAGTGAAAATGTTTTAATTATGATCAGGACATTTTTACCCAAATAAATAAAAATTAAAAAAAAACTTTTGTTTTCAATATCCAATAAGTTATCAATGTATTATTAATATTTTATTTTATTTTGTTATTGGATGAGTACATTATTAATATGATTATTATTGTTGTTATTATGTTGATCTGCACTTTTAACCTACTCTAAATTGTATTTATTATTTATGCTTTTAAACTGGAAACCGGAAGTAGTTCATACTCCGGCGTACTTGACCGTGATCCTCCTGTCTGGGTTTTGTCCTGTTAAGCCGCGCCCGCAACTAGGAAGTATGTAGAGAAGTTGCGAAATTTGACCTCTTCACAAAAATACCTTCATCATTTCCGAGTCAGGATTGAACCAGTTTTATATTTTTATCTGTTTCCTCCCTTTTAATAATGAAAACATTTTTTTAAATCACAGGGAAAATATGTGGAGGCTTTTTTCTTGAATTTGGAAAAAAATTCATTTTCTAATGAAAGATTTAGTTTATGTAGATAAATCCTACCAGGAACTTATGAGGAGTACACTCATAAACATGGAATAAATGAAGGTGCAGATTAAACTAATACAGGTGGGATTTTTTTCTGCACTAACGTCAACATTTTTTACACAAACTGAAAGTATAACTGTGTTTTAAGAAGAGAGGTTTTTCAGAGGTGGTGGTGTGAAAGCAATAATTGTAATTATGCATCACACCCTGGTCAAAAAGTTAAACATCTACCAGTGAACTCAAAGTCCAGCAAAAACAGTTACACATCCAACAGAAAGCAGCTTTGAGATTCCTGTCTGCTATTGACCCGGAGACGACTTTTATTGAGAGAAAAGTTATTGTCTGACCAAAAAGGATAAAAAGTATGAAACCAGTATTTGGTGTGTCATTTCCTGTGTTGCTGCTACAGGAATGCACGTTTTTACAAGCAACCTACATCCATACAAGGGTTGTGTCTGAGTGAAGAATGAATGTCCCCAGGGGGAGAAGTTTTCTAAAATAAACCTCAACGAAATCCTTATTTCCCTACAAGTTCCTTTAATCACTTGACAGGTTTTGGTTGAACCGATGTGCGTTTTAATGCAAATTTAAAGTTTGCACGAGTCCCAAGCAGTTGTGTTTGTATGCAACTGGGAAAGTACACAACCCCGAGGAATACCCATTACATGTCAATAAAAAGGTAAATGGTGCAGGGAAAGCTGGAGAGAGGCGGAGTTATGCAAATGCTCACAGCTTTATTTGAAAACAGATTTCCTTCGCAAATCCATTGGGGGGAGTGTTTTTATGGTCTGTCGTGGCGTCTATGAAACTGGTCGGTTCAGCTTTGGTTGTGGTTCCTTCTTATTTAGTTTTGCTTATTTACCTCTGAGAGTATTAGGCAACGTTTTGGTTGGCAGCTGTTATGGTTGCCAAGGAAACGTTCTAAATCCCCTTTCACAAGAACACAGGTTTTTCAACAAAATACACATTTTTTTCAGATATATTCATTAAAAATGGAAATTCAAAGCATATTTTATCTGAATTCATGTAAATGTTTGTATGAAAATATAATAAGTACTAAAAATTCTGGTTGTCCTCTAACATTGTGATCAATGTAGATTGACCCTGATGTCCTCTAATTTTCCAAATTTATGTGTGTTATAAGTTTTTTTTTAAAAAAAGACTCTTTTTAGTGATTCGTTTGTTTTGGTTTTCCTTTTCAAATCTTTGATTGTCCTTCTCATTTTCAATTATAGTATCCAAACAATTCTTGATTGCAAAAAAATGTGTATATATTGTGAAACAACTGTTTTTGCCCGAACCACTGCTGTATGATTGATTGCTAAAGGAAAAACCAAAGTTTCTCAATTCAAGCCATTTCTGGTTAGAAAAGGCAGAGACATTAATATTTCTTGGAATTTTCCTCATGAAAATGTAAATATTAAACCAAATCATGGAAAACGGATTCGCTGTAGTGAGGCCTGAAGGGATATGCAGAAAGGTGAACAACAACTTATCAACAGTTGAAAGTATTACATGTCTTTTTTACATATTTTTTCTCAATTTAACCTTTATTTTACAAGGAGATGTAAAAGAAGAGGCATTTGACTTCATAAAAATATAAACTCATAAGAATTAAATAATTTACAATCAGCTCAAGAATAACATGTACATTATTCGGTTAAATACTAAGAAAGCTTTGTTTTGAAGTTGCTAATGGAGATGTATTCCTGCAGTAAGGCCCAGATCATTTTATTTTATTATTATTAATGTAATGATGTTATCTTGCGATTATTCCTAACTTGTACAATTTTGAAAAAATCTATTTTATGGAGAGTAAAATATTGAAAGTTATTTAAGGTTGAAGTTGATTTATTTTAGAATAATATTCCTGCATTTTTATTATCCATAACTATGTTAAAATGTTTCAGTTTTAAAGCTTTAAAAATTAGCATTCTGATAGCTCTTTGGACTATTTTGGTACTAAGATTTTTTAAGGCTATTTTGGAGTTTAGCTAATATTTCAGCTAATGCTAGCTGTTTTGGCTAACTTAGGCTTTTTTAAAACAGTTTTAGGCTGTTTTGTAGCTAGGCTAATATTTATATGCTAGCTGTTTTGGGTAATTTAGGCTTTCTTCAGTTTTTAGGCTATTTTAAAGTTTGGCTATTTATTCAGCTACATGTTAGCTCTTTTGGCTGACCTAGGCTTATTTTTTCGTTGTTGAAGCTTTTTAGGAGTTTAGCTAATATTTCAGCTACATGCTAGCTGTTTTGACTAACATAGGCTCTTTGAACAATTGTTTAGGCTGTTTTGGAGCTAGGCTAATATTTACATGCTAGCTGTTTTGGCTAATTTAGGCTTTTTTTCAGTTTTTAGGCTATTTTAAAGCTTAGCTATTTTTTCAGCGACATGCTAGCTCTTCCGGCTAGGCTTATTTTTTTCTTTTTTTAAAGCTTTTTAAGAGTTTAGATAATTTTCAGCTACATTGCAGCTGTTTTGGCTAACTTAGGCTTTTTACAAAATAATTTAATCTGTTTTGGAGCTAGGCTTTTATTTACATGCTAGCTGTTTTGGCTAATTTAGGCTTTTTTCATTTTTTTGGGCTATTTTTTCAGCTACATGCTAGCCGTTTTGGCTAACCTATGTTTTTTAGACTAATTTGGCATTTAGCTAAAATTTTAGCTGGCTATCAACTTCAGCGTTTTCAGCTATTAGCTTCAGTGATTTCAGCATCAGCTTTAATGGCCAAATTCAGCTTACAGCATTCCCACTAGCATTATTGCAGGTAATGCTATATATCTAGTTGATAATTATGTTAAAAAGTTACCGTTTTAAAAATGTCGTTTTAGAGTGTTTAATAAATGTTCATCCTGTTCGGACCGTGACCTATGGGTGTGATTTGGATTTTGGCCCTCTGTGCGATTGAGTCTGACCCCTGTTGTAGAATGTCCCCAAAGATGAAGATGACCTGATCAAGTCTTTTTTTCACAACAGAGCGTTTGATTCTGTTCTAAAAGCCCAGAAGAGCCTTCATTAAAAACAGTTTTACATGCTAAAAAAGAGGCAATTGTGTTAATTTATGAATGAAAACCAAAATGTTTCAAAGACTTGATGAGTCACTCCAATAAAAATTGGTGTTTAGATCATGTTCTGGAGGTGTTTTTCTTGTAGAAGACATCTTAGTATTTCTTTGTTCAAACTGGGGTGAATCAGGAGCAGATGAAAAGGGGCATTGGAAAAGCTTGCGGTTGTTTGTTTCAGCTCCCTTCTCCACTGATGCATCCAGTTGTAGACAAATGATCCATGAACGACTTTGTTTTCCTTGTCTGAGCTGGAATCTGGATCGAACCTGTACGACTGGTTAGCTTCATTATCGCTTGTTGCACCGGTAATGTAAGGTGGAGGTTGTGAGGGGCTGTAAGTTAGTGGGAGAGACTGTAAACAAAGGAATGATGGGAAATGAGTGCAGGCTTCCTCTATGCCAACAACTCAGAGGTGAATTTCTAATGGACTCCTGCTACTCTGCAGAAATTATGTCATAAAAAACACAATTTAAAAAAAATTATTATCACTAAAAACAGCATAATCATAATTAAAAGACCTCATGAGAACCAGTAGAGCTTGAACATTTCATATGGGGATGGGAAGAGTGCAGAAGACTTTTCTAAGAGTGACAACTAAGAATTTATTATTTTAGTTTAATGTTAATCTAATTGTATTTTAATTTTTGCAATGTTTAATTTTATTTAAAAAAAAAAAAACATGACATTTCCTGAAAGTCCCACATCTTTTTATCTATTACGTTATTCTTCCCAATGTCTTTTAACTGTAAATGAACTACTTTTAAACATAGTTTTGGCACAAACTACTACACAAGGGCCTCATCAGACTGTTCCCTCCATATGTGAATATGGTTCTTCAACAGAGGTCTGATGGACCCTCTGATCTCAGGACGTTTATTCAGTGCCAGTCGAGTGTCGAGACAGAAAAAGTAACATAGCTTTTCAGTGTAAAATAGAAAAATTCACTCCTAAATCTCTCATTTAGGCTTCAGTTTGATGTCATTGTGAAGGACCTGTAGCTTTTTTTAACTAATTTTTTTAGTTTGAATGAAATGTGTTGGGTGTGTGTAACTTTTTGTCCTTTTTTAAAAAGAAAAAAATGATCTCCGTGGGACTTTAAAGATTAAATAATGACAGGAAAACAAAACAAATAACTTAAAATAAAATAAAATAAAATAAAATAGAATAAAATAAAATAAAATAAAATAAAATAAAATAAAATAAAATAAAATAAAATAAAATAAAATAAAATAAAATAAAATAAAATAAGAAAGTTCTCATAAAGGTGGGAATTGAGAACCAACCGAATTCACGTTTTGTATTGAGGATCCCACAGTTCTCTGTATGGAGACTTGAGCTGGTCTTGAGTCGCCATCTAGTGGTCAACTCAAGTCATGACAGGCGCAGGCTTCCTGACACAGCACTCCTCCCCCTCCCCTCCCTGAAAATCCGAAACGAAAGTGAAGTGTCACTGATGTTTCCCAACGACACTTGTCCGTCAGTTGGAGCGGTTGAGATTCTGCTCCTGGTTCGAGCTCATTTGTCGGTTTTGTAAGGAACCGAAAGACCAGAACTTCACTTTTGTTTTCACGGTTTAAAGAGAAACCAGAGGAAGCAACATGGCAGGAAACACTGAAATCGACGAGGGATTTTACTCCCGTCAGCTGTAAGTGTGTCCGATCGCAGTTTGGTTCGGGACTTGACCCAGTTGTTGACCGATGTGACCCGATCAGGTACGTTCTGGGTCACGAGGCGATGCGGCGGATGGGGACAGCCAGCGTGCTGATAGCCGGGATGAAGGGTCTGGGAGTGGAGATCGCCAAAAATGTCATCCTGTCCGGAGTGAAGTCTGTCACCGTGCAGGATGGAGACCCGGCTGTGTGGTCCGACCTGTCCTCACAGGTACAGATGTGTGTTCCAGCCCCAATCAAAGCAGCCAAACTCTCTGATGGAGTTCTGACCGTTTACTACTAGCTTTTAGAAATGAGTATTTTATCTGAAAGTCTTAGAAACTGATTAACAGACCAGCTATAATCAATTTCTTCTTCCTTAAAGTTTTACTTGGGGGAGTCCCACCTGGGTCAGAACCGGGCCACATGTTCCCTCCAGCAGCTGTCCTCCTTGAACCCACATGTTCGAGTGTCAGCACACACCAGACCTCTGGATGAAGACCTGCTTCTGCAGTTTCAGGTGCATGAAATGAAATGATAAATAGGGAGTATTGTTTATGAAATGAAAGTGAAAGAAATTGTCTACAGTTTCACTATGAAATCCTCGTCTAAGTTTGTCCTCTTCCAGATTGTAGTTCTGACAGATTCCCCACTGGATGATCAGAAGCGTTTTGGTCAGCTCTGCCATTCTCAAGGGATCAAGCTGATAGTGGTCGATACCAAAGGACTCTGCGGGTGAGACCAACACTGGAGACAAAACTGTATCTGTGGCATTTGTGTGTAAACAATTCTTTCGCCAGATATTGTTCACAATCTAAGTTCAAAGCGGCTGATCAGAAAATTCTGATGACCCAGCATTCTAGCAGCATTTAAACGCATCACTTATGGATGAATCTTTTCTCTCTCTGAGACATGAAATTTCAGAAAAAAAATTGTAGTAAATTTGCTTAAAATGTCTTAATACGTGCCAATTTTACAAAAAATATTTAGTGTGTTGCTTAAAAAGAAGCTAAACTCCAAATTAGCCCCCCCAAAAACCTTGGTAGATGCCAAATTAGCAAAAATAAATAAATAAATAAAATAAAAAAAGCTTAAATACTAGCTATACTCCAAAATAGCCTTAAATTGCTCTTTAAACTAAATTTGTCAAAAATGTTTGCCTGTTGCTAAAATAGATGCTAAACTCTAAATTAGCCTATAAAAACCTCAGTATATAACAAATTAGGAAAAACAAACAAACAAAAAAAAACGTGAGCATGTTGCTAAAATATTAGCTAAACTCCAAATTAGTTCTGAAACATCAAACTTTTCTCCTAAAAGTGCGACTTATATATGACTTTCTTCTTCTTGATTTGACATTTTTGTGCTCCTGCGACTTATACTCCAGAAAATACGATAAAAACAACTCAACTAAACTAAAAACAGCTTTAATGGTGCAAAGAACAAATACAAGTAACCGGTGTAATCTGCAGCCAGCTGTTCTGTGACTTCGGGGAGAAGTTTGAAGTCTTGGAGCGCGATGGAGAGATGCCTGCATCCCTGATGATAGAGCGGATCACTAAGGTAGAACTTTTCTGGGACAATCAGGTTCCAAATTCAGTCTCAGGATTATTAAAAAGTTCAGGGACTTCTGACATTCGTCAACGCTGAATTATTTCAGGAAAACCCCGGACGTGTCATCTGGACCGATGACCAGAAACACGGACTCTCCAACGGCTGTAAAGTCATCTTCTCTGACGTTCAGGGCATGACGGAGCTCAACAGTATCGGCCCGGTGGAGATCAAAGTCTGCGGTTGGTGTTGCTCAATCAGATACTTGCATTTTCACTTACTGCCTTGAAGATCTGCAGCAGCTGCATTGTTTTCTGATCACATGACAGCCTCCTAATGTCATTATCCTTCTATCTTGAAAGCATTCTAGTCTTTCTTCTTTAGTGGTCTTACTGGAAACACCACTTGAGTCACTCTAGTACATAAAATATTAAACATTTTGAGACGCACTCCGCTTGAAATCACCTAGTTAGTCACGAATAATATAAAAAATGGAAAAAAATAAATTCACAAAAAATATTTATTGTGAAAATTTAACATCTAGGGTTGGAAAAGACACAGATACGTATCGAAAAAGTGATCTAGTACTGAGAGTATCAGCAGTATCACAAATACGAACAAGATTCTGTTGGTAAAAAGGTATAAAATCCATTAAGAAGTAAATAATCAGTTTCCAATAAACTGTTATTCTGCTGTTGTGTCACTTCTACCAAGTTGCACAATGGAATAAAATTAAAATACAGCACCAAAAAACAGGTTTTCATGTTTGAAGCTGTGTCAAAGACATTTAGTTTTTTGTTATTTAGAGGCGCCGTATCATTATTTTCTTAAGTCTTTCAGAGCGGGGGTGTCAAACTTAATCACACAAGGGGCCAAAACCCAAAACACACTTTAGGACGTGGGCCGAACAGGATAAACATTTATTGAACACACTAAAAATACATTTTTAAAACTTTAAAAATGTAACTTTTTAACAATTATGAGCTAGATATACAATATTACCTTTATATATAGTGTGAATGCTGTAAGCTGAATTTGACTGCTGAAGATGCTAGTGCTGATAGCTGAAGATGCTGAAGCTGATAGCTGAAAACACTGAAGCTGATAGCTGAAAACGCTGAAGCTGATAGCTGAAAACACTGAAGCTGATAGCTGAAAACGCTGAAGGTGATAGCTGAAAACACTAAAGCTGATAGCTGAAAACACTGAAGCTGATAGCTGAAAACGCTGAAGCTGATAGCTGAAAACACTGAAGCTGATAGCTGAAAA